>NW_003852586.1:1776053-1798819 GCF_000181295.1 Otolemur garnettii
AAGAGGGGTGCATAGTGAGGGGTACAGAGAAAGGGGGTGTGGAGATAGTGAGGGGGTTCAGATACAGTGGGTGGGGTTCAGAGAAGAGGGGTGCAGAGAAGAGGGAGTGCAGAGATAGTGGGGGGTTCAGAGACATGAGTGAGGTTCAGAGAAGAGGGGTGCATAGTGAAGGGTACAGAGAAAGGGGGTGTGGAGATAGTGAGGGGGTTCAGATACAGTGGGTGGGGTTCAGAGAAGAGGGGTGCAGAGAAGAGGGGGTGCAGAGATAGTGGGGGGTTCAGATACAGTGAGTGGGGTTCAGAGAAGAGGGGTGCAGAGCAGAGGGAGTGCAGAGATAGTGGGGGGGTTCAGAGACATGAGTGAGGTTCAGAGAAGAGGGGTGCATAGTGAGGGGTGCATAGTGAGGGGTGCAGAGATAGTGAGGGGTGCAGAGAAGAGGGGGTTAGAGATAGTGAGGGGGCAGAGACAGTGAGAGCCTGTGGTTTCCATGAAGGTGACATGCAGGTGTGTGTGTCCAACCCTCGCCTCTCTTCCCAAACGTACATCAGACCAGGTCTCTCTCTGTTGCCATCCTTCCCACCACAGGTGAACCTGGACGACACAGCTGCGTCATCTGCCCAACCTGTCTCTGTGACCTTCTTTCTATCCACTTCCTATCTCCTCTCTACATGCTGGTCTCCTTGAAGTTGCCCCAAATACACGAAACATACTTCTCCCATGATGCATCCACCTTGCTATGACCTCTGCTTGAAAATCGCTTTCTTGGTGTTCACTTCCACACTAACCCAAATCTTCTGTGAAGTGTCACTGTGCCTGGGAGGCCCCTCTTGACTGTCCTGTTTGAAATTGCCCCTGTGCCTGGCCCTGCCTCCTGCTCCCACATCGTGTCCAGCCATTGAAGGAGCCTTCAGGAGCTCGTGTTCTGAGAGCTGCTGCTGCTGCTGCTGTGGAGGGACTGGGGTTAGCTTCTGGCCTGAAGGGATTGAGGGGGGACACATGAGGACCCTGGAGCTTAGCAAATGTAGTGAGACAAAGGGAAGCAGGAGGGAACCAGGTGTCAGAATAAATGCGTCAGATGATCTGGCTGAGGCTGTGCATGGTGTATTTGTTAAGCAAAATATGACCCATTATATTATAGTTAATTAACACCAGTGACTTCTGATATGAAGCACTTCAGTACCTGCTGCTGAAACCAAGAAAGGATGTGACTAAAGATTTGTTTGTGCGAATTTAGTTTGCAAATATGAGTAATAGAAATAAAGAGTGTAGGCATATGCTTGATTTGTATTGCTTTTAGGAGAACACATTTCTATTACTTAGAATCAGCAGTGAAAACAGTTTGAAATTGCAATTCTTTAATAAAAATATCAATTACATTTTCTTGGTTTCTATCTTAAAATGTCATCCTGTAGTTTCTTATTATCATGAAAAAGTTCGTTAAGCAGAATATCTATTTACATGGCTCCAATGTTTGTGTTTATACTTCTTTTTTTGCATACTTCTTTTTAGAACTAAGCTTTCTGAGGGCATCATGGAAGCCTCATTATTGCATCTATAACATTTCTTACTTATGGCATATAGTAAGTGCCGAGTGTTAAGGGTGGACCTAATGAATGAAAAAATTCCTCAAGTTAAATGTTTTTGTTATGGAAAATATAAACGTAACCTCAAACTATTTAAATAATAGCAATTTTAGTTTTAGTTTTCTTCATGTTAGATTATTTTGAAATTTATTCTTTTCCTTTAATATGTCTTACAAAAATATAAACCATTCAAGTATTAGAGAAAATTCTGCTAGTTAAAGATTTGTTTAAAAATATTTCCAATAGTATGCCCTTTGTACCTTCAGTGGAAATTACCACTAACTACCATTTATTTTTAAAACAATGCTTAAAGAATATCATTGCATGTTATAGTTTTATTTGTGATTCAAAGAGTTGTTACCTTTAAAAAGTAAAAGCCAAGGCTTGGCGCCTGTAGCTCAGTGGCGAGGGCACCAGCCACATACACCAGAGCTGGCAGGTTCAAACCCAGCCTGGACCTGCCAAAACAACAATGCAACTGCAACAAAAATAATAGCCCGGTGTTGTAGTGGGCACCTGTAGCCCCAGCTACTTGGGAGGCTGAGGCAAAGAGAACCACTTAAGCCCAAGAGTTTGAGGTGTAACCTCTACATGACACTCTACCAAGGGTGACATAGTGAGACTCTGTCTCAAAAAAAAAAAAAAAAAAAAAGCAAAAGCCAAAATAAAGAAAATTATGATTGATTGTTTCAACATAACTTTTTAAAATATTTTTTAACCTAAATGTCTTAATTTACTGTTTTTTAACTTCTATATTTAAAGGACTTACCAAATGTTCAAGTGAAAATATGAAAAATCTTAAAGACTTCTCTTTTTATATGACTGTTTATTTTTTACTTTTTCTTATTTTTATTTTTATTGTGAATTAATATGAGGGTACAGATGTTTAGGTTACATTGTTTTCAGTTCTAAAGTGAAGTTCAAGTTGTAGTTTAGCCTTCATCTGGGGGTGTGCTGAACACCCCACATTCTGCCCCTCATGTGAGATCCCACCAACTGCCCTCGTCCTCACCCCTCCCCTTTGCTAGACTATATTTGTGCTTTGTCTTTTGTGTGGGCATATAGTCATATAATTGTTTATATTGGTTTCATACTAGTATTGAGTACATTGAATACTATTTTTCTTATTCTTGAGACACTTTACTAAGAAGAATGTGTTTCAATTCCATCCAGGTTAAACACAAAAGATGTGAAGTTTCCATATTTTCTTATGGCTGAATAGTATTCCATGGTATATGTTAACAGTTTGTTAATCCATTCATGGGTAGATGGGCACTTGGGCTGCTTCCACATCTTGGCAATTGGGAATTGAATGCAATAAACATTCTGGTATAAATACCTTTGCAGTAAAATGACTTTTCTCTTCTGGGTAGATACCCAGTAGTGGGATTGTGGGATCAAGTGGAAGGTCTAATTTTAGTTCTTTGAGAATTCTCCATACTTTTTTCCATAGAATTTGCAATCCCACCAGCAGTGCAAAATTGTTCCCTTCTCTCTACATCCACCCGAGCATCGGGACTTTGGGATGTCGGCTAATCTCAATGGAGTTAGGTAATATCTCAGAATTGTTTTGGTTTGAATTTCTCTGATTCTTAGGGATGATGAGCATTTTTTCATGAGTTTTTGGCCATTAGTCTATCATCTTTGGAGAAGTTTCTGTTCATTTTCTGGCCCCAGGGTTAGTGGGATTGTTTGCTCTTTTTTTGTTGATTAACTCCAGTTCTCAGTAGATTCTAGTTAGCAGCCCTTTGTCAGATTCATAGCATGCAAATATCTTCTCCCATGCTGAAGACTGACTGTTTGCTTTAGTTGTTGTACTCTTAGCTGTGCAGAAGCTTTTTGGCTTGATCATGTCCCATTTATTTATTTTTGGTGTTGCTGCAACTGTTAAGGGGATCTTTTCACAAAATCCTTTCCCAGGACAATTTTGTCAAGTATTTTCCTCACACTCTCTTCTAGAATTTTTGTTTTAAATTTAAATCTTTTATTCAGCGAGAGTCAATTTTTGTCAATGGTGGGAGGTGCGTGTCCAGTTTCAGTCTTTTCAGTGTGGCTAACCAGTTCTCCAAGCACCATTTAATACAAATTGTATTGGCTATATGGGTTTTTTTCTGCTACCATACGAAACAAAGTACTATTTTTTCAAATCTTCAAAACATGACATTGGTGCTTTAATGGGGATTGAATTAAATCTGTAGTTGCTTTGGATTGTATGGACCTTTTAACAATGTTGTTTCTTCCTAGCCACCAGCACGGTGGGTATCTTCCATTTGTTAACATCTTCTGCTATTTCTTTTCTCTGTGTTCCATAGTTCTCTTAAAGAGATACTTCACTTCACATCCTTTGTTAGATATATTACCAGGTATTTCAACTTCTTTGGCGCTACTGTAAAAGGTATTGTGTCTTTGATTTTATTCTCAGCTTGACTATTATTGGCATATATAAAAGCTACTGATTTGTAAGTATTGATTTTGTATCTTGAGACACTGCTATATTCCTCGATCACTTCTAAGAGCCTTGTAGTTGAGTCCCTGGGGTTTTCCAGGTATAAAATCATGTCATCCCCAAAGAGGGAGAGTTTGACCTCTTCTGTCCTTATTTGAATACCCTTAATCTCTTCTTCTCTTGCCAGATTGTGATGGCTAGAACTTCTAGTACTATGTTGAATAGCAGTGGTGACAGTGGGAATCCTTGTATAGTTCTAGTTCTAAGTGGAAATGCTTTCAGTTTTACTCCACATAGTATGATATTGGCTGTGGGTTTGTTGTAGGTGGCCTCTATCAATTTAAGAAATGTCCCACCTAAGCCTATTTTCTTCAGTGTTTTTGTCAAAAAAGGATGTTGGATATTGTCAAAAGCATTTTCTGCATCAGTTGAGAGACACACATGGTCTTTGTTTTTGATTTTATTTATGTGGTGAATTACATTTATGGATTTATGTATGTTGAACTAACCTTGTATTCCTGGGATAAAACTCAACTGATCGTGATGTATGTATTTTTTTAAATGTGCAACTGTTTGCCAAGATCTTATTGAATATTCTTGCATCAACATTCATTAATGATATTGGCCTAGAGTGTTACTTTTTTGTTTATTCTTTTCCTGATTTGGGGATCAGGGTGATATTTGCTTTGTCAAATATGTTGGAGAGGATTCCTTCCTTCTCTATGTTTTGGCATAGATTATACAATGTAGGTGCTGGTTCCTCTTTGAAGGTTTGGTAGCATTCTGGTGTGAAACCATCTGGTCCATTTTTTTTTTTTGGAAGATTTTGTATTGTTAATGCAATTTCATTGCTTGATATAAATCTATTCAAAATTTCTAATTTTTCTTGGTTGAGCTTAGAAGGTGTCGTGCTTCTAGGCATTGATCCATTTCTTCTACATTTTCATATTTCTGAGCATAGAGTTTTTTGTAGTAATTGTTGAAGATCTTTTGTATTTCTGTGGTCATTGTTGTTTCCCCTTTATTGGTTATGATTAAAGTTATTATAAATCATGCTTTTCTGTTTTTTGTTAGTCTAGTCAAAGGTTTGTTGATTTTATTAATCCTTTCAAAGAACCATTGTTTTTGTTTCACCGATCTTCCAAATGATTATGTTCTTGATTTCATTTAATTCTGGTCTAATTTTGGTTATTTCTTTTCTTCTTCTGGGTTTAGGGTTGGATTTTTCTTCCTTTTCGAGGTGCTTGAGATGACTAATTAGGTTGCTGACTTGTCCTCTTTCTGTTTTCTTGATGAAGGCTTCTAATGCTATAATTTCCCCATAAGGACTGCATTTGCAGTATCACACAGATTTTGATAGCTTGTGGCTTCATTATCATTTTCTTCAAGAATCTAATTATTTTCTTCCTAATCTTATCCTTAACACAGCTGTTGTTCAGCATAAAGCTATTTAGTTTCCACGACATTATTTGTGTATGATGATTACTACTGTTGTTGAGTTCAACTTTTATTCCATGATGGTCCAAGAAGATACAAAGATGGTAGTTACACCAAAACAGACACATAGAACAACTGAACTTCTCTTCAGAGAAGAACAGAAAGAGAGCCCAGAACTAAATTCATACACCTACAAACTTCTGATTTTCAACAAAGGCACCAAGAACATTCATTGAAGAAAGGACACTCTCTTCAATAAACAGTGCTGGATAAACTGGATAGCCACATGTGGAAGAGTGAAACTAGTCTATCTCTCACCATATACAAAAGTTAAAAAAAATAAAAAACATGGATTAAAGGCTTAAATGTAAGCCTCAAACTATGAAACTATTCAGAGAAAATTTAAGAAAAAAGTGCTTCAGAACAGTGGTCTGAGCAAAAATTTTGTGGAGATTTTAAAAGCATAGGCAACAAAAGCATAGACAAATGAGATTATATAAAATTAAAAAGTTTCTGCACAGCAAAGAAAACAATCAGCAAAGCAAAAGACAGCCAACTGAATGAGAGAAAATATTTGCTAACTGTTCACCTGACAAAAGATTAATATCCAGAATGTACAAAAAATTCAAACAACAGCAAAGCAAATGATCTAATAAAAAATAGACAAATGTGTTAATAGACATCTCTCCAAAGAAGACATATAAATAGCCAACAGTGCATGAAAAAATGTGAGATATCACAAATCATTGAGTAATTTCCCACTAAAATCATGGTGAGATGTCATCTCACTCCAGTTAGACTATTATTTATTTATTTATTGCAATTTTTTTGTTGTTGTTGTTGGGACTGGGCTTGAACCCACCACCTCTGGCACATGGGGCCGGTGCCCTATTCCTTTGAGTCATAGGTGCCGCCCTAGACTATTATTAAAAAGAGAATAATGAATGCTGGAGAGAATGAAGAGAAAGAAATTGTTACACCCTGCTGGTGTGAATGTAAACTAGTATAGTCAGTATGGAAAATGGCATAGACATTTCTCAAAAGACTAGCAATGCCAGTATTGGGGCTTTACACCAAGGAATGGAAAGGGGTATGTTGAAGTGATGTCTGTACGCCCATGCTTATTGTGACAATAGCCAAGATGTGGAGTCACTAGAGGTGTCTGTCAACAGAGTAATAAAATGTGGACTGAAATCCTGCCATTCACAGCAATACAGGAGAGGTTGGAAGACACTGTGTTATGTAAATAAGACAAATATTACATATTCTTACTCATATGCAGAAGCAAAAATAAGTTGATCTCATAGAATTAGTTAGTAGAATAGCGGTTACTAGCACCCTGGAGGGGTAGGAGGAGGGGATGGCCAGAGGTTAGTCACCAAATACAAAGTTACAGACAGATGGGAGGAACAGGCTTGAGTGTTCTACGGCACTGTAAGGTGACTGTAATTACCGACAATTTATTGTATATCTTCAAATAACTAGAAGAGGGGATTTTACAAAGAAAAATACAAAGAAATGATAAAGTTTTGAGGTGTTTGATATGCTAATTACCTTGATTTGATCAATACACATTGGATATGGGTATAGCAATATCACATTATATCCCATAATATGTACAATTATTATGCATCAATAAAAATAATAATAAAAGAAAAAAGGAATAACAGAGACAGCATGGAAAAGGATGTGGGAGGAGAGAGATACGAAGATGCAAACGCTCAAACTCTCACTTCTGACTGCTTATACTTTGTTAGTAAAATAAGGAGCAAGGTCCCCTGCTGCTGAACACAAAGACAGGAGAAGAGATCTTGTTGCTTTTAACTAAATAGTAATCAAGGAGCTGGAAGTGAATATATAACATTATATAGGGAGCACCACATGCTGGTGACCTTCAATTTAAAGTGAGATCAGGGTCATGCTGAATATTTTTTCTTAACCACTTTCACTGGGGCAAGAGGTAGAATTTAGGTTGACTTGGGATATGATTTAGTTAAAGCAATACAATAAAGTCAGAGATAAGTAAGGAATTTGGTATATGTGCAAAGGTGTGATAATAATGATTACCGTGAAATTCAAAGTGGGAAAAAGGAAACATAGATGTGGGTAATTTAAAGGGCATCAGAAAATTGATAAAGTCGTCAGAAGAGTCTGGGCTCTGGTGGGATTAAGTCAATTTCTGTTTTGGATATTAAAGGAGACTTAGGTGTATGAGAGTTGGAAGATGGAGTGATTGGAGTTGAAATATATTCTTCTTAGTAAAGTGCCACCAGAATGGAAAAGCAAGTATCAATGTACTCAGTGCCACTATCTATGAAGCCAGTAGACTGTCTAATACCTGCTCACTCAAGAGAAAGACTCAACTTTAGTAGTGGGGAAGGGAGGTGGGGAGGAGGGGGCTTGGGGAGCTCGCACCTAATGGGCACAGTGTAGGAGCGTATGTCACACCTTCTGGTGTGGGACACAACTACAACAGGGACTCTCCCTTACAAACCCAATCATTGTAACCTAATCATCTGTACCCTCATATTATTAATCTGAAATTAAAAAGTAAAGTAAAATATGATGTTTCATGTGGAAAAAAGAAGATTGTGGAGTGATGGAGTTACTTACATGACACAGGGTAGATATTCATTACTCCCTACTTATGATCTGGAATTAGCTAGGGCCACGCCCTCTCCCTCTCCGTAATCAGTATGTCACCTTTTGCATCATTTAGCCCAATCTATTTCGAAACACTCAGATTGTCTTAAGACATTTTTGGTTCTAAGGGCTGGCTGGTGCATGCTGATGGAGTCCTGTCAGCAGAGGCCAGAAACACCGCTGAACTCCCTGCAGTGACCCTAATGGTAACTGTGTGGTGACTGGGACAGTGACTTTGTAGTGACCCTGCAGTGTGCAGGACAGTGACCAGGACAGTGACCCTGCAGTGACCAGGATGTCTCCTGAGCATCAGTTGTTCCTCTCTACCCTGCTTTCAGACCTGCTCACTTTCTCCAAGGTGCTGCCACGTGGCCTTAGCTGTTGGCTCTGCACCCACTCCAGTCTCAGCCGCCATCTCAGATCTGTGCCCCAGTGCCGGAGGGCTGTGCTTTATAGTCCAGAACATTCTGCATTGGTTCTGCCTTCCTCCTCACTCAGGCTGTTTTATAAAATTTCAGTGGGGCCAATTGTCACTTTAGTCTCTGAAATGGAGACTCTGGAGGGCTCAGCGTGGACGCCTGCGGTGCCCACGGGCCACGCTGCTCCTTGTTGCTGTGTTCTGATGCTTTCCTGCCTCCCAGCACCAGGATTTATCTTCAGCCTCTGGCATTTCAGTGTTTGCATGGCGAGTCTTCATTCTACTGTGCGGTCAGTACTTCCATTCACCTACTTTTCTGGCCCAATCAAGTCAAGTGTACTGACTAATTAAAAATTGGTGAGAGTCCTGAGGAAATGCTATATTTATTGCACAATATGTAAAGCATTTTGCCTAGAAAATAAAAAGGTTATCTTGAATAATCAGGGCATTGTTTCCGTGTTCATTTTCTTAGAAGTTACACTTTCTGCCTGTGGCTAAGGCACACCGGGTCAGCACCTTTCCGCCTGGACTCAGGACACTGGACTCATTTCATCATTTCTTTTCCTGGCTTCCTCCTGGCATGAACATCATCTTAGAATGAATATCAGCTGAACAATCCAAATATACAGCAGACATCAACTTGGGTTTTCTGAATAATATAAAATATCATGGCCACAGGGGTGTCCCACTCCCAGTCTAGCATGACATGAATGTGACGTACATTAATGAAGAAAAATCATCACTTAGGCCCAGACTCTGCTCACTTATTTTAGAAGGACATCAATCTGTGTGCCAGTCCTGAGAGCGTGTTACAGCAGCGAACACTGAGGATGAGCACCACCCAACACAACCAGTCCAATACTTGCATGAACATCCATCACTAAAGAAGCAAAGAAAATTAGGAGGTGGCTTTTTTAAATGGGCACAAATCAAACCTTTGGGGTGTGCCCCAGGCTCTTGGTGGCAATTTGGCTGTGATCCAGCTTCTCTCTGGGCTTTTGTTTCTTTTGCCTCTGTCTTCTGTACTTTCATGAACATTAACAATGAACACATATTAACCCGAAAAAGAACAAAAAACAAGGAGCAGGTCAGACCCGGACAGTCCCATTTTAATAGACCTGTAGCCGTATCATTGTTCTCTAGCAGTGGACCTTCTCCAAATGTTGCTCTCCATCCTCCATCCCTTCCACAGAAGAATAATGTCCGCACCCCTGGAGCAGGGCATGCCTCACCCTTCATCCTATGACCCCTCTCTCTGTCTCTGTCCACCCCTACACCTGCTCCTTCTTCATGCCTCCGGTCTAGAGTCCACTCTTCCATTTTGGCCTAGAATCTCTTCCCTCCTCACATCAACCCTTTCTTCATCTGGCTTCAGAATTCTGCTCAGGACTCATGGCCTCTTAGAGACTCTCTTTTCTTCTTTTACCCATCAACTAAAGTGAACTAGGTACTCCCCTTTCGCCTGTTGAAACAGATTACAGCTTTATTGAAATATTATTACATTTTGTAGCAAGTGGGTTTTCACACCTGTTTTTTCCAGGAAGGCTTTTACCTCTTTTGGAGGCAAGAATTGTGCCTTTAATTTGTTGTTACATTCTGAGCAACTGAAGAAAAGCCTGCAACCAGATATTTAATATGAAATACATTTTCCTCTTTCCTGTCAACAGTCTTCACTTCCTCCACTTTTAGCATTCTGCATGCATGGTTATCCCTGAAATCCAGCCGTCATGCAGAGATTCTCTTCTTTCTTAAGCTGAGATCCCCAGGGCAAGTAGAGCTCTGAATCTCATACTTGTTGTGACTGCTCACAGTTGTTAGGCTTGTCTTTACTTTTTAAAAAAAATTTTTTGTTTGCCTTTTTTTGTTATCTCTAGTCACTCAGCCTTCTTGAGTACCCTGGGGTATTTCAACTACTTTCAAGCTCAACTAATACATCATGGTCTGTCATTTTGACACAGCTCAATCAATCCTGACTCCACCCCCAAAGTTCCTTTGACCTATTGATATATTACACTGCAACCATATGCTCCTACCTGGTTAAAGAAAACAATGTGATATCTAATCTCATGTAGGTTGTAATTATAGCTTGTTAATTTTTTATTCATTGTTACTTCAAATCAATCATTTCTGCTCATTTTAAAGTATGCATTCTTAAGGTGTACAATATATTTTTAATATTTCTTTGCCTAATTTCAAAACATGAAGGGGATACAAATATTTTTCTTACATAAATACCTTGCACAATGTTTACATTGGGGCTTTTTGTGTGCCCATCACCAAAACAGTGTTCATTCTACCTGATACATGTTTCAACCCCTATCCTCTCCCCCACCCTCTTGATTCCCTATGGCTTTGACGTTGCCTTATGCCCACGTGTGCCCATCATTTACTCTCAATTATTAGAGAGTACATGTGGTGTTTGTTTTCCATTCCTGAGATCCTTTATTTAGAATTATAATAGTATTCAGTTTCAGACAAGTTGCTGCAAAAGAGATTATTTCATTTCTTTTTATAGCTGAGTAGCATTTCATGGTGTGTGTGTGTGTATAAATATATTCTTAATGCACTCATGCAATTGTCTTTGCAATTGTGAATTGTGCTGTGATAAGCATTCAAGTGCAGGTGTCTTTTTGAAATAATGACTCCTTCTCTTTTGGATAGATAGAGTCAGACTGCTTGGTCAAATGGTACATCTACATTTACTTCTTTGAAGAATCTCCATACGTTTTCTGTAGAGGTTGTACTAATTTGCAGTCCCACCAACAGTGTTTAAGTGTTCCTTTCTCTTTGAATTCACACCAACATTAAAAAGTCAATGTCTTTTGACTTTTTAATAATATCTATTCTGACAGGGGTAAGTGTTATCTCCTTGTGGTTTTGATTTGCATTTCCTGGATGGTTAGTGATGGTGAGCATTTTTTCATGTTTGTTGTCCATTTGTCTGTCTTCTTTTGAAAAACTTCTGTTCATGTATTTTGCCCACTTTTCAATGGGGTCTTTCTTTTTTTTTTTTTTTTTTTGCTGATTTATTGGGAGTTCTTTGTAGATTCTGGATATTAATCCTTTGTCAGATGTGTAGTTTGTAGAGTGAAGTGATTCCTAAAATCAAGCTAGTTAACACGTGCACCACTTCACATAGTTCACAGGGCTCCTTTTCTCTGTTCTTAGTAAATGCCCATGATTTAATACAGTGTTACTGACTATGTTCCTCATGCTGCACATTGGACAGTTGGTCTTATTCACCCTACATTACCGTAACTACCCCTGGACCGACATCTCTCTGCTTCTCCCTTTTCAGCCCCGGTGATCACCATTCTACTCTTTGGACATTTGACATTTTAGATTCTACATGTAAATAAGATGATGAGTATATTTCTTTCTGTTTATGGTTTATTTCACGTAGAGATCTCAAAACATGTGGCCACTTCCTTCTATGTCAGTTGAGAACCTCGTCCTCTACCTCACTCACCTCACTAGAAAATTGAGGGCATTTAACTTCAACTTCTATCTCCAAGTGTGCACTGTGTTCACTCATCACCTCTTCTCGTTATAGAAACACATCTTATTCCTTTCACTGTTGCTCTGACCCTCCTGGAACCTGCTCTATCAGTTTGTTCCCATTCTTTAGTGAGTTGTGACTCTTTTTCTTCACTGGCCTCTTTTTTGTAAGCTGTAAGTCTTCTCTACCCTGGAATCACCTTCCTGTGCTTTAGCTGTTCTGTGCACATAGCTAGCATCTTACAGGTCTCCTTATCCCCTCTTCCAAGTTCCTCAGTAGGGTGGTGTCCCTGTGCTGCTTTAACTGCTCACAAATCACCAACTCCCTGACCATTTGAAGTGTGTCTCCGTTGCCTGTGCAGCATTTTCAGTCCTGACCTTATTGGCTTCTTGTGTCAACACAGGGTACAGAGGAGAAGACAGTGACCCGATCGCCTTCTCCTGTTCTGTCATTTCCTATTTCTCTGTGCTCCACTAGCCCCTGAATAGCCGGGGATACACGAATTTTATTCTTATATGATTTTTTTTCTCACTGCCCCTCTTTCCCTCAGAAAGATACTCTTTGGGTATCTGCAGTTGTATATGTGATTCTTTCTTGAGCAACAAATTTAATTCACAACACCTCTGGACATCTTCAGACCTACAATGTGCAAGATTTAACTGAGTAACCCCTTTCTAATTTCAGTGTGGTTTCATATCTTGATTTGTAACATGGCTAACTTTTTAATCACTCAGGCATAGTTTATACATTAATTTCCCCCCCTTTTTTATATTTACCATATTTTAATGACAAATTTGCTTTTCCACTGCCTAACATGCCAACCACACTTTCTCTGGCTGAGGTCATCATAGTATCTGTCTTATACTGCTGTATAACTTTATATAACATCTACCAGGTCACCTGGTATTATAAAGTCATATCATGCAAGATATTTTACAATTTTTCTTTTGTTCAGATCTCTAATATCTTATTTTTTCCCTTGTATTAGGTCACAAGGCACCTGAAATTCCCAGGCATTTGTGATCTGGCCTAGTAAGCTGTGCACCCTCTCTGCATCCTGAAGCAGTAATTACCCAAGTTCCTGCATTTCCGTTAGCCAACATACTTACCTCTACTTAATTGTCTCTCAAAATTCTACTTACTCTCTGAGGCCCAATGAAAACAGAAGCTCCTTATTGACAGGCTCCCATCCCACCGTCAGTATAGATGCCCCATTTCTCCAATCCGGGCAAAATTAAATTCTACACATTTAAGCCAAAATGCTACATTGATAAGTAAATTTTATTCTTTTGTTTTTTGGCCAGGGCTGGGTTTGAACCTGCTACCTCCAGTATATGGAGCTGGTGCCCTACTCCACAGGCGCTGCCTCTAAGTAAATTTTATAAAAAAATCTCAGGAGGTTAAAATATGGGGTCTGAGACTTACTTGTGATCAGATGGAATCACTTAAGAAAAATCTGGGTTTAAATATTATCTTTACCATTAACAAACAATATGAAACAATATGATTTCAAGCTAATTAATTAACCTTCTGGTGTCTCCTTAGTTTAAACTCGGGGGGTTGGGGGGAGAGCTGTGTGGTGATGTCTCTGTGAAGATTATACAAGGTGATATCAGTGCTCAGTGCCTGGTACAAGGTCAGCACTAAGAAAAAGTGGCTATCATTATTACTATAATTCTACGCATGAAATAGAAAAAAAGAATCAATGTTTATAAGGTAAATAAATACCCAGGACACTCACAAAATTTTTATGATGGATTCACTGAGCATTCTGCCTGTACGAGACAGACATCCAGATTCTTCTCTGAGCTGTTCCATTATAGAGCAAGCCGTTCCATTATAGAGCATTTTATATTCAGTCCTCTGCATATAAAATATTGGTTTAAAGGGAATTGTTTATTTTTCCCTAGTCAAGTCCTTGGGTCTGGAAAGTCCTAGCAGTCTGCCTCACATGCCATCAGCATGGATGTGTCGCCATTTTCACCACCAAGTGCTGTGAATTCTCATGGCAGGAGGCATTGGCCATTGTGAGGCCTGTGTGCCTGTGCTCAGGTGGACAGGGAAATCCTCACGCCCACTGTGCCCTAATGACACCTAGTTGTGTCCATAGGAATTTGGGGACTAGGCCAGAGTGTCAGAGTGTCCCTGTCCTCCAGTAATTGTCCAGTTATTGGACAATTATGTTTCCTGGACAGGTTTTCCTTATCAGCTTGTGAATGGCTCCCTTGTTACAATGTACCTCAGAATTTCTGGGGAAAGATAATGGGTAGAAACAATTTTCTAATTATGTGGACTTCCTGGAATTGAAAGTCACTATTGATTTTATTTCAAACCACAAAATTAGCATGTCATTAAGTACAGTATATAAACAGCCGCTAAGGCAGAGAGACCGTCATCACTCACCTCACCTTCACATCTTCTCCTCCGCCTTGAAGGAAAGGTAAGAATTTCCCATGTGAAATCATGGTATTTTCTCCTATTGCTTTATTTCAAAGCAGCTGGAGCTATAGAAAGAATATAATTGCTTAAAATATAGTCTTTCAAATATAGGAATTGAAGTTAGTACTGAAAGTATTTTCAACAGTTAGATTTAAAAAATTGAAGTAGAAGGAACTTTTGTAAAAATTATAATGGTATATAGGCATCATGAGTCTAAGAAAATGTAATAACTAACTACATGTATTTATATTTAGCGCAAGTTTAGTTAGTATTAAGAGGAGTTTAATTTCTTGAATTAAATAAGTCTTATAATTTGATTTAACATAATGCAACCATGAAAATGAGCATCTTTAAATTGTAGTATAAAAAGGTGAATAATTATTGGGAAAGTTTTATCTAGCAGATAGTTTAGAGAGATACCATGGTGAGTTAAAAAGTGGTTTACATTAAATGTTCATAAACAACGTTTTTGGAAGCAGAGTATATTTATTAAACTTGCCTAGAACCTCCAGCTTTCCTGTTTGTCATCTAGTTTGTAATATTTCAAAATGATATTACAACAGTGACATGGAAAGACAAATTAACAAAAAGTGTTCCATTTTATAAGAAAATTCCAAATGAAGCAGAAATAACTTAGAAACAAAAAACAAAAATAAAAGGAAAAGTAGTTAGAGCATTATCAGTCAATAATAAAATTCTGTCTTACAAATAGTATTATAAAGTACTAATTATGAAATATAGAAAATACAGTGAGATCTTCCTTACATAGAATGATCTATAACAGAACACCACATCCATTATTTGAACTCTGGCAATAAAACAATTGTGTGGAAACTTTTGGAAGTCTTAGGCAAAGTAAAATCAATAAAGAATTATATAACATCCATAACAAAAGTTGGAAACAATATTTTCACTGATCGTGAAAACTATTTTCAGCCTTCAGATATTAGACATTTTTCAGATAAATTCGAGACTTTTTCATGCAGGGTTTTTAGTTCAGAAACTTAATTTAACATTTTGAGAAAATAAATTGAGTGTCAAGTGATATTATGGCACAAACATTATTTTTAAATAAATTATAGAAAATGCAATACAATCTAGCAAAGAATTCACAAGTAGTACATTTTGTTCAAAAATGTTAATGTACATTTCACAAGAAGAGGCAGTCCAGGGGTGCAGAGTGGGCAGGAGAACCTGACAGTGACAGTGATAGTGAGGAAGGAACATATATACACAGCATGTGGTCAGTCGCTGAAGTCAGGTGGCCTCAAGGAGGGCCACTGCCCGCTGTGTGGGGATGAAGGCTGCAGGTGGCTGTGAATGAACAAGAGGCAAGCCTATCCTTCCAAGAATGCATCTGAGTCACAGTGCAAATACAGAAAATGTTAAAGTGAGCATCTCAGTCTTTTGAGGAGATATGATTTGACTAAATATTCATGGCAACTATTTAGTAGAAGAAAAGTAAAAGTAAAGTTTGATTTTCCTTGCATGCATTTTCCTGGTAAGTCTTCTCCTGTGGGACTGAGACGCCATTAGGGCCGAGCCTTTAAAGTTCATCACTGCAGACTCAGCACCTAGACAGGTTGGTGATAAAAGTGCCAAGTACATATTTTGAAAGAATGATTCAATTCACAAATCTTTATGTGAAAAATTGTAACTTCTTTATACATGTCCAAAAAGAAACTTCATTTAAAACTTCCATTAATGTTTTTTCTCTAAAGTGCAGACATTTTTTATTAAATGTAATCTTTTTAAAGGAAAAGAGACTATACCTAAATAAGAAAACACACCTGAAAATGCGTCATGGCCCCCTTGTCTCCCATTTGCAGGACGTGAAGCCATGAAGGTTCTCATCCTTGCCTGCGTGGTGGCTCTTGCTCTTGCAAGGGAGGTACGTGAGGAAGAAAATCCTAAATAATTAAGCGATAACAGATTATCTGCTGACTTACAGAGAACGACATCATCAACACTTACTTTCACTGTGCAAGTAATGAAGGATTTCAGCAGAACTTTTTTGGCTTGTATAAAAACATTTATGCTCACCTGCTATTTCAAGCAGTCCTACAGGGCCCCAGGCTAGGTCAAGTGCTTCCTACACCTGTGTGCTGCCAAACTCTAAAGGAAAGGCAAATAAAACACAATAAGAAGAAACATAAAAACAGCAAAAAAGTATAATATTGCACAAACACACTTGCATGCATGTGCAACCTAGATAAATATTGCAGTTATGAAATATGGGTATGTCTTACTGTGGAGCACTGGTTCAGAGCTCATGTGGGCCTACCCCAAACATCAAAGGATGGGTCTAAGCAATAATCACAACCATCATCATAAATATATTCATATTCATAATAAAAATATGGACTACAAATTGAAGTAGCTCCCTGTCTGTTACCCGTCAAAAACTCTGGTCTTAATTCAGATAAAATAAAAATATACAGAAAAAGTTAGTAAACATAACAGACATTAAAGCAATTAACCTCTAAAAGTGTTTCAAAAACATACATTTTTTTATTTCTTAAATTTATAAAAGAATAGTTCTGCACAAAAGATACAAAAATTAACTAGGAAACATGTTTAGTAACGAATTAGCTATACAAGCTAAATGGTATTTTATCTTTACAGAAGGAAGATCTCAGTGTGTCCTCTGAGGTAAGATATTTTTATCTTAGAAAACTTACAGGGGGCGCCTGTAGCTCAGTGGTTAGGGTGCCAGCCACATGCTCTGGGGCTGGTGGGTTCAAACCTGACCTGGACCTACTAAGCAACAAATGAACAAAAAAAAAAAATTTATCAACCATGAAATGATAATATTCTCTGATATTCTAGAAAACATAGCTGATTGTTGATTTCTTTCCCACAGACTGTAGAAAACCTTTCAAGGAATGAGGTAAGAACCTCTTTCAGAGGCAATTTTCACATTTTAGAGCAGTAAACGTGGTGCTTTCCTATCAGTCCCATCAGCAGCCAAGCTAACACAGCTTTGCTGTGACATATAAGTTCTGATGTAAACATCCTTTTCATATGTATAAGAACAGAATAAAACACCTGGAGAATTCAGTATTCAGTGTTGTAGAACGTTCTAAGTTGGCTAGCTACTTGAAAATTTGTCGTTTGGCCTCCTTATTTTATTTTTTAATTTCAGAATATATGGGCACACATGCTTTGGTTACATAACTTGCTTTTGTACAATTTGAGTGAAAGTTATAAGTGAGCTCCTCACCCAGAGAGTGTGGGCACACATGCTTTGGTTACATAACTTGCTTTTGTACAATTTGAGTGAAAGTTATAAGTGAGCTCCTCACCCAGAGAGTGTGGGCTGCACTCGTCATGTGTGTGTTTACCCCCCACCCACACCCGGCCCCCACTCCCCACACTCCACCCACCCCTTCACCCCCACTGCTAGATTTCTGCTGTCTCTGCACATAATCTTTGACCAATTCATACCAATTTGGCATTGAGGGTATATGGTATCTGTTTTTCCATTCTTGCGACTCTTCTCTTAGAAGAGTGGTTATTTGATTTTTTATTTCTGCATTTTTAATCTCATATCAATACCAAAATACAAACAATTAGGTTACAGTGTTTGCATTTGTTAAGTAGTGTCCCTGTTGTAGTTGTGCCCTGCACCCTTCCATTTGACCCTGCAGTTCCATTACAAATCATTTTATTTTTTATAAAGGATCCATACAGTCCTGTGTTCTGTCTGGAACCCCTCCACTCGGACTGCATTCACCCTCCTGTGCCCAGACACTGGCTGGGAGTGGGGTGCAAACTGAAAAGAGAGGGTGTCCAGCGGGAGTTAGGAGCCTGCAGATAGTGGGCAGGCAGAGATGCAGTGGGATAGGTTTTGTAATTACCGGCCATGCTAGTTAATAAGGAGGAGTGGGATTCAGTGTGGTCCCAAATCACCTAAGAGGGCAGGTCCGGAATTCAGTCTTGCAGCACTCTTTCAAGGTATGTCCTCACCTCTTGAGTAGTCGTGCACCAAGATACCTTACCTCTTCCTTGGGGAAGTGTTTATTTCTTATAATTCATTTGAAGTCTGATATGCACCAGTGAACTAAGAATGATTAAGATAATGCATTAATTGCTATGAGGGTGTGTTTTCAATGAGTATTTGTTTTTTAGGATCAGATGAGGCTTTAGAGATCATTCTTGTCAGAGGGGGAAGCCTCCCTCTTGTCAGAGAAATCAGCCTCATTAGATGCCTCATTTTGGACTGTATTCCCTAATTTTCTTTCTCCTCTTGGTGGTCATCTGACTTTCTTTTACATATCAAGCTTATACAGAACAGTGTAAAGTATATATTTTAGCAATTATCCTCAGTTTTTAATGATATTACCAAAGTTTCCACATTAATCGGTGAAAAGACTTTATTTTCTGATTTATGTTGAAAAATAAGAATTTCTTTTTCACTAAAACTAAACTCCATTGTAATTTTTTATTTTTTGAAGGAATTTATTACACACAAGGTAAAACTTCCATACTTAAAATATACACATTTTCAACATTTCCTATGCTTGATTTTTACCGATGGTAATTTTTTTAATATGTGGTATGTTTTTAGCAGAAAATTGAGAAGGTTAAACATGAGGAACAGCAGCAAATGCAGGTAATTTTTCATTATATTTCTAAAATTGTAAAAGTAGAATACATTTGTAATAACACAGTTGTAATGTGCACGGTTAGTCTATAGAATGGTAATGAAATAAATGTCATGGACCTGCCCAGCAGGTGAGAAAGGAAACACTGGCAAAGTCAATATATTTTCTAAGAGATCAATGCATTTTAAACATGCAGTTAAAATCTAGACATAGAGAAAATGCCTAATGTTACTCTTAATGGCGCGTGTTTTCAATTGTGCACTTAGGCAGAACATTTCCAGGTCGGCACCTGTGTTTCTTCTCAGGGCATATACGGTATTGAAAAGCGGCAGGGCTGGGAAAAGATCAGGGCAGCGTCTGTACCACGTTGACTTATTCCCTTAGGGAAAGGGAAGATTTTATACTTAATTAAATTACATAATCATTAACACATTTACCTAAGTATAATATTTCAGCTTCCTTGTTTAGCAACAGATTACTTGGTGCTCACACAAAATAATTTTTGAATCAAACTGAAATTTAAAAATTGATGTCCCTTGAAAGACTTAAAAAACTACCTCTGCCAGAGGAAGAAATTCTGGAAGCCCGACAGTGTTAAGTGACTCACCGAATTTAGGCATGAATTAAAACTATTTTATTAAAACAAAACAAAAATAAACCTTGGCGTTACCCCGCTAAGGCTTTCAAACTCAGTACCCTTCATCACGTGGAAACGATGTGGTGTATTATCAACTTACGTGGAAAAGTCGGTGCTCTCTGAAGGCCAAGGTGCAGGGCTACAGCTATCCAGGCAACTTGGGGAAAAAGGAAAAAAAAATCACTGAAATCGGATTTCACTTTGTCCTGTATTCCACGAAGTGAGCGGGCAGGTTAAATACCTCTAAGAGCAGGTCACTCGTTTCACAGGACTTGAGATAATTTCTTAGTCACAGTAAGTGGAAGACTTTGTACTCAGTATGGTTGTCCAAAAGAGAGAAGATCAATTCATCATGAACGTCCGTAATAGCTGAATCATGGGCTCAGGGATTCTTTTTCCTTATTTCCAGGATGAACTCCAGGATAAAATCATCCGCTTCTTCCAGCCGCCCCCCGTGGTCGTCCCCTTCCCTCAGCAGGTGCCTTACGCGGTCCTCGCCCAGAACGCCCTGCCTCTTCCTCAGGTCGCTATGGCGCTGCCCGCCCTTCAGCCCGAAATAGTGGAGCTCCCGAAGGCGAAGGAGACCAGCTTTCCTAAGCACAAAGCGATGCCCTTCATTAAATCCCCAGCAATGCCCTTCTTTGAACCCCAAAACCTGAATCTGAAGCCTCTGGTGGTGCAGCTGCTCCAGCCCGCGATGCCGCAGGTCCCGCAGACTCACGCGTTTCCTCCTCAGCCCCTGTGGGCTCCGGCTCAGCCCAAAGTAGCTTTCCCTGAGCAACTGGCGCTCCAGCCCCAGAACGCCAGGCCGGTCCAAGCGCTTCTGCCAAACCAGGACTTTCTGGTTGACCTGACCCGCCAGCTCTTCCCCGCGACCCAGCAGCTCTACCCCTTGAACCAGCAGTTCTACCCCTTGAACCAGCAGCTCTACCCCGCGACCCAGCAGCTCTACCCCGCGACCCAACAGTTCTACCCCTTGAACCAGCAGCTCTACCCCGCGACCCAGCAGCTCGCCGCTGTGCACAACCCTGTCCTCGTGAGTCCGCATTTCCTTACCTTGCTGCTTGGCCTTTGATGGCTGTGTGCTGGTGGAATAGCGGAGATCTCTAGAATAAAGGGATAGATATGCAAGAACGGGGCCCAAAGGCACACAGTTCACATGAGTGACTCCCACACCTGGAAAGCTCCCACCCCCTCCACCCCTCACCCCAAATCCCAGTGCTAGGCCTCCTACTGAGATTTGATGCCACTGCTCTGATTCTGATCACAGAAGACTGTGGTTATTGGGGAGAAATTAGTGCAGGAATTCTTATTTACTTGGTCTGTGCAGAATTTTAATTTAGATAAAAAAGCTGAGGCTCACCTCACTAAAATCAGAATTAAATTTAATAATTCAATTGAGTTTGGCATAAAAGAAGACTTTTTTTTCCTATAGTTTGTAATTTTTCCCCAGGAATAGCTATTCCCCCAAAGGCTTCATCTACATCTTGTTTCGCTATAAGTACCCAGTGGTAAAAGACTAAGAAGCTGACTTCGTTAATCGCAGCATTTATAAGACAGGTGTTCTTAGCAAAAGATGAATTTACTTATTTGTATTTGCTTCTTTTTAAGGTCTAAGAGGATTTCAAAGTCTAACCCCCTTCTTCATTTTTGGTAAGTTTTGGGAGTTTGAAAATTAGACTGAGCACTTTTATATTTGATGTCTTCTAACATTTAATTCTAGAGAAGCCCAAGATACTGAGAAATTCCATCAATTCCCTAACTTATTAATGAGCAACTTATTCCTAATGGTTTACTATTATTTGTTGACATGAAATTATGTATATTTTACTCAAGTAAGTTTAATTTTATTTAAATTGAATGGCTTGCTATTCAGAGCCTATATATTTACATTTGAGTATTATTATTCAGGAGAATGAAAAAATAGGTTTCTTTTAATTTTATGTGAACATATTTGACCTTTTGTTAAAGCTTAATTTATATTCTTATTTCTTACACACCATAAATTTTGTACTTACTTCACTTGAAATTGTTTAATTCATGACTCAAAATGAAATTTTCCAGTCCAGGTGAGAGGATAGCTTGGGATTCTAAGATGCAAAGCTTCTCATTGCCATGTTAGCCTGGATATTCACAAAAACAATTCCAATTTAGCAAATACTTAGGTCTACAGAAACTTTGTATGTCTCCTAGGGAAAGCACAACAGAGTTTATTTGTAAAACAATTTCTTTTATGAATTACTCACACCAAAATTATAAAGGGTGAGAGGGGGATAGTTATGTCATATAACATGACTAATTCTGTATTTTCTCTCTATTTCACAGAATTGACTGAGACTGGAAACATGGCATCTTTTCCATCTTTGCATCGTGTCACCAAGAGCTAAATGTTTGAATCTACATAGATAACGTGAAACTTTATTTCTTTTTGAATTCACTTAATTTGAATTTGACTCACAAACTGCTTATGCTTTTCATATTTTAACTAATACCATCAAAGTTTAATATTGAGTTGCAACTAGTACAGAAACTATAAAAACAGCTTCTGGAATAGTGCCTTTTATTATTTATTTTCTGTCCAGTCATTTCAATAAATGATCTTTTAGCATATTTAAGTTGTCCTGTCTTTATTGTACTTTTTCAAATTTAGTTGTCCTCTGTAGGTTATTATTGATCAAATTCATCTTGATAGAATGCTCTCAAATTGAATAAAGTGCCATAAATTGAATATTAAGATATACCAAGAAGTCAAGTTTACTCTAGAAAGTCTTGGTTTACCCCGTTTTCCCAGTATACTTATTTGCCCCTGTGCTATTCACGTTCAAAAGTACCCAGGATCTGATGTTTAAAAAAAGCGGTGGTTGCCCCAGGACTAGAACTTCACATGTGAAGTATGAGCCATATTCTGCTGCCGACAGGTGGTGTGGGAGGGAGGTGTGGGAGCCAGTCTGGGCGAGCTTTGATGTCCGTGTGCACACAACAAGGTTTACTGGAGTTCGGACTGTGGGCTGTAGGTGATTTGCATGTACGCTGGTAGGAGATGAATGTGCACCCTGG
>NW_003852586.1:1799077-1799279 GCF_000181295.1 Otolemur garnettii
CTGGTAGGAGATGAGCCGCACGCTGGTGGGAGATGAGCCGCACGCTGGTAGGAGATGAGCCGCACGCTGGTGGGAGATGAGCCTCACGCTGGTGGGAGATGAGCCGCACGCTGGTAGGAGATGAGCCTCACGCTGGTGGGAGATGAGCCGCAGGCTGGTAGGAGATGAGCCGCACCCTGGTAGGAGATGAGCCGCATGCTGG
>NW_003852586.1:1799397-1842375 GCF_000181295.1 Otolemur garnettii
GGAGATGAGCCGCACGCTGGTGGGAGATGAGCCTCACGCTGGTAGGAGATGAGCCGCATGCTGGTAGGAGATGAGCCGCATGCTGGCAGGAGATGAGCCTCACGCTGGCGGGAGATGAGCCGCAGGCTGGTGGGAGATGAGCCGCACGCTGGCAGGCCCTTAGCGCACCGTCTACCCAGGAGCAACGCCCAGTCACCCTAGTGCTGACAGCCAGGATGTACAAGGCTGTAGGCGCTCTGATGAGCGTTATCTCTGACTGCGGGGTAATCGTTCACGGTGAAGAATCGGCCCTTTACCTACACCAGCTTCTCCAGCTGTTCTTTCCACTTCATCCCCTAGAGTTTGAGCGGTGCCTCACCTCTAGCAATTATTCCAACTTTCTGACATTCCCCAGTGTTTCCCTGGCTTTGCTGCAGCATAAACAGGACTTCCTCCCGTCTTTAAAGTTGTCATCCGTGACACTGGACCTCTAATGCTCCTGTCCATACCATGGCTTCCATGATCTCCTCTCATTCCTTCACTAACCTGCTCTGATCCAACTTTTATCTCTCAGTGGAACCATTTCTGTTTAAGTTCAGCAGCGATTTTCATGCTGCTAAATTGTGTTTACTTAACCCAGTCTTTCACTGGTATTCAGCAGAGTCGATCATGCCTGTTTCCTTGAGAGACCACATGCCTCTTCATTTGAAATCTTCAACCTGAGAAAGCTTTGGTTCCTCCTTAATTCTCTAGCTAATACTTCTCAGCCTCTTTTCTGGTACTTTCTCCTTCTCCAGACCTTCATGGGCTGAGGTACCCTAGGACTTAACCTAATTGTGGGTGATCTTTTTCAGTTCCCTAGTTTTAATTGCACTCTTAGGCTGAGGACTTCCAAATGTGAATCTCCAAACTTCTTTTGTGAATGCCAAACTCATGCACTCAGCTGCCGTGGTGACTCCCTCACCTAAGTATTTCATTCTTACTCATGCCTGGCATGGCCACGCATTGCTCTTAATCTGACTCTGGCCCCAAATGTGTTCTTTTCTCAGTCTTTATATCAGTAAGTGGTCCCTCTACTCTACCATCAGCTCAAAGGTCAGGAGTCACTGCTGCTCTCTCACTTGCCTTTGCCCCTTGCTCTGGGCCAGACAGTGCCGCCGAAGCCCCACTGTCCTCCTGGAACCTTGGAACACCACCCCATTGGAAATAGGATCACTGCACGTGTCATTAGTTAAGACAGGTCGACCATGTGCAGGGGCAGGACAGGCCCTTCAGTCCCCAACACTAGCACTCTCCTGAGAGGAGGGGGAGAGGTGCACAGTGGGGAAGGCTGAGGCTGAGGTGCAGTGTCACCAGCAGTTGGGAGAAAGCGGTGGGGCGGATTCTCTCCCCCCCCCCCCACAGATTCTTTAGAGAGGAAAAGCCTGGCCCTATTGACACTTCAGACTTGGAGCCTCCAGAGCTACGGGAAAATATATTTCTGTTGTTTTAAGCCACATAGTGTATGGTACTTTGTTACAAGGGCACTGGGAAATTAATACGCCTCATAGCCAATTCATTGCGAGCACAGAAAGCTCAACTTAGGCAGAAGGCGCCAGCCGGTCCTGCTCAGAGCCTCCTCTCACTGTTTGATCCTGCAAGGCCGCTGTCATCTCTTGCTGAGCACGCACTGGCCTCCCACTGCTTCTCCCCACCCTGCACTGGGCGCTCTCACAGGACAACCAGCATGCTCTTATTATAAGCACAGATTCCCTCGAAATGGTTTCCTCCCAGGATTTTCATTATACGACTCTGGTTCCGCCTCAGGCTCCTTGTCTGATTCTCAGCGTGCTGACTCAGCTCAGTTGGTGACAAGCCTCTCAGGGACTCTGGTGGCACCGACTTCACCCTTCAGAGGATGAGGCTGTGGAGAGAGGAGCAGGGAGGTTAAGACCTCAGACTTTGCGGGGTCCAAATAGGAGTTCCAATGTTTACTTAAATAGACCTTGTCTACACTACTTAATTTCTCAGTTCCTATTTTTAAAATAGAATAACAATATTGAGCTTTAAAAGAAGTTGTGTCAATTAAAAAATACATAAAATTAACAATAATTGCATGCAGATCACCAACAATGGCCTGAGAGGCTAAGAAGCAAACATTATTAGCCGTTGGCTGCAAAGTATCAAAAGGAAGGCAGGATGGAACACAAGACCAGCAGAGTACCGTAACTGTCAAAAAGAAGTTGAAGATGTTACTTCCATCTCTTGGATTTATCTTCAGCTCCAAATATCAATGTCTCTATTTTTGTGCCAATAACATGCTGTTTTGACCACTAAGGCCTTCTATTACAGCTGAAAGTCTGGTAGGGTGATATGCCCAGCTGTTTTGTTTTATTATTGAGAACTTCCTTGGCTATATGGGGTTTTTTCTGGTTCCACACAAAATGAAGAATTTCTTTTTCCCCAAATTTTGAAAGTATGATGGGATTTTAATGGGGATGGCATTGAATCTGTAGATTGTTTTGGGTAGTATAGACATTTTTGCAATGTAAATTTTTGTAGTTTTCTTTATAGAGGTCTTTTAACTATTTTCTTAGGTATATTCCTAGGTATTAATGAAATATAGTGAAGGGAGTTGTCTTCAATTAGCTTCTCATCCTGGCTGTTATTGGCATATACAAAGGCTACTGACTTGTGGACATTGATTTTTATATCCTGAGACATTACTATGTTTTTTGATGACTTCCAGGAGTCTTGTGCTTGAGTCTTTGGGGTTCTCTAAGTATAAGATCATATTGTCAGCAAAGAGGGAGAGTTGACCTCCTCTGCACCCATTTGGATGCCCTTTATTTCCTTCTCTTGCCTGATTGTATTGGCCAGAACTTCCAGCACTATGTTGAATATGAGTGGAGATAGAGGACAACCTTCTCTGGTTCCAGTTCTAAGAGAAAAAGCTTTCAGTTTTACTCCATTCAGTAAAATATTAGCTATGGGCTTGTCATAGATAGCTTTGATCAGTTTAAGAAATGTGCCACCTATGCCTATACTCTTCGGTGCTCTAATTAGAAAAGGATACTAGATGGTTTTATATGGAACCAGAAAAAAAAACCTGCATAAGTAAGGCAGTTCTTAGTAATAACAACAAAGCCAGGGGCATCAGAATACCAGACTTTAGGCTATACTACAAGGCCATAGTGGTCAAGACAGCATGGTACTGGCACAAAAAATAGAGACATAGACATTTGGAATTGAATAGAAAACCAGGAAATGAAACTAATGTCTTATAATCACCTAATCTTTGATAAACCAAACAAGAACATACACTGGAGGAAAGAATCCCTATTCAATAAATGGCTCTAGGAGAACTGGATATCCACATGTAAAAGACTGAAGCTGGACACGCACCTTTCTCCACTCACAAAAATTAATTCAAGATGGATGAAAGACCTAAATGTAAGGCATGAAATGATAAAAATCCTCAAAGAAAGCATAGGAAAAACATATGAAGATATTAGCCTGGGGAAAGACTTTATGAAGAAGACTTCTGTGGCAATTGCAATAACAACAAAAATAAGCAAATGGGACTTAATTAAACTGAAAAGCTTCTGTACAGCAGAAGGAGACAACAACCAAAGCAAATAGACAACCTACACAATGGGAAAGGATATTGCATATGTTGAATCAGACAAAATCTTGGTAACTAGATCTATAGAGAACTCAAATTAATTCACATGAAAAAAAAGCCAACAATCTCATATATCAATGGGGAAGAGAGTTGAATAGAACCTTCTCTAAAGAAGACAGATGTATGGCTAGCAAACATATGAAAAAAAGCTCACGAACTCAGTGAGTAGGGCACCAACCACATACACCAAGGCTGGCAGGTTCGAGCCCGGCCTGAGCCTGGTAATCAGCAATGACAATTGCAACCAAAAAAAAAAAAAAAAAAAAAAGGTGGCTGGACATTGTGGCAGGTGCCTGTAGTCCCAGCAACTTGGGAGGCTGAGGCAAGAGAATTGCTTAATCCCAAGAGTTTTAGGTTTCTGTGAGCTGTGATGCTATGGCACTCTACCAAGGGTGACATAGTGAGACTTTGTTTCAAAAACAAAAAATGCTCATTGTCCCTAATTATTAGAGAAATATAAATCAAAACTATCCTGTGATATCACCTAACCCCCGTGAGAATGGCCCACATCACGCAGTCTCAAAGCTACAGATGCTTGCGTGGATGTGGAAAGAAGGGAACACCTGTACAGTGTGGTGGGACTGCAAATTAATGCAACATTTTTGGAAGGAGGTATAGAGAATACTCAAAGAACTCAAATTAGACCTCCCATTTGATCCTGCAATCCCATTACTAGGTATCTACCCAGAAGAAAAAAAAAATCCTTTTATCATAAAGACATTTGCACTAAACTGTTTATTGCAGCTCAATTTACAATCACCAAGATGTGGAAACAGACTAAATGGCCACCAACCCAGGAATGGATTAAAAAGCTGTGTACATGTATACCATGGAATGCTATTCGGCCACTAAAAAATATGGAGACTTTACATCTTTTGTATTAATCTGGATGGAGGTGGAACACATTCTTCTTAATAAAGCATCACAAGAATGGAGAATCTAGAATTCAATGTACTGAATTCTAATATGAAGGCAGTAAATAAGCTAATACAATGGGGGGAGGTAGGGGAATGAGCAAGTGGAGAAAGGAGGGGGATGGGGGCAGGACACAGTTATAAGAGGGACTTTCACCAATGCAATCAGTGTATCCTAATTCTTCGTACCCTTAATGAGCCCAAAACAATAATAAAAAAAATTTAAAAATTGATTTTGTAATTGAAAACCTCCCCAAAAGACATATTTGAGCTCAGATAATTTTACAGAATTTTACCAGTCAAATAAGAATTCATGCCAATTCTACATAATCACACACACATATAAATATACATATATATATTTTAAAAATTACCCAGGCATCATGGCAGACACCTGTAGTCCCAGCTCTATAGGAAACTGAGGCAGGAGGATCACTTGTGCTCAAGAGTGGAGGTTGCTGTGAGCTAGGCTGATACCACCCCACTCTAATGCTTGCAATCAGGTGAGACACCATCTCAAAAAAAAAAAAAGAAAAGAAAAAGAAAAGAAAAGAAATACACTACAACCAAGGGAGATTTAGTCTAGGTATATAAAATATGTAATATTTTAAAATGAATTAATGTGGTTTATTATGTCAAAATTCTAAAGAAGAAAAATCAAATGATTATGTCATTTTATAAAGAACAAGGATTTGGCAAATTAATGCTAACACATGACAAAAACCAAAACAAACAAACAAACCAAACAAAACTTCGCAAACTAGAAATAATGAAAAACTTTCTCAACCTTATAAAAAATACCTACCAAAAAATCCCTATAACCAGCATCATCCTCAGTGGTGAAATATTGAACACTTTTCCTCTAAGATCAATGTAAGGCTATGTTGGGTGGGGTTTGGGGAGGGACACCCGATAGTTATTGAAGTGACTGAAGGAAATAAGTAAGGTTTTAGTAAGAAAAAGAAAGCAGCCAGGCTCTGTCCTCGTGACTGCAGGGCCCTGGAAAGGCAGCCGCTGGGTTTTATAATACAATTTACAAAAGTATAAGCTGTTTCTTGCAAGTTTCCCAGGGTCTTAATTAACTCAAAAACAGCCCACCTGCCGGCTCTTGATAATAGCCCACCTGCCAGCTCTTAATAACAACAAGGTCTTAATCAACCTCATTCCCATATAGCTAGGTCAGCCTGACCCCAAATAATCAGAAATAGTCTAAACTAGCCTGACCATGCCTGTCATCTGCCCTGCCTGGGTCCAGCTGACTGCCTGGATCTGTTCTCACCTCTCTCCCAGTAATAGGGTGCTGGGAATTCTAGTCAGCACAATAAGAAACAAAAATAGAAGGCATATAGTCTAGGAAAAAAAGATGAAACTATCTCTATGTGAAGACAATATTCTTGTCTATGTAGAAAATCCCAAGGAATTCACAAAAATACTAAGTGACTAGTTAAGTTTTCAAGATAAAATGTAAATGGCCAGAAGAGTACTATTTATAGTTGCTCCAAAGAAGTTGAACTGCTTAGGTATAAATATAACCAAATAAATACAGGATCTATATGATCAATTATAGAATACTGATGAATAATAATTACACTCACCGTGTTAATGGGTGGCATGATGTAGTGTGGTAAAGCCGCCATTTGTCCTAAGAATAATCTCCAGGTCTGATGCGTCCAAACCTTTTCTGCCCTTTTCTTTCTTTTCTTTTTGTAGACATAGACAAGCTTATACCAAAATTAATGTGCAAAAAGAAAGGCACTAAAATAACTAAATCAACTTTGAAAAAGAAGAAGAAAAACTAAGGGAAGTAACAGTCTTCCTAATGTTAAGTCTTCCTCACCCCGTAGCTGCACCCCGTGGGTGCTGGTGGGGAGAGCCATACACCATCTTGCAGAGAAGGCAGAAACGGACCTGTGGAAACAGAGCTAATATAATTTTGACAAGAGTGAAAAAGCAGTTCTCCAGAGTAGAGACAGACTTTCCAACAAAAAGGGCTGGAGTGATGGGATAACCACAGGCAAAAGAAGGAATCTCAGTCTGACTCTCACATCCTATATATTAATGTTAAATGGCTCAATATAACATTATAAAACTTTCAGAAAAAATTAGGAGAAAATCTTTGTGACTTAGGTGTGAGCAGAATCCTTTCACACTAAAAGACTGGTTCATAAAAATGATAAATTAGACTCATCAAAATAAAAACATTTGTTTTGCAAAACACTGATGAAAAGACAAGTTGTAGACTCTGAGAACATATTTATAAAACACAGATCTGACAGAAGACTGGCGTCTAGATTTTTAAAAACTGTAAAATGTCTAAAAAACAAGCAATCTATTAGAAAATGAGAAATAAGTGATGATCATACATTTCACCAAAAGTAAAACACACAAGGCAAATAAACACATAAAAAGATGCTCCACAGTATTCATTGGAGAATTCATCTTAGAATTACAAAGGGATGTCACTTCAAACTTATAATGGTAAAATCAGAAATAGAGTGACTTCAAATGCTGGAGATAACACAGAGAAGCTGATCCACTTACACACAGCTGGTAACAATATAAAGTGATATAGCCACTTTGGAAAACAGTTTGGCAGTTTCTTCTAAAACTAAGCAACTGTCTTTACTGCACAATTAAATAATTATACAACTGGACATCCATCCCATGGGAACTGAAAACTTTTCTGCAGAAATCTGCACACACTATTCTCAGAAACTTTATTCACACTAACTGAAAAGTACTCAAATGATCTTCAAAGAGTAGTTACACAAACTATGGAATGTCACCCCATAAAGTGCTACTCAACAGTAAAAGGGAATAAACCACTCATATCAACAACTTGGGTGAACCACAAGAAAATTATGCTGAGTAATCCAAGCTAGCCTCATAGCATACTCTCTCTAAAATCCCAGCCACCTCTATGTACATTTCTCCACAACTTCCTATGACTCTATAATTATTTTAAAATAAAAAGTTTTTTAAAAGGGACCATAATTTCTTATTGAGTTTCATTACTAATATTTTTAGTACAATTGGAATCTTATTATTGTGTATCTGAAATTGAAAAAGAATCATGGGGCAATTTCCATTATTAAAAAAGAAAGTAGTAAATCATAGGAAATAAAATCGCTGAAATAATTCAGTCATTTTCTCAAAACCTATTTTGGCGGGGCAGCCCTTTTAGACAGGATTATTATAATCAACCATTATGGAGAGTAAAATTACAAAGTAGGGATTAAATACTTTAATACATCTTTTTAAAGACACTGGAAACCTAGCAAGGCAAAAAGTGCTTGCAAGATCAAGATCTCGGTGGGGAGGGAAACTTTTAAAGATGAGTTCAGCATTGCTGCCTTTGTTAAACTCCAGACATTTCTCGATTACGAGAGCAGAAACTGAAGGACTGAGAGTCCGACTCATAGGGCCAGGCTGATAAAAATGGGAGTTGAATCCCGCCACGGGTGAGAGGCACTGGCAAATTTCTGGATTTTTGTTGAGTCCCTGAAGAAACATATTTCAGGGGTAAACTTGAAATGAAAATACATCAGCCTCACTGAAACCTAGCTTTGGACAATGTCAATCTCTTGTTGAGTTAAACTGAACAGATTAAAACAACAATTTGATATCATGTGGAGAAACTGAGTGTTGATGCCTTCCTGACAGGGTACCCAAAATTATAACAATGTGAGTAACAGATTTAAATGTGACGGGTAAAACAGCAGAACTTCCAGGAGATGAATTGGAACATACCTTTTTTATTTTGACTTAAGAAACTAGTTATTGCAAATAACAAAGAACATCAACCATACACAAATTATTAATAATTTTACATCATTATGGAATTTCTGTTCATCATGGGAAACCAGGAGGATGAAAAGGCAAGCCACACACAAGGGGTAGGTGTTTGCAATATCTGTACTTGCCTAAATGCAGGTAAAATGCACCAAGAATTCCAAACCAGTCAGAGAAACCACCAGCACAGCAGTGTGTAGGTCCATACAAGAACAAGAGCTAATTGTGCAAACATGTTCTAGCACGTGACCAGCCTTATGTTCTGGTAAAGTAGGTTAGACTACTTACGTCTACTTAGTGGACTTGAATAGACACTTTACACCCCTCCCAAAGGATATATTAACAGTTAGCAAACATATGAAAGAAAATGCTCAATACCACGAGCCTCAGAAAAATGCAAATCAGACCTGTAGCTGCAGGAAAGAACCAGGCTGGACACAGGTTGAAGTGCTAGCTTTCAGGGGGTGGGCTAACCAGAGGTTCTGGAGAGCCCCGAGCTCCCTCTGCAGTGGCTATTTAGTAAGGTTATACACAACAGGTGTGGAGAGTTAAGGTTATGACACCCTAGGGCGGCACGAAGGATGAACACGTGCTCTTTCCTCACACGTTCTTTCCCTACAACCCCATGAAGAAGCCCCAAGCATCAGTGTTTAACACCTGCATACCAAGGAGTGACCGATCTTATCTCATTCTGGAGCACTGAGTTACTTGGGGGATTGCCCCTAAGTCACAAAACATCTCTAGGCTCACCAGGAGACTGTCCTGTTCTCGACATTTCCTTTTAACGTGATAAGAATCAGTAACTGTCCTTGCAAGCATGGTGTCCATTCCTCTACAAGACCTCCTGAAAATATCAGAATGCAACCAGCAGAAGGGCTGAAGTGGAAAGAGTTGCTGACACCAAGTGTTCCCAAAACAAAACAAAACAAAACAAATGCTGGGCAGCTGCTGACTTGGCTGTAACCCGGGCCAGTACCTTGGACAGCTCTGTCCCTCTTTGCTTGTCAACTACATGAACCTGGTGGTTCTACTCTGAGGTATACAGTGTTAAATAAAAAATTATTGAGCGATACTTATTAAAGCACAATAAGGAAGTTTATTCAGAAATGTCATGATAGTTAGAGGGACCCCAGCAGTGGGATTTTACAGGGGGAGAAAGAGATTGGGCTTAACTCCAAATACAGCACAGGCAGGTGGGAATTTATAGCCAAGGAGTAAGGAGGGGGTTATTGCATAAAAAATTACTGAAATAAAACATCAAGGGGTTCAGGGGATTCTGGTTAACTGACTTAACAAAATTCTTACTGAGCGCAGATCAGGGTGCAGGGCTGGGGCGTGTCAGGGCATGGGAAACATGATCAGATGTCAAGGAGGATACGATAATCAAGGGTGGGTAGGGGGGCTCCTGCTGAACTTACTCCGCAGAGTTCTTTCCTAAAACCGGATTTGGCAAGGAAGAACACAGGAGGGCATAGGAGAAGTGTCAGGAAGCTGACTGATGTTTGATCCAGCAAAGACTCTTTGTCAACAGCCCAGAGAAGTGGACTCAGCTGTGCAGCCAAACCAGGCGGCCAGGGCTCCTACAGCAGTACTCTTAACACCCAGAACTGAAAGCAACAAAAATGGGAATCAACAGTACTCTGGATAAATAAATTGTAGTGTGCAATGGAGTGGATTTTTATAGTTCAATCAACAAGAATGAACAGCTTCTGCTTCAAAAACCACGGAGATAAATTGTATGTAAATACTTTTGAATGACAGTAAAAGACCCAAAATACAGCAGAATGCTCAGACATCATACACGCTAGAATCTATTGGAATGTGTGCAATTCACTTTCTGGTGACATAAATTAGACTACTGGGCATCTGAGAGAAGACAGAACTTAACAGGGATGTGTGGGTTTTCTCAGGCGCTGGCGATAATCTCCTCCTGAACTTGGGAGGTGGATACTTTGTGATAATTAATTTGTGATGTGCAGTTTTCTGTAGGAATGTCTGTTACTTCTTTAAAAATTCAAATGCGCACCACACATAAAGCCTTCCTGAGCTGCTTCTGCGGGCCTTGCCCACTTGTTCCTACGGGTGAGGCTTCTCCAATCCAGATTCACCTCCTCACCGCTGAGGGCCCAGAATGAAATCCCACAGTGGGGGCGCCAGAGCCGCGAGGGCTGGACACAGCTGCAGGGACCAGCACCACGTTAGCCCCCGGGGTGGTCTGAGCAGTGGGCAGCAGAGCATGGGACAGGCTGGGCGGTGAAAGCACCCCTCTCTCACCTCTCCGGGCTATGCAGAGGCGCAGAGTAACGCACAGTAACCACCTTGCGTTTCCAATTGTGAAAGGGCTGGGAGCTGACACCGCTCCTCGACAGGGCGGCTTAGTTTCCGCCACAGTGGGAGAATCATACAGGCAACAGGCACTGGGATCTCAGGAGCAAACTTTGTTGCAGCCCACTGCATAGTCACACATAACATGTTTTATCTATAATTCTTTTTTTTTTTTTAACATAGCCTTCATGTCATTTTCTTAGTTATTGTTTTAAAACGTTCACATTGTACTCTTAGAAAGATTCACTTGTACCCTTGTAAGATAAACCTCAGAAGTGATCCCCCCAATCCCCCTCCCTCCACTCATTCCCCCCTACAATTCTTAAATGGAGGACACACACAACAATCTGTCCCGGGACCCTCGAAAGGGCATGTGGGGTTTCCTGCAGCCAGTTAGGCAGGCAGGAGTGTCCCAGCTGCACCAGCCACTGGACGCTGAAGGTTGCCCCGCTGCCTTCTTCCAAATCAAGATCTCACTGAAATAAGAAGCAAACCATAACGATCCTTACAGAATGGTATGTTCCGCCTGAAACAATCCCCAGACATGTTGTTACAGAATATGATTTATCTTTAGTTGTTAAATACCGTAGCATTGGCCAAGGGTCAGGAGGTCTGGGGATGCCTACAGTCCAGCCAGATCCACAGGGACCAACCCACATTCAGCCCACAACAATTAAAGTGACACTTGAATTCGCAAACCTGGCAGGCCTGAAAGTGAGATCCCAGCTATTAAATATATAGTATATTGAAATATATGGAAAATTAGAGAATCCCAAAGTGATAGGTAAACTCCTAAACTTAAATAATAACTAACATTTTTAGAGAGATGGTGGTAGTATAATTATTGTAAGAGAATGCTTAGATCAGAAATGATCTTTGTTTGAGTCAAATCATCATATTGTCAGGAAAAACGTAAGGGCAGTAAACTTCAGGGTGATTTTTCATTTTCTTTTATTTTGTTCTTCTTCTTTTTTTTTTTTTTTTTTGTGAAACAGTTTCACTCTCACTTGGGCTAGGGTGCAGTGTCAAAATGATAACTTATGGCAACCTCAGACTTCTGGGCTCAAGCTGTCCTCCTGCCTCAGCCTCCTGAGTAGCTGAGACTACAGGTATACCACCACACTCAGTTGATTTTTTATTTTTATTTTTGTAGTGTCAGGGTCTCACAATGTGGTCAAGTTTGTCTTGAAGTCCCAGCCTTAAGGGATCTTCCTGCCTCGGCATCCCAAGGTGTTAGGATTGCAGGTGGGAGATACTGCATCCCGCCCCACCGTGATTTTTGATGCAGACATATAAAAGTGTGTCTGACTGGTGAACACAGTTCTGGTTCCAGCTACCATCAGACAGAGCGACGACCCTTGCCACCCTGATTCTCAAAGAAGAGTCAGTTTATGAATCATGCCTGCATGAAGGGAAATAAGATTCTGTAGGATGTATGCTACTATAACAGTATGTTCCTAGCCCTACCCTTCCCCTCCACCTGTAGGTTTGGGGGCGTTTACCTGGAGGAAGGGAATGGTGTGAGCTTCTTATAGACTCTTGGAGCCACACTCCGTCTTCCACTGGCTACTAGGGATGGGGGATATTCTGATGACCTGGTGATGAGATTTCTTTGGGTCAAGTAGTAGAGGAAATTGCCAGCAGAGTTTGCCTCCTTTTGAGCCCAGTGAGAGTCTAAATTGTTCATGGCAAGCTCCCAGTATAAGTGGAGATACTTCCCGCTGTGTATAGTAAGGAAATTGAAAGAGACCAACTAGAAATCATAAGAAATAGTAAATTAAAGCAATACTGTGTCTCTGGAGAAATTGCAGCACAGTTTAACGGCTAAAGATACAAATGCGACTTGTATCACAGTATTACTGCATTTCCTTATTTGGCCTTTGCACTTACTTCTTAGAGAATAACAATGGATTTTTGCAAATTTAGTGAGGTGGCGATACCTGTCACAGGTGGTATGTTCAACAGTTTGTCAGGTAAATTCTTAGTATTTACTTTACAGATGATAACTTCGTGAATGCATTTTTCTTTATTCTGATTTAAAAACTAAATACAGCAAAAGAAAATAAAGTAGTACCAGGAACAATATGTAGGATTCACAGACACCTGTGGGAGTGACGTTATGACAGAAGCCTAGAGAGACAGAGTCCTCCCCCGACTCCTGGCAGCCCATAGTCTGTGCATGTGATTGTAGCACTTTCTCTAGATGGAAAAATGAGTAGTTTCCCTTTGCACTTCCTGACACTGAGAGAAGGCAGGAGACTCCACTGCTGAATGATTCTCTTATTGTTTTTTAAGGCAAAAACTATGTTTTTGTATTTACACACATGTATCAGTAGAGCTCTGGGCACCTGATGTCTATCTGACAGGTGAATCTCAGCTGAGGCTTTGAAAATGTCAGAGTGAGTTAAGTATTGTCATTTTGTGAAATTATCCTGATTGGGTTTTGGAAACAATGAACAATTCATGTGTCTGTGGCATGCCCTGCTCTAACTGTCACTGTTATTGTCTGATTCTCTGGCTGCTCACTCAATTACAGCCAAGGGGACTGCGCTGCCGGGAGCCCCAGTGGCTCTGACTCAGTTGCACAGCCAGGCTGATGAGATTTCCATGTGCCCACAGCGGGACTGCTCCTTTCTGCAGCTTCGACTGTGTCCTCACGGGAAATAGTCTATAAACAACTGACCTCAAAGTAAAGATGCTGAACCCAGTTACACACACCATTCATGATCTGCCTATACCAGCCAGAAGTGAACAATCTTAGAAATCTTCATTAAGATGTGATCGAAAGTGTCACATGAAATTTAGTGAAAACATAATGTTACACACAAAAAAACTTTTAACAGGATTATGTAAATATTGCTGAATAAAATAATGACAGAAACCATGAATTATGCCTTAAAATGTAATTTATTGGAAAGAAGAAAGAAAAAATCTCAATCACTGCACACAATTATTTGAAATGGTGGCACTTACAGAAGAAGCAATTTGAAGTCTTTTTAAACAAAATCTCCACTACAGAAACTTAGTAAAGACATCAACAGCCTCTGTTAAGAGCCCTCCATGCTGGCATAACATAACTGGGACTTAGAACAAGAAACTCTCCAGAAAGATTTAGTTAAAGAAAAAGATGATGCACCATCTAAAATACAGCAGATAACCCAAGAAGAAAGGCTGTACTGAAAACAGGGTTTTCCTCTTTTAAGAAACAGCCAAACCCTTCGGACAGGATGGTTTTCCATGAGAAGCAGGAAGTAGAATTCAGAGAATGGAATTTTCAGTCACATCTGTAAATAGAAAGAGAAATATGTGGTTAGTTATATTAAGGACTATCGAGGCAAGGAGATGCTTTCATTATACAATATATTTTACAAGGCATTATTTTCAGATTAGACCAGCTCACAATGTTTGTGTTTTCCTATTACTGACACACATTTCTAGTGCTATTTATTTTTAAGATTTAAGACAATTTCATACTAAATAATATTTACTTTGTAGTGTCACAGAAGAAGATGAAGCAGTTAGAAGAAAATGCTTCCACAAAGGGCAGAGTTTCATCATTTCCCTTAGATTTATCTATTGAAAGGAAGTTTCCACCCCTGAAAGGGAAACACACACCCACACGTAAGTGGAAGCTCCGACATTGTGGGTGAAAGTAACTGAAACAAATCTGTAGACCTTTCAGCTGGTGTGGACAGTCAAATACCAGTTTCACTCTGGGACTTGCCAAGGATTCTACCGCATGACCACAGAGAACGTCTCTCACTGCCGGGTTAGCAGAGGCTCCCAGCCACATCTTCCCGGGCAATTAGTGACATCTACATCATACTTGTATATGAGTTTCCAATATTATCATTTTTAAGTTGCTGTTTAAATGTATTATGATCGTGGAAAAGGTTTTCACATGGACATATGATCCATAGTAATTCCCAAACTTACCAGAGGCCATAATTGTGGAGTTCTTGAGAATTGACTTAATTCTTCTGAAAGGACAAAAAATTGTTAAAATCATGTGATGAAGGCATTCAGCAAAAACTACCCCCCTCAGTAGGTGCATTTCATAATGCCTGTGAAAAAAGGCATTTCACAAAAAAAGACTGCTGTTTACTTAATATCTATGTTCCCAACACTCTTCCTACTAGAGATTACTGCATTTTATTACATTTAATGTTATAAGGTAAAACACCATTATATTGTTTCAAATAAGCAAAAATGTCAGAGTTTGAATTTAAGACTACTGAATATCAAAATCTGTGCTCTATTTATCATAAGCATAACCAAAAAAAAGGCATTTAACGATTAGTAAAAGTGCAAGGAGGATAATGCTGAATCATCTATTGGATGTCCTTATATTTTTAATTTGGAGAGAGGTCTTTTTCCACATCTTCATGAGAATGAATTCCACTTACAGAATAGATAGTGGATTGGTACTATTCACAGATGACAGAAAGCATTGCCCCTTACAGAAACGTGCCATCCATTATGGAAGTTTTAGTATCACATGGAGACACTGATGTTTATTCTACACCCGTTCCCACGGTGTGGCTCCTCAGCTGCTGTCTTATTTCCTTCGGTAGAGTGTCAATCCACGGTACTGTAAATGAACTCACCACAACTGCAGCCTGACGTCAGTTGTTTCCACGTTCTCGGAGGCGGTGGGCCTTGAGAAGTCTTGGAATGGCAGGAGGGGAAGATTTGCCATGTACTGTGGGGGGTAATACCATGCGGGATAAGGGTAGGCATTCAGCGGGTTGATTTGTGGGATAAGCTAGAGGGGGGACAAGTGGAAACCAAGTATATGGGTATTTTGTCTTCAATCTCTGGAAAATCAGACATCTGATTGATTCCCAGACACTTATTAGCATCCCCAAAGATAACTACTTGGTGACAGAAAGAGGAAATCAAAGTCTTTTGTAAGGCAAAGTATGTGAAGAAACTTTTAAAAGGCTCTCTCTCCCAATACTGGAGGAGGTATCAGTTGTTTAAGGCCACAACTCAATACCAAACTGCCAGAACCTGCATTACTCGCAAGGACAAGTTACCACAGCCCAGAGGAAGGCAGGACATGAACTTCATTAGTCTCAATTCATTAACTCATTTTTGCCATTGAGGTCTATAATTTTCCTAAAAGGTGCTGAGGTCAAGGGAAAGGTCCCATGTCCAGGGTCAGCTCAGGTGACGTTCAGAAACCCCAAGCATGGAGAGAAAATAATTCTCTACTTCTCTTTTCAGAACTCTTTCCAAAGAACAGAGTTTTGAGGCCAAAACATTATTTTCCTTTGTGACACTTTGGAACAGTTGCTTCTGTTGGTCTATCATGACATTTTACTCAATTGTTTCTATATAGTAATAAGGAATAATTGCACAGAATTCTCTACATATTTTGTTGGAAACTATTGTTCCTTGCTGGAATTACAAAAAAATGAAATCACTTCACGTATTGCTGTGAACACTGGACTCCATGAAGATTAGAACAAACATGATATCTGGAATTTTCTGTCTATTAAAGCATTTAGACTTTAAAAAAATGTAATAAAGTCAACTCACCTCAACGTAGACTGGGACCTGCTCCTTCAAAGCAAGAGAGAAGAGAAAGAGTTGCCATGATGTGAATGTGTTCTCAAAATCATGTGTTGAAAACTTAATCCCTAATAAAACTTAATCCCTAATGTAACAATGTTGAGAATGGAGACATTAAGAGCTGATTGGGCTGTGAGGGCTCCGCTCTCAACAATGGGTCAATGGTGTCACCACGCAATGACTTCATTATCACAAAGCAGGTGTGTTACAAAAGTGAGTGTGGCCTCTTCTGCTGTCTCACATCTGCTCACATCCTGCCTCTTTGATGCAGCCTGAAGGCCCTAGTAAGGTGCTGGCCCTCAACCCAGATCCTGTAGCACAATGTTGGAACCAGCACTAGACAACCCAACCCTAGTCAGCAGCTGAGACATGCTGCTGTGGCCGAGGTGATGATGCAGCTGGGGGTGCGGTGACATCACAGGCTGTGTTTGGTGCATTTTTGGAAAACACACATACACATGCACACACACAGCACACCCACACTCTTGCACACCTGCAAACACACACAGACCCCAGCTTACCTGATTCACCACTCTTAGGGGCTCTCTCTGAAAAGAAAAAGAGAAACAAAATTACCTCTTAAAACTGAATAAAATTTTGAAGACAGAAGAAACAATCTAAGTGAAATACTTTTCACTTGGGAATGGACATTAAATCTGCCAGTTGCGTTTTTGATTTCCAAGGGACAATTTTTCTTCTAGAGCATATGAAGCATTCTCACCCATCCTTGTAAGATTCATGAAAAGGTAACTAGTGATTAATGTTACAGCAAAGTACAGTTCATAGTAATTGACCATTGCCTTGAAAATGAAATTAGAAGGTTCAGGGATGCTGTGGAATCAATGACACCCAGGTGAGGGAAAGAGCCAGAATCTGCTTGTGTTACTGAGAAACACATTTCACAAGAGAGAAAAGAAGGCTGGCGAGTATTTTGACAGAGATGGTCAGTCTTTCCAGATGATTTCTTCAAAATAAATGTGTCTCAACCATCACATCTCCAATATATTTGCTGAAGAGAGCATAATTATGGCCAAATTTGACATTCTTAAACATAAATTGAATTTGAGAATCAGACAAATTTATTAACATAAGGATATAACATTAAGGAATATGTTAAAAAATTATTGTAACCATGGAGAGTAACAGCTCATAGGGCTTGTGATTATAAATGTGGAGCTCATGTCAGATAAGGCAGCACGAAACACTTTATACTTCAAAAGCCAGAGATAAGAGCTTCTCATCTTCCAGATTAATTAAATAAATTATTTCAGAAACTTGGGAATGAGAAATAGTTGCTCGAGAAGAGAGAAGCCACATTCAGTGTGAGAGGCTGTTCAAAGCAAATCTAAACAGCATCCATCTTTCTGTAATAACACTATATTTTATACCACCAAGGAAATATTACCACCTGGATGGGGTTGTATTCATTCATTCTGCGAAGCTGCTCCTGCATGAGAGGAAATTAACTGAAATTACTTGGACATCTGCTACAGTACATCCATTTCACACTGTCCCCAGGGCGTCACCACCCATGACATTTAGAGTGAACTGTGATCTATGCAGAATTGCCACAAAATATCAAAACACTTATATTTTCTAACTTTAGAAAAATACACTGCTAAAGGCCAAGACCACTAAGGTTTAGAAAAATGAAAAAGTTTGTAAGGTTCTTTGAGAGAAAATAATCTACTAGTTTTCTAGGACTACACATGTTCTGTTCATGGCTCTTTACTAATTATTTAAATTTCCTCTTTGGTAGATTTTAAATAACATATTACCAGTTCTGTGTGGTAGAACATGTTCTCTTTTAGAATATATTTCTGTTATAAACGAATACTCATTACCAAAGCATAACACATGAAAGAGACCTGAAAATATTTTAGATTTAATAAATCATCTTAACTGTGCACGGATAGCTTTGTACAGGGGAGAAAACATTTTGATTCAGCATTTTGATTTAATTCCCTCATGAATAAGATTCACTAGGCACTGTCATTCATTCACAAGCAATGCCGAGTGCCAGAGACACCTCTGTGGAACACAGGGCAGTCTGAGCAAGCCCTGGGGTTCTCACAGTCGGGACAGACCCGCCCTGTCACACCTAAGGTGCTGAAATCTATTTCTTAGCAGCAGGTAATTTCTTGGACTGGTAATGAGGAATGATTAGACCAGCTAATGGGAAGCTGTTGTGCTTAGTTTGTTAGGGCGTTAGACACAGCAGCCTGGCAACTGGAACATCTGGGGTCCACATCACATGTGTCACCCACTGTCCTTGCCCATTGCTGATGGCAGAAGAAGATGTTAAAAAGGCAACTTTGCTAAATTAGGGTAAGGCCTTTTCTAAAGTACTAATGCAGTCACATGTATTTACAATGACTTAAAGAAAGGCTTTTAAAAACATTTATGATGCTCAGATGTGGTGGTGAGCAGCTTGTGTGAGTTTGGCAGCAGCTGAGCTTCTTTCCTGGAGTCCAGGCTGTTCCCTAAGTGGGAAGAAGCTCATTTCATGTCTGTGCTTCCAAAGGTGACCCTGTTCATGATGTCTTCAACTAGCACTGAATTTGGGAAGATAAACATATGATAAATGTTTGAATACAATGTGTCATCGAGGAAGCTATAGAGGATTTGAGATAGGATGTCGTCAGGGTAAACTCCTGCCTAGTTAGTAATTATGGATAAGATATACAAATTTAGTCTAGTCATAAATAAAAAGAATGAGCTTTGCCAGGAAAGACCTGGGCAATCATATAAATAACTCATCAATTGTTATTACTGGTCAAAGGTAGTATAAATAAATTCTTAAGAAAAACAAAAACATATTTAGAAGTGGACATAATTTAAAATTTAATTTACTTAAACTATAATATGGACTATGATTTTGTACTATAATAAATAAAATTTTACCTGCAGGACTTGGTTGTACTTGTTCATCCTTTGAACCTGTTCCTATTTACAAGGAAAGATACTCTTAACTGCTTGACTGCCGTTCCATCCAGCCCCACCATTTTCAGATACTGAGGCAAGAATATTACAATACCCTCCTGGGAATGGAGAATGAGAAACTACCAAGGCTGCCTTAGTGCTGCTCCCACCACAAATAATTTCAACCTATTCCATTTTAAGAACACTAGGAACACTACTTCTTAAGGCAATTTTAGCTTATAATAAATTGCAGTGCAATCTGATATAAATTAATATCTAACTATATGGTGGAATATTATTTTGTACTGTAATAATAAAATCATACCTGCTGGACTTGGTTGTACTTGCTCATTCTCTTAACCTGTTCCTATTTAAAAGGAAAGATATTCTTGATTGCTTGACTGCCGTTCCAGCCCCACCATTTTCAGATACTGAGGGAAGAATATGACAATATCCCCTCCTGGGAATGGAGAATGAGAAACTACCAAGCCTGGTTTATGCTGTTCCCATCACAAATAATTTCAACCTATTCCATTTTAAGGACAGTAGAAACATTACTTCTTAAGGTAATTTTAACTGATAATATTTTGCAATGCAATGTGATATAAATTAGTATCTGACAACTTTACTTACAGTATATCAAATTACCATGACAACTGAAAATGGCTTTTGCTTTCTGAGTGCGAAAATTTAACTCCAGCCAAGTTAAATTAGAATATTAGATGAATTGGAGAAAAGTTATGTTTCTAAAGTTAGCTAACATTTATTGACAGTTTATTACGTGCCTTGAATTGCATTAGTTGCTTTATATCATTTACAATTTATTATTACTGTATCTGTTTAAGAACTGGTTATGGGATTATAGCAGATAAATGAATTATCTGACATCACATCTTTGTAAAAGATAAGCTTCAAGTCAAACACATATAGCCAAATCTCCAGGCTTCAACGTAAATACTGTGCTTTTGGAAAGGAGACTATAAAATACAATATTTAATGGAAAGCATGAATTAGATAGCTGGGATTAAAAAAATGTTAGTTTTATTTTTGGAGGGAGGGGGATAAACAACCATATAGAGTCCATTGGATCACTTACTATAGATTAGCAGATACTGAAAATGAAAAATAATCTATCCATACAACATTCTAGGTCATTCCTTGATATGTTAGACCAACCCTTAATGAAATTTTAGCAGATAATTTCACATTTTCCCTTAGAATGTGTTTCTTCATTCTAAGAAAACATATGTATGAAGGTTGTTTAAGTAAAATTTAACTTAGGCAATATTAATGTATTTTAAATTTACCAAATATATCTTACCTCAGTGATGGCATTGGGAGCAACTTCCTTTAAAGAAATAAAAACATGCACAGTTTTAATTTTATGACATTCATTTACACTTCAGGAGAGAAATTAATCAAACAGACACTATTACTAAATAACTATGGCAACTTGATTTTCAGCCACAAAATCCTGGGTAACTGAGACAACACTTATACTTTGGGGGACATGTTGTGTGCACATGGCTTTTCCTCTGCTCGCAGCTTCCACCAGGACAACACTCTGAAAGTTGGGGCCAATACAAAGTAATCACCTTTGTTGAATTAACAGAAACTTCAGCTAATTGCCTTGGTTTTATTTTTTGTAACTTGCATGAAGGCCTTTTCCCAAAATGAAAGGAGGACTCCCAGAACCTTCTTTGTCTGTTTTTTTTGCTAGATTAACAAGTTACAAAGGATGAACAGTCGTTAGAGGATTCCAAGGTCTGGTGGACCTGGAGTAAGTGGATTTCTGCACAGGATTTTACTGATTTAGGAGCATGATCCTTGTTGGAATTCTTAATGAAGATTGAGGTCTACCAAAATTATGAAGGACAAAATAATTGGGAAAAAAACTGGGTACTGCAGATGGCCAGACAGGATTTTTTTGTCCAGAGATAACTCTTTTAATTTGTCACTGACAAATACTTCTGTTCTTACTTCTTCTGGGTAATCACTTGAAAATGCAGAAAGCATCCCACAGGCAGTGCCTGGTCCAGTGAAATCTTATAGCACATGTAATCTTTACAGTAAAGCAAGTTTCCGTAAGTGTTTTTTAATTAATTGGGACATTGAATTAATATCAAGATCATTTACCTCACTTGATGAGCTGATGCTGGAATCCCTCTGCTAACAGAAAGAGAACCGGTGTTAATCACCCTCCCGGATTTCAGAGTTTAAAGGAAACCAGCCCCACACATGGTCAGCGGCCCCCTTGGGGAGCATTAGAATCAGTGGAGTGAAAAGATTCAGGGTTGCTATGAGGTCTTTTCCAGGAGTGCCAATTTTACTTGAAAAATGAGGAAAAGTCTTAATAACTTATCTGGGAACTTAAAAACTTGATTTCTTTGTATTATTGAAATGAACACAGGTATATCATCAAGGAGGATGCAAAATTGATAGAGATAATTGTAGTAAAACAAAACCTCAAAGAAAGAGCCGTGCTGAAATTGTGACCCAGAATCTTGAGTTAAGTGTTTATTCCTTACTTTGCTTGGGGCTCCTTTGGTGTAAGCAAAATGGAAACTTTAAATACAACAAATGATTTCAAGATGGAACTAAAATTACATTAGCTCTTAAAACATCTACCTGTTTAGATATTTATTTTTTATTTTAAATGCAGTATGCTATATTTACATATAGATATAAAATTGTTCCCAAGTAGATATTTTAAAAGATCAATTTTAATATACAACAGACTACTCCTCTCTGGGGAGTACCGATTAACCCCACGTAATGGGATAGTAGTTTTTCATGTTTATAGAGGCAGCAATACAGCTCCTCTGTCCCAGGCAACAGACCCCTCCTGCCCCTTCAACAGCAGGAAAGAACCATTTCAGCCCCTAGGGGGGAGGGTCTACTGGAGTTTTATTTGAAATATTCATGAACCTTTTGCTTTTTACTTTTTATTCTTTCTTTCAATAAATAAACAATATTTTTACTGGGTATTGATTAAATGGCTCAAATTCTGTGCCTCAATGTTGACTTCATCTGGCACATCTTTGTACCTTCTTGGCTGTAATGCTGCTGTAAGAGAAGTTCAATGGGAGTAGGATTGATTTGAAGTTAGGACTTTAAACATTTTAAAATTCAGTTTCTTATCTTTCTGAAACAGAGGGGATAGCCTTCTAAAAAAGAAGCATGCGGCATCCCACCTAAGCACCCCGAGGCGAGCGTGAGATAAGCTCCCAGTTCCCAGGACAGAAGGGCCTTACCTCGGTCTCTGCCGTCATGCGCTCCTAGGAGAGGTAAAGAGAATTAATTCTATATTTTATGACTAACAGCCAAGTAAAAACCTGATAGTTACCAAATAAAATGTAAACCAAAGAAAATAGAAAACGGAGGCACTATCAAAGTCACAAGGGAAACAATTATAAAAGTTTTGAGTACTTTGTACTGAGCTAAACAAAAGATTTAATTTCCTAGTGTACATTTCAGATTTTAAAAATAGTTTGCTTTTGGATTGTTCTGTATTGTGGTAAACCAGGTTATGTTTTCTTTTAACAACTTATTTTTTTCTTTCCCTTTCTTTTGTGTTTAACTGGACAGGAGACAGAAGAGTGTGCTGAAGAACAGCCAGTGGATTAAATGTCCCAAAGGAGGGCCTGGGCTCATTACTGTATAAATGCTGCAGCAAAACACTTTTGCTGGGGCAGCACCTGTGGCTCAGCTGGTAGGACGCTGGCTCCATATAGCTGGAAGTTGTGGGAAGCTGAGGCAAGAGAATCGCTTAAGTCAGGAGCTGGAGGTTGCTGTGAGCTGTGTGACTCTATGGAGGGCAATAAAGTGAGACTCTGTCTCTACAAAAAAACTCTTTTTCTCCACCTGGTATCATTCATTTTCATGAGTACAACAATAGAAGCAATGGTGGCATTATCCATAGAATTTAAGCTCAACATATTAGTATTGGCTTAGATTTCCAGCTAATTTAGGCTAGCATGATAACTTTTTTCTTTTTTTGAATGAGAGTTATCCATTATTGTTTTGATTTAAGATATTTATTTATATTTAGCAGTGCATTTGAAGGAAACATTTTATTGTTGTTTTTCTCCTTTGTTTTGAGTGCAACGGTTTTAAAACAAAGAGTCTTCTTACCTCAGTTGCTTCATTCCTAGTTTCCTGTCAAGAGAAGGTCATCAATCGATCAAGGATGAAGATATATATTTTTAACTCATAAATTGGGAGCACCTGCTTGGTCTCTTAAAATGCGATCTATTAAAAAGATTTATTAAAAATCTAAAATCTATTTCTAGTAGAAAAATACAGATCCACAGTTTGTTTTTAAATAAAATAATTAGCTGTGACTGTGCAAAGCAGTTTGGAGTCAGGTGCACTGCACGGCTTTATGACACCCCAGGTGAAGCATTCCTGCAGCTTTGGTGATAAAAGTAAGCCAATAATTGCATTTGTTTATTCATTCACATCAGTGCTTAGTCCCTTACAGTCCCTTAAAGTCAATAAATCAGTAATCCCTAGAATTCTCAGCAGAATTCATTGGTTGTTACAAATATGTGACTGAGAAGCTCAGAAAAGGGGAAATGTCATAAAAAACAGATTTTGAAAAACTAAAACATTTTTCCTACCACAAGGACAGATATATCTGTGCCACAATTTTAAGAAAAGCTTTAGTACCTGGATTTCTTCACTCTCTTTTTGTCTCAGAAGTTCTCTCTGCTAAAATCAATAAATCAATAAAGTACAGTTTGTATAGTATATTTTTAAAGGGGCAAACTTTTAAAATAGTTTGAATTTCATTGGCATTTCTTACCCTGTTCAGTTGATTGAAGTATTCCTGAGAGAGAGAGGAGAGATGCTGTATTAATGAAATGGACACAAGTGGATTGACTTCCATAGTCACTGATACTCTTGTTATATGATTTCTAATCTTCAGTGCTTCCTGCTATGTGTTCTTTGTGGCAGATATCTGTGTAAGTGTGCACTTAAAGATATTCTTAAATCTATTCCCCGTGACTGTGTCCTTGTGTGTCTTAGGTGCTATCACGAGTCTCCTGCTTCCCTTTGATACCCTTGCAGTGTGTGCCATGGAGTCCTTCTTACCTGTGTAAGTTCAACTGGTGTAGCCTGAAAAAAAAAAGTGATAAAGATTATATTAAAATTGATTCAAGGATGAGTTGTCCATTAAATTTTTAAGATAATATCCATAAATTAAAATTTGATTGTCTTCTATTTGACAATGAAGTGACAAAACTAGAGAAAAGTACAAGACATTTGGGATATATCATTTATAGTTAAGAAACATTCCATGGTAATGAGCATAGCCATTGTAAAGTTCTACGTGGGTCAGGTAAAAGAAGTCCGTGTGTTTTGGAAAGAGGCAAACACTTAGGTACAAATTAAAAGTTGAAGCAGCCATTTAATGTTTGCAAATGTTGTTTCAGTATTTGTGGGTGCCTGGGTGACCGAATGAAGGGACAGTCAATCAAGTGAAGTGAAAAAAGTTTTATGAACAAAAAATAGACGAATTTTCCCCCCAAAAGTATTTTCAGCTTTTAAGAATAAATAGGTAAACACTTACCACATCAAGCCTGAGAAAATTTCTTTGTTTCAGGATTTCCTGCTGAAATTAGATCGTGAATTATAAAAATGGTAAACACCAAAACAATGGTGTTTTGTCATTTTTTTGAGAACAAATGTTACACTTGTCAAACCAGCATATTTCTTAGGTAGAAGAGAAAATAATAGTTTCAGGGTTTTAAAAAATTTCAATGTATTTAGGGGATACAAGTTTTGTACAGGGACATATTGCACATGTGTGAGGACTAGTCTTTGAGGACTACTCTGTCCTTTGTCTATCACCAAAATGTTTAAAGAAGAAATTGAATAGGCTTTTCATCAAAAAAAATGGAGAAAATAATCCAAGGACCTGGGTACTTGCACACATATGAAGGTTAATAAAAATCAGAATGAAACATAAAAGAGGTAAAGTCTCCACCTTTTTTTTAACCCTGCAAAGTAGTCCATGGTATACATATCCCATAATTTATTAATCCATTTATGGGCCAATGACTTAATAAAAAAAATCAGAATGAAGAAGATGTTCAATGTTCATGACTGAAATGATACAGAGGAGGTGAGGGGAACTCTAAGTTCCCTGTAAAGAGAGCTTACCTCATGGTTATCTGGTTGATTCTGCAGAAAATTAAGAACAAGTTTAAAAAGTGGCATTAGTTCATTGTAGAACTAATGAAGGTACTTGTAGAAGGGTGTGGTAGTGATAAGTACCACATTGCAAGATTCAATATGCAAAATGAGACAAAATTGTAAATCATATGCTTGAATGCACATAAAAGAGATAGAAATAAAAATACACTGAAATAAATCATGTTAACATACTCTGTTTAATTAACTATTTCTCTTGAATAATAAGACTTTTATTAATATAAATGTTTATGTAAGTCCATGTAACCTCTTCTTAAGAAGTTTTGTAAGAGCAGATAACATCTGTCTGTCTATAAACTGAAGGAGTTATGCCTTAGCCAAAGTGAGACAGATTGTTTCATAGAGAAGGAAAAATAATTTTTAGGGTATGTACTCTCTTTACACTAACACTTAAACTGCATGATTAGAGCAAGTTCTTGGAATGTAGAATAGAATACTTACTTGAATGATTTCTCGGGGTCTAACAGGACTTTTCTATGAAAAATAATGCAAGAATTTTAAAACAAAACCAAAACAAAGCAAGCAATCAAAGTGACAATCATAACACACACACAATACTATGAATTTTAACATTGTTATTTAAGAAAGGTGTGTATATTAATAGCAATATTTGTCAGAGACCAAGATATTCTGGGAACAAAAAGAAAAAGAATTATAATTATTTTATTGAATCTGTGTATCACTTTTGGTAGTGTAGACATTTTAGAAATGTTGATTCTGCTGACCCATGAGCATGGTCTATATTTCCATTTGTTTACATAGTCTGTGATTTTCTTCCTCAGTAACTCATAGTTCTTTTTGTAGAGATATTTTACTTTCTTGGTTAAATATATTCCTAGGCTTTATTTTCTTTGTTGCTATTTGGAAAGATATTTGAGTCTTTGATTTGATTCTCAGATTGATTATTGTTGGTGTGTAGGAATGCTACTGATTTGTGTGCAAACAATTTTGTAACCTGAAACTTTGCTCAATTTAGTCATCAATTCCAGGAGTCTTGGAAGAATCTTTGGTGTGTTCTAGATATAAGATTATATCATGAGCAAAGAGTGATAGTGTGACCTCCTCTGTCTCCATTTGGATGCCCTGATCTCCTTCCCTTGCCTGATGCTCTGGCTAGGACTTCCAGCATGATGCTGAATAGAAGTGGTGACAGTGGGCAGCCTTGTCTTGTTCCAGTTCTAAGCAGGAACACTTAGAACTTAGTTTTTCCCCATTCAGTATGATGTTGGCTGTGGGTTTGTCACATATGGTTTTTTTATAATTTTGAGTTATGCTTCATCTGTGCCTATTTTGTTAAGAATTCTTATCATAAAAGGGTGCTGAATTTTGTATATGCTTTCTCTGCATTTATCAAGGTGATCATATGGTCTTTGTTCTTGCTTCTGCTTATGTGTTTTAAGATTAGTATTCCCAGTATCATGAGTTTGACGAGTCATAGGTCATTTCTAGCAAGACTCTGGAACCTAAATTCTCAGGTGGCACCTGTGGCTCAAAAGGGTAGGGCGCCGGCCCCATGTGCCGGAAGTGGCAGGTGCAAACCCAGCACCAGCCAAAAACTGCAAAAAAAAAATTAATAATAATAATTTAAAAGATGGTATTTAGAACCTAAATTCTCTATAATGCTTACAGGTCTGGCAAGAGCAACAGCCACAAGGCAGGTAAGTATGAGAAGCTTCATGGTTGTCAAGGTCTGTGAAAGATGAAAAAAGAAAAAAAAAAGAAATGAAAAATCATATTATAATACATTTTGTTTCATGAAAAAAATAATCCTTGATTTTTCAACAATGGGCCTCATCAATACAAACAACAGTAAATTATGGTAAAGGTAAGTTCACTTGAGAAGCAGAACTTTTATAAACTTAAAATGTTTTATTTTGCTCCTTAATGCAAGTGTTTATCATTTGCACTATGTTTCTTAGATCTTGTATTATTTTGAATACTATTTTCTTAAAACAATTTTAATTCACCAATACTCTAAAACAAGATATTTGCCCCTTCATGTGGTGATATGACTTCATGAGAGGAGGACAGAAGCCCAATATCCAAATGCAGTTAACAGAAAGAACAACACCTTTCCTCTCAGATCATCATATTTGTTAAAGTACATAATAAGCTAAAATCACTGAGAACTGTAATTAACTTTGTTGGAAATATTTTGATGATATGCTATTCTAGTAAATATATTCGAGAGCATTCTTTTTTTTTGTCATTAAAAAAAATGCCATCAGCACATTATACTGAAGCTATTAAACTCTATGGATTATATCTTGAATTATTCTAGCTATAACTCTGTGCTTTTGTATAGTAGGACGTCCATGACATCACTATATTCTAGCTATAACTCTGTGTCATCCATGACATGACTATATTCTAGCTATAACTCTGTGCTTTTGTACAGTAGGATGTCCATGACATGACTATATAAGGATGATAGAATTGGAAGGAATAATAAAATTCAGATGTATTAATCATGTTTGATTTCTAGATTTCCATCAAACTGCAAGAACCCAGAAATACTGACATTCACAGGTACTAGGAAAATGGTAGTTTTCCAGAGAAAGTAAAAAAGAAAAATCAGGTTATAATTTCCATTTGTTCACACCTTAGCCAACAAATTAATGCTGATTTAGTTTTATATACTGCTTCACGCTACAGATTACAGAATCTAGATGCATTGGTAAAGAAGGCATATTTTTAAACCCAAATTAATTTATATCTATCATCTGTGTCATTCCAGGTATCTAAATCTAATTATATTTAAAAGGTAGTCATTTATATTGAATAGTCTATCATTCATATATATATTGTAGGACTAATTTTATTATTCAAACTATATGTAACAAAAATAAGCTTGAAATAGTTTGCCAGAAATGGTTTTTGATATGGTAATTACAAAATTAAATTATTTTGCATAACAACTTTTCATAAAATTGGACAAGATAATTTAAATGACTTCACTATGATTTCCATTAAAATTATGTGCCTACTTTTTGTGAAGTTTTAAATCATCAAAAATGCATTTAGTCTTTATAAAATTATACTGTTTTCAATCTAAAGCTCAAAATTCACAAATGCAAATTTTAAGCTAATAGTATCTCAGAAGGTATTAATATTTGAAAACATACAGCAAAGTTATAAATACATCCCAATAAAAAGTAAGAGAAAGACATTAGAGAATGTAAAATCATAGTAATTTTACAACAAACACAATACCTTAGACCCAAGACTGGAAAGGAGCAAGCTGGGTTGATGACCAAGGTGATGGGCGATCTCTTTACTTCACAGCTATTTAAACCCAGTGATTAGCAAAATGCTAATTTTGTGGTTTCAGTTCACCCAATAGGTTTATGTAAATTCTAAGAAGTCCCCACAATAGGAAATTAATTTCCTGCCCAATTCTTTTCCCAGGAAATTCTGAGGAGAGTTTTCAACAGGAAGTGATTCATAATATGATAATAGGTTATATAGGAAATGAATGAGCATTATTGAAAATTAAAATTAAATTTAAAGATTTATGCTTATTATGGGAACATGATTTTATGCTGAATGGACAATTGAAAAGACAAATATGTCAATAAAGTTCACTTCATAGCTTTTGACAAATTCAATTCCTGTAAGGGAAATCCTTGGGACAAAATAAGATTTTTAAAAATTTTCAGTTTTTGTCAACATACTAGGCCATTAAAATAATTCATTATTTCACTTTTAAAATACAACTTGTATGTTATCATTTATTTTGATTATTTACTTTATGGAGTAATTTCCATTATTTGTGCTCTGATCTTTCTTTCTAAGAAGGAACTCCAATCGTCCTGTATGTTTTGGTGCTGTTTTCGCTACTCCAGGTAATTCTTTTATTTGTTTTACTTTAAGCATACTCATGATAGAATTCACTCATTGAATTATAATACCATTTAATTAAAAGTAAGATTTATTCAATAGTCATAATTTTAAAAGTTTTTTTTAAAAAATTAAGTGATTTTTCATCTTTTAAAGTAAATAAAATGAAAAAATGTATTTTTCATCTTTTAAAGTAAATAAAATGAAAAAATATAAATTCCTCTTTCCAACCCCTATTTCTGCTTCTAAAATTAACTAATATTGTACACTGTAGAAAAAAATATATGCTAAAGAAAATATCCATGCATAAGAGGGCTTTAAAAATTTGTTGTCAATTGTGAGTTTGCTTTTTATACCAGATAGGAATCATATTGTACAGAGTGGCCATGAAGTTCATGTGCAATTATGGACAGCCTGTACATTTTAAATAATAAAAAAGAATGATCATACAGTCATATAGCGGGAATATTATTCTGGATGAAAAGACATTTCAGCGTGATTTGGGGTCCTCACACTGTGCCTGGAGACGGTTCTCTGAGCGAGTGTCCCTGCTGGCTGCACACCACCCCCCACCCCCATCCTGCTTCCTGTTCACGCAGACTCCCTGAGGGCTGAGGACCAGCTCCCTCAGTGGCTACACACCACCATAGGACTTTGCTTTTGTCTTTTACTCTTAACTAAGAGTCATACTGTATGAAAATCTACTGTAATTTGTGAAAAGCTTCTGTATCCTCATGGTTTATTTTTGTGTTCACTTATTTATTCAGAAAAATGAAGAAGCTGGATAGGCTCTGGGGATATAAAAGTTGAGCGAGATAAAATGCCAGGCCTCACAGTATGGTGGGTGATTAACACACACAAACACACACACACACACACACACAAACCCAAGAAATTTTAATGTGTTACAGGTAGTCCAGAAATAGAGATATGAGCAGGGCCCCTTGGAGGGCTTATGTCACACACATACACTTGATCCTCAGAAGTATTAACATCATAGAAGAACCCCTGGATTTCTGGAAGTGTCTAACATTATAAGACAAGTCACCTCTTAACAAATTTACATAACTGCTCTAGGAATTCTCATGAACTCAAAATCCAGGGATTTTAAAAACTACGTATCAGTCTTCATTAGAATTAGGTATTAAAGAAGGCTAATTAGGTTTCCTTGGGTTTTTAAAAAAATAAAGTATTCTTATCATTGCACAATAAAATTGTTCACTATAATTTGAGAAAACTTTTTTCATGCATTCATTGTGGATTTGTGCAGTCATTGCCAAGTCTGCAAGATTTTAACCAGGGACAACATGCTTCCTCATGACCATCGCCCATTGCTTTTATCAGTTAAATTTGGTCAGTTCCAACCATTAACAAAGCTCAATTTAACGAAATATTTAGGTCATTTGTGATCAGATGGGACTTCGCCCGATGAGGAAAGAAAAATGGTATTATCTCCTGGAAGTTATTATCAATTTCCTGGTGTAACAGGGTCATTTGTGGGTTGAACATATAACTGATCATTCGGTACTGAACATCTCTGATAAGGAAAAGGTCCGTTCTTAGTAATCACAATGGAACATGGAACAACAGACATAAACAAGACTGCCAAGGTGTACCAGGGTATGAGCACTCTAGTCAAACCACACGACCACTTTTAAAAACCCAAAAGAATCCCTAAACAAATGGAGGTGGAGAGATGGCAGATAAGGGACAACTGAGTGTTGATCTTCTCTGTTTTCCAGCTTTTAGATACTGGAAATTTTTTTTTCTTGTATTCATACAAATTAGAAAATCAGTATAACAATGACAGGAACTCAATTTGCAATAGACTTAGACTTGGGGGAAAAAGCCTAGGCCAAGAATTAAATTTCACTTTGCAAAGTTATGCATATCATTGCTGCATGCTCTGTTCCACACCTGAACCTGCTCTGAGGGACTCATTTTGTATGAAGAAGTCAGTAATTCAGAACATGAAATTTCAAAGACAGTTGTCATAGTTGGCAAAAGAGTGTTGAGTCTTCCAGGAAAATTTCCTTTTATTATGCAACAAACAGCTAACCTTCAAGAAGGAAACTTATTGAGACGTGTGAAAGATATTGTACTTTTTCTCTAGAAACCCACACATAATTTGGAATCTACAAGAGGGCTCATAATGGACACTCAGTAACTGCTCTTGGGCACTGTGGGTACAAAACATCGACACCCAGAAACTCACAGAAACAGAAATCAAGTTTTGTTGGGAAGTTTTTGTCTAGCAGCTGATAGCACTGACACACAGAGCCTACTCCTAATTTCATGTTTGCCTCTAGAGCAATGTCCTTCCAAATCTATGATGCCTGGTCAGTGGGTCCCTGCAGATCTACAGGGAAGCACACAGTCTAAGGAAGGGAAGCCTCTCGCCCCTGTCAGTTTAAACCTGGCTGTCCCTGACCATCAGTGCAACCCCTGGGTAAATCGCTGTGCTGTGGGGTCCCACACGTTCAATAACATCCACTTTCTATGCAATTAGGAGGAAAAAGTGAACATGATTTTAAAAAACTAATTATTTTCTACCCAAATTATCTTCTTACTTCACGAATTTGTAAACTTTTAATAATTCAAAGTTAAACTTTTTTATTTCTCTCTATATGGTAAATGTGTAGAAAGACAAAAACAAAATTTCTAACTGAGATCACCCATAAAGAAGAGTTGGGGTGGTGCAGAAGAGGAATGTGGAACGGAGAACTTAGTCCCTGTGTTTAATGAAGTTCTGCACTGGTTTATGCTTTCACAGAATAGTGACTAAAACAATCCTTCTCAAACTTCAATGTGCTACAAATCACCAGGCTCTTGTTAAATTCAGATTCAGGATCAGATTCCACAGGTCTAGGGAGCATTCTGAGACTCTGCATTTTTAAGCGAGTTCTCAGAGGAGAACTGCTGGTCATCTGTGAGACACACCTTGAGTGGTGAGGAACTCGGAGATTTGAAAATGTAATGTACAGTCTTTCCTTTAAACTTACCCCATGGTGCACATAATGTATAAAATACCATTGGGAAAAATGTTAAAACATGCATAACAAAACCAGAGATGTTTAAAAGTGCTGATTTACATGTTCAGGAAATTGTTTATCTTCACTGCAATGTCAAAAATAAAGCATTTCTTCACCCAGGCCTAGGCTTTCTCTGCAGGTAGGATGCTCCCTAGTTATCTGTCTGTGTGGTACCTACACCTCCACGCTCTTGTTACCTCCGGAAAAAAAATGTATTCCTTTTCCACCAATGAGACCTAGACATCCCTGAGAATTGGATTAAGATTCAACTCTGGTAACTACAACCTATGCATTTATCCATAGTAAGTTATTTCTGAAAGATTGTGATTCTGAGGAATGAAGGGATTTTTGCCAATCACAAATATCTCTTCCTCTGACTTGGCAGAATGTAGTGTTCATAATGGATAGACTATCCTGGGTCTGAAGCATTGGGTATGCTTATTTCATATTGTTTTATGGTAATATAATGCACGATCCCGCAATCCTACTGTGGGGCCTTCATCCAAAGGGAAGGAATTCAGTGTTCAAGGATCTCTGGCTCCCCGTGTTTACTGTGGCACTTTTCACAGCAATCAAGATACAAATCAGCCTAGTGTCCAATCACAGATGAATTGATAAAGAAAATTTGGTGAATATATATGTCAGAATACTATTTGGCCATAAAAAATAAAATCCTGCCATTTGCAGCAAAGTAGATGGAACTAGAGGACATCATATTAAGTGAAATCAGACAGGAACAGAAAGTCAAGCACCACACATCTTAACTCACGTGTGGAAGCTAAAGTAAGTTGACTCGTAGAAGTGACAGTGGGACAGAGGACAGTAGAGCTGGGAAGGACGGGGAAGCGAGGGGTGGAAGGAGATTGCTAAAGAACACAGAATTACAGATGGACAGGAGGAACAGGGCTAGCGTATCACGCACCATAGGATGAGTCTAGTTAACAGTGATATACAGGGTGTCCATAAAGTTTGTGTGCAATTTAAAATAGTTGACTATGTCGTTTCAAAGAGCTAGAAGGAGATTAAATATTCCCATCACCAAGAAATGATAAATGTTTGAGATGATGAGTGTGCTAATTGCCCTGATCACTGTACATTATATGTGTTGAAACTTCACTGTGTACTCCCTAAATATGTACAATCATTATATCAGTTATAAATTAGAAAAAAAAGAAAATAAAAGAACAAGTGTTGATGCTGACGTGGAGATGGTGGAAAGCCTGTGCTCTGGGGGTGGGAGTGTAAATGGAAACAATGCGATGGATCTCAGAAACTGAAAGTAGAATAATCTTATGATTGAGCAATGCAATTCTGGATATATGCCCCAAATGATTGAAATAGATGTTTATTCATCCATGGTGATAGAAGCATTACTCACATTAGCCAAAGGAGGAAGCTATCCAAATACCCATCCATGGATGAATGGATTAACAGAATGTGCTGCGTACGGGAAATGGAATATTATCTATCTTTGAAAAATAAATTAAATTCCAACACATGCTTCGGGTTAGATGATCCTTAAGGGTGGACGCCCTGTCAAGCAAAGTAGATCAACCGCCTTGGATGAACACCATGTGATTCCACTTGTATGAAGCAGCAAGAGGGGCCAGATACATGGGGATGAAGTGGGGTGGTGGTGGGCAAGGACTGTGGGGTGCGGGATCTGAGACTACTGCTTAATGGGTAGAGAGGTCTCTTTTGCAAAATAAAAATGAGGAGTTGGATGTTAGCGATGGTTGTACAATTATGTAACTGTACTTAACGAACACTTAAAATGGATAAAATGATGAATTTTATAATATATGTATTTCACCACAATTTTTAAAAAGGAAGTTACTGACTAGGTATGATAATAAACTAATAGTAAAGGTCTAAAAATAGGATGTGATTAAAGTCACCATTTTGTAAGAATCAAATCGATCCTTAAACAATGATTTAAAGATACATATATCGTAATGGACACATGATTTATTCAACACAAATGGCATTATAAAAATACCTAAATAAAGCATGAGAATTTCATGTTAATAATTGGGAAGAACTTTATAAATCCAAAATAAATCCTAATAGTCATTTAGGGTAAAATAAAAGACAAAAAGTTTCTTGATAAAGAGGCAGGAACCATGACTGGACCACAGGCCTGGCACGGACAGAGCCGAGTTTCTCGCCAAGTTGAAGACAGGAGGAGACATCTGTGAACTGGACCCCGCTGGAAAGTTGGCTGAGGTGGACGGCAGCAGGGAGACTGGAAAGAGAAAACCAGGAATGACAGAGACCCCGAGACAGGAAGGTGCTTGCATAAAGCTGGTGCAAAAGGTAATCAGGATGTGGAAATGAAAACAGGGCAATGTGTCCCCTCTCTGACCTACGGCAACAGTAAAGGGACCTCCTCCCAGGGTGATAGGGTTATAAAATTCCAGAGTGCTTTTATCTGGGGAGATTCAGGTTCAAATTTTGTCTTTTCTTGGAAGTAAAGAATATGAACCCCCTCCCCCTTTATGGACACAGTGATGGGGTATAAGGAGGGTGTAGAGCAAGAATGTTTCTGAAGAGGGAGAGCAGGCAGGCAAACTGGGGAGAGGAGACCGCAGCCTGGACTCTGACCAGGGCTGGAAGATAAACCCTAGCAGTGGAAGATTGCACAGAGACACGTGGAAACCCAGGTACGACTTTAACAAGTAGAAGTTCTTTGGGGATTTAATTTCTAAATATCTGATAAGGTAAGTGAATTACAGAAGTCCAGAGCACAGATGGCATCTGATGGGATGAGGTGGCTGGAATGTGAAGGGGCTGGTCATATTCGGGCAAGATTGGAAACGTTGAGAAGTGAGAGGAGGAGTCTGTAGGTGAGAGAAAGGCCAAACACAGGGGTGTGGAGACATGACGATAAAATTCCAAAATCATTGTGTCAGGGAAACAAACCTGTTACATTTTAAAGGGTGCTATTGAGGAATATGAGAACTTTGGGGGCACTCCAAGGAGGACCTGTCGTTCTGGGTGTGGGAGGTGAGAAGAGCCTTGCGAGGAGCGGGGCAGCCGAGGACGTGTCAGTGGCCGTGATCTGAAGTCCCTGCCCCAGGCAGGTGAGGGAGGCGACGAGCCACCAGCAGGAAGGGGACAAGGAAGACAGCGCAGCACCAAAGGGCCTTAAGAACTGGGAATTCTCCCTTATGAGGAAGGCAGGAGACTCAAAGGTTGGCACTACGTGCCCTGGGGCCTTGAGGCGACACTCTGCAATGCTGTCCCCTCCTCGCCCTCCTCACTCTCCTCTTTCCTGAAGGTCATGACTTCCTCCTGTTGTTCCAGAGTGTTATGGTTTCGGTCTGTTCCAGCTCAGCGACCCTGGGGACCTTCCTGTTCCGAGGCCTGGAAGCTCTTCAAGGATACTGCAGCTGAGTCCCTCCCTGCTCCAGCAGCTCACTGAGCCACATGCTCAGTCCTCTGGGTCTCCAGCACCCAGCTGAGCAGACAGGAGGGCAAGGACTGAGCTCTGATGAGGGCTGACCATGGGGCGCCTTGGCAGGTGCCCGGGCAGCGCCCGGTGCACTGGGCACTCACAGGCTGGGGGCACGCTGAGTTCACTGGTTATGAGGGTTTTCTGATGACAACACATGGAAGAATATATTGTTATTTTAATTCTAGAAAGAAAGAAATTAAGGCTTACAATAGTTAATTTCCACAGGTTAATGCACCAATGACTACACCAGGTTTGGACCAGGCTCCTTTGCTCCAGACCCCTTGCTGGCAGATTCCCTCTTTATTTTCTAAATTATACCCCACAAGACTTCCTGTGCCTTTGGTAAAGATTTGAACAGTGAGAGGAGTCTGACAAATTGCTTTATAATATTTCTGTCTTTTATCACTTAAATTTTTGTAATTGCATAGGTTAATTAAATATTGAGGTCAATTTTAGAAGTTTCCGGCATTTAATTTGTAAAGTGAGGTATAGGTTTGAGTTACATTCCCTGTTGTTTGTGGAATAGTTATAGATTTAAGTAATTAGTTAAACATGTATAATATTGTTAAAAATAAGTAAGAAGAAAGTGACAATAAAATAATCTGTTGACTCATCACCCAAAGATAACCAATCATTAATCAAAATACAAGGAATAGTTTTAGTCTTACAGCTTGTGTGTATGAAGTCTGTGTTTATCCCATTGCACATGGTTTAATAAGCTGCTTTTTTTCACTTTCTGATATATCATCATTTTCTCACAGTTATTGCTGGATTAGTAATTTCCAACAAATTTTTAAGAAATTGATCCTGTTTTTCAAAGTCCAGAACATGAAATAGATAAATGTGAACTTCTTGTTGGGACAATTTCCCCCCCTGATGAAACGTTGTCCCTATCATTCTCCAGGCTCTGTCCAGGCCCTGCGACCCCAGGTGGACGTGTGGCCTTCCTGCTCCACAGAGCCTCTGCACAGCTTCCCTGGAAGCCTCACTGGGGTCCATTTCATGAGGCAGAACAGCCTACTTGGCACCTTTAAAGGGGATTGATGTTGTTTTCAGAGTGTTTGTTATTTGTTTTGTCTGTATATTGATGTACTGTGCATGTATGCACATGAATTGTACTGTACACTCTGACATCACGTCTTCTGCATGTATTTCTAGAAGGGGGGATGAAAACTGCTGAAAGCAGAACACAGTCTGGACAGGGTGGCCGTGTGGGGGACATGCTGCTCTGAGAGGTCCCAGGTGACCTAAAGTCATTCAGTATTCAGCAGATGTCTTAGTCCCCATAGGATTCTATAACAAAATACATAAAATAAGTTGATTTCTTACAGTTGTGGGGTCTGGGAAGTCCAAGGACAAGACACGGGCAGGTCTGATGTCCAGTCAGGGCCTGATCCTCACAGATGGCTCTGTTAGCTGCGCCCACACATCAGCTCTCTGGTGTTTCTTTTATGAGGACACCAATCCCAGCCATGAAGGCAGAGCCCTCACAACCTAATCTCTGCCTGATGGCCCCATCTTCACATGCTATCACAATGGGGATTAAATTTTAATGTCTGACTTTTAGGGGGACCCCAGCAGGCTACTGTAGCCATGGTATTGCTGAGGCACCATGTTCCAAGTGACCAGGAAAAGACAAGCGTGCCCAACTCAGACGGTCACCATATTACCTAGATCGAGGCTCACAGTCCTCATTCCCCTCCTAACACCTAAATTTCTTCAATTATTTATTATAGCATGAGGGAGACTTTTCTAATACCCGGAGTTATTGCTTGTGAGTGACTAAAACCAGCTCTGACAAGGTGGCCAGAGAAAAAGTTTAGAGAAGAGAATTCAGAATTGGTGGAGATTTCAATATTAAGTACTCAGGTAGCTCTGAAGAGCATAAGACAAAACAGCAAGGGCGTCCAGCTGGAACGCTTTGGGCACTGTCCAGTAGCTGGGTCAAAATGTCTAAGCCTGCCTTCACCTTCAGCTTGTTCAGTAGAGGCTCACATAACCAGGAGGGAGAATCTGATTGTCTAAGCTTGGCTTACAACAGCATGAGAATTAGGGTATGGCCAGAAATTGGTGGATATACAAGCTGTCTACTAAGACACACACAACAGAGGAAAGCACCATCTTTGAAAGGTGTTCAGAGAGCTATTTAAAACGGGAAGTTTGAGGATTACACAATATAAATCCCACTTACACAGGGAAATCTCTCAATCATTGTTCTAGTGTGTCAATCAGTAGCTTTAATAGTCTGTAAATCATTTATATTTGATGAATTATAACAAATATATGTGATATGTTTCACACTGTCATCACACACAAGTGGAAACTGAAATTGCATTTATTGGCAAAGAGGATAAGTAGTTTGTTCCTAGGAGAATTTTACCATGGGGAACAGTGAGTGTTACAGATGGGCAACAGTTACCTGAAAGCGGACGTTATAGATAACATCTACGTGTAAGTTGTCATCTGGTAATCATAGCATTTTTTGCTTACTTGTATTTTTCTGACTTTTTCATTAGAATGTGAGCAGGGTTTTTTTTTTTTTGTCCTGACATTTATACTTAGATGCTTGGAAATGCATCTTAGATTGATAAGAAATGAATTAATAAACTCTTAATTTCATTTTCTAAGTTCTTATCATACTTTACAATATTAATATTCAATATAATTCTCTTAATCAACTCAAAATTTGGAGTGTCCTGAAATGACACAAACTGTTTTGACTCACTGGCTTTTGAGCTTCAGAGAAGCAGTGCTCAGGTAGCTCTGAGGGGCATAAGAAAACAGCAAGGGCGTCCAGCTGGACCCTGGGTCATCTTAGTAGACAGCTTGTATATCCACCAATTTCTGCCGGGAAAGCTTCGATTTGGCCAGAATACGGCCTCTTCTCAAATCTGTGAGAAAGGATAATTGAAACTGTATTTTTATTTTGTATAAACCACAAAATGTGTTCTCATTCTTATAGTGGGGGAGTAATTAGCGTATAACAGGTTTTCCTCTCATAAGTCCAAGGCACTTGAAGGAGAAACCCCCCTGTGACAGGCTCAGCTTCGACACAGGGACGCCATCCTTCCTGGTCTTTTACTTTAACAATCCTGCAGAAAATAAGCAAAAACCTCTGCAATGATCAGCGGTTTTCCAGGAATGTTGGGGAAGTTACATATGTGTGTGTGTTATTTTCTGCAGTACTAAACTGATCTGTACTTGAAAACTCTAATATTAGTATCTATTTGGCAAAATGTTACAAGAAAAGGGGAAAAGTCAGTCTGATCAAACACACTTAACAAGTGTTGGACCCTATCAGAGCAGTTTGTTTACTGCTGGGATTTTCAGAGGCTTTAATTCACTATCTTGTTACAAAAAATTCTAAGACAAAAATATAGCATATATTATTTGCCAAACTTCTTGATACAGGAATCCTTTCTTTTTGACCTATCAGTTGTAGCTCCTCAAAAATACTGGGAAATTCTAGCACAAATAGGAAGAGATCTTACTGATACATCTCAGGCTTTTCATATACTTTGGTTACAATGCCCTCACATTCTGATGCTGGAAGTTCCACACAGGCTTTAGTTTATTTATTTATATTTACTTATTTCTGACAAAGTCTCACTCTCTTTGCCCAGGCCAGAGTGCTGTGCCCCAGCCTAGCTCACAGCAACCTCAAACTCCTGGGCTCATGCGATCCTCCTGCCTCAGCCTCCCCAGTAGCTGGGACTGCAGGTGCCACCACAGCACCTGGCTGATCACCACAGACTTCGTACCTTTGTAGTGACTCTCCGGTGGTCTTTCCATAGTTCAAGTTTTCTATTCCCAGGCCCATGAATAATTTTCCACTGGCCATTTTGAAACAAAATGACGAATCCCCAATTTAAAGAAAGAGGCTGTTGTTTCAGGTGGAGGGTCGACAGGACATGAGCTGCTCCTTCACATTATGGCACGGTGCGGGGTGTGGTGCGCAGAAGGAGCTTCCAGACTAGCTGTGATAAAGATCTTTACAGTTCCAGCTTTTTGTGTAGCCTAACAGCTGTATTATCTCACAGCTGAGAGAAATTATAATTCTGACGGTATTAAAGGTAAATCAGCAATTATCCTAGAGATGCTGACTGCCAGGCAGAGGGACTTAACTAGCACATTCTTGTTGAATGAATGAACAGACACAGGAATAGAATAGCAGTTGGAATCCTGGGGTCACAGTCATGGAGTACAGAAGGTCAGGAAGAAAGTATTTAGGACTGACTTGACTGCTTACAGAGGTCTCAGTACTCATATTGGGTCAGTTGAATTGAGTAGTTAGAAAAGTATTCCTGTTGTGATATAACAACAGTAGAACTTTACATAATATCACAGCAATGGAATTATAAACATAGCGATAAAATCATGTCACACAGGCGAAAGGAATAAATTAAAGGTCATTAGTGCCCATTACATAAATTTCTCCTTTAACTATTAAAACAAAGTTATCTGGCAAATATCAAGGAGATGGTGCTGGTTCTTGTAGAAATAGTATCCACAAGGTGTCACAATACCAAACATTGTGGATATGCCATACTTTTCTCAGAAAAACTCTGTGACCTACCAGGTACATCTAGGTATTACGTTCATAATGCCAAGTTTTACCCCACTAGGAAGTTCAAACTTTCCACAATTAAAATGGGATTTATTTTGTTTAAAAATGTGTAATTTGATTAATAATTCTCACAATCACTTTAAATTCAGAAATATTGTGAGAATCAAGAGTGTCCCTGCTTGGGCTGCCAAGCAGGCCTGCTGCCCCACTCTTCACAGAGAAAACGGAGGAAAAATATCTACTTAAATACACACACATACATACACATGCTTAAGGATTCTTGAATGTTTTCCTAATCTAAGCCGGATGTTTTCATTTTGTTAGTAGGATTTTTGCCAAAGTGGCAACGGCAGAGGCTTCATTAAAGTGCTGGGTGGTGATGGAATGAAGGTGACATTGTTGGCACCTTCCCCAGAAAGAGGATATTATAAAAAATTAGCCCTGATGGTTCATGTGGCGCTGAATTAAAATCAAATAATTCCATCTTCATACCCTGTGTTGTAAGTAAGCTTGGGGTGGAGGGGAAGACACAGATGCCTTTGTGAGCCCAATTCATTCTCCAGTTAAAGTAGGTAAAACTAATGGCTCAATAAAGAATCAATAGGCTGCACAGAACCATTTGCAGGAAAACTGGACACTCTGCTGAGAGGCAGTGGCAGAGCAACCAGACCTCTCTGGGCCTTGGCCTCTCCTGGGAGACCTATGGGAAAAGAACTTGTGACCAGAGGCAAAAAGGAAATAAACAAACATTTAAACACAACGATTTAACATGGCCTAGTTATTTAATTTTCTGTTCAAGGTAATTAGAGTTTCCACTCAGGGCCAGTTTCCGAAGGCAAAGGATAATCAGAGTCTTTCGGTTTAATGACACAGGCAGAACATGTGCTCAGTCCAAAAAGAGAGCATTGCATTTGTTTCTAGACAACTTTGGTTTCAAAAGTTAGACCTAAGATGTGACTGGTGCACAGTTATGTGCAGAGCGCCGTGCGACAGAGGACAGATGAATCACGATTCTAGATCAGTGGTTTGGACACAGCTGATGCAGCTTCATCTTCCATGTTAGGCCGCAGACGTTTTTATCTTGCTCCTTTAGTGTTACTAAGTTCCCACCTTGTTCAATATGTGGACCCAGGTCAGTGGTGTCTAAACCCAGCATTCTTCGCATCTGGAGTGACAGGAATTCTCTTCCTATTCGGTTCTCGTAACGTGCTCCTCAGCACATCCTGCGTTTCCGTCAACTGTCCACCTGCTAGTTCCCAAATGTATTTCGTTTTTTCATCCCTCTACCTGTGCACCATTATTTCTCAAACTACAGAAACACATGTATCTTTAGGTAAAAGATGTAACATATAATTTTTTAAAAATGAGCTCTAGAGTAAAATAGACCTCAGTTCAGCATAAAGTCCCATATACTCGTGTAGTTGAGCAAAATGAAAAAAGTCTCACTCTGTCCCCTGGGTAGAGTGTTGTGGCATCACAGCTCACAGCAACCTCAAACATCTGGGCTCAAGTGATCCTCTTGTCTCAGCCTCCCAGAGTGAGGCTACAGGCACCTGCTACAATGCCCTGCTAGTTTTTCTATTTTTTAGTTAATACGGGGTCTTCCTCTTGCTTAGGCTGGCCTCAAACTCATGAGCTCAGGCCACTCACCCACTTCAGCCTCCCAGAGTGCTGGGGTTACAGGTGTGAGCCACCACACCAGGCCGTGAAGACAAAATTGAGTAAACCCCATGCAGACATGTCTGCATTCCTTTGTCACTCATAAAAACTTGTATAATTTCACAAAGACTTTGCTAAATGCCTGAGAGAGTTTAGGTTTAAGAGGCATCGAACAATTGTGAAGAAAATGCTTATATGTGAGTTGATATTCTGCTTTCAGTAGTCACCATGAAACAGATATATGGGAATCTAAGCGGGGCGGGGGGACAGGAGGCAAATAAGTCTTATTTTAAAAAAGACAGACTCCATTATACGGCAGGTTTGTAACAAGGAAAATGATGCCCTGTGGGAGACTGCTGGAGTGTGGCTTACAGATTTTAGGGGCCATTATAATTTTGTTTCAGTGAGGCTTTTTATGCAATACAATTCCCTTTCTGATATTATTAAGTTCTGGGCAGTAATAATGCATTCAACACTTTGTATAATGACATCTTGGGGAGTGGAAGAAGGCCTGTGTTTATGCCTGGAAGAAAACGGTGTAGGAAGAAATATTCAGTGTGAAGAAATTTTGGTGCAATTTCCAGGAGAGATGCCAGGAAAGACAGTTCACAATGATTAAAAATGCTCAGAAATCTTCCACAGTATTAGGAGGTTTACATAAAGCTGAGGAGTCTACAAACAGCAGTGATCAATTAGAGCTTATCTAAAACAGACAGGAATTATTCCAAATGCATGTCCTTCATTCCAGAACTTGAAGAAAACACAATAAAAGATTACACTTGAAGTATGAGTTCATGTGATTAAATCTACTTTTTTACACTGGTGTAGGAAAACCTCATAACTAAATTTGTAGCAAAAATGATTAATCACACTTGCCATCTAACAAATACTGGGTGTCAGGAACCTTTCCCTCACTGACGTCTCACTGTGAGGTGCTGGTCTATCCTGCCCCGCCTGGCTCCCGCTTCTTCTCTCCCGCCTGCCCTATCCCCTTCCCTCCTTCTCTCCCTCCCTCCCTCCCTCCTCCTTCC
>NW_003852586.1:1842395-1844055 GCF_000181295.1 Otolemur garnettii
TCCCCTTCCCTCCTTCTCTCCCTCCCTCCCTCCCTCCTCCTTCCCTCCTCCTTCCCTCCCTTCTCCATTTTCCCTCCCTTCCCCCCTTCCTTCTTCCCTCTTTCTCTGCTCCCACGCTCCCTCTCTTTCTCTTTCTTTTTCTCTCATCTTCTGGTCTAATGCGTCATCTCAGATGTATGATATATATGAACAGTTCACAGGCTGCCCAGGCCCCTCTATAATGTGAATGCCCCAAGACAAGAATCCTTGCCAGTGCCGTCCACTAATGTATCCTGATAATCTAAACACACAGAGTTTGCCAGATAAATAGGTTTTGAACATAAAAACCAAGGTGAATATGGTTATCAAATAGCAGTTAGAGATTATTAAATAATATGAAGATAATTATACACTAAAGTGATATACCATACTTTCTAGAATGATACCTATTTTAAAAAGGTAAATTTGTTTTTCTCTGACTTCTGTTACTTCTACTGATTCCAAGTTAGTATCTGAATGTAGCAGTTACAACCCAGTGGAGTGCATAAAAGGCTTTATAATCAGTGAACAAAGTCACGTCACAGATAGTTCTTTGTATAATTATATGAATTTTATAAAACTCAAGTAAAGATAAGAAAAGGGTGATTTAAATAGTTTATCTCTTTGGCATATAATTATTTAGGGGGTTGAAATAATGAAAAGTATTAAATGATGCATCAGGAAATTAAGATATTACAGATAAAGTGTTCAGAAAATAAATACAAAGTATTTCCTAGAAGTGTTCTGAACGCACTGGCAATTACTTAAAATACACTTAGCACTAGGAAATGCTTTGCTAGGGATACTCCCGGTGACTCAGGCTCCAGTTCAGTGTCTTCCTTCAGCCAAAATTAAACAAGTAAGTGAGGGGGAAAAAAAATTCTTTTAATCCATAACAGAGATTACTATTACATTTTAATCCATAAGCAGACTAACTATCCCAAATGTGTTCTTTAAATTTGAATTGTCAAAATATTGGAGAGAAAAGGAATAAAAAAGCGTCTAATCAAATTATACATTCTAATTAAATTCTATTCCACTGATGTGCTAATGTTTACATACCAGATTCTCACATAAAAATATAATTTGACAAATTTATTAATGCTTATCATTCTCAGAATTTGAGAATAAACTAAACACAGAAAAGAAATTTGTATTTAAGTCTTTACTATTTGGAAAAGAAATAGAAACAAAAATTTTGAAGAGCTAACAAATAATGTGTTAATTGCTATTATGTGTTAATTTAAGAATAGGGACACGGACCATCTGTTTTAGATAATAAATCTAAAAAAAGGTATTTCCATTTCAAAAAATTTAATTCTAAAAATCACATTTATATTTAATTTTGAATAAGTAACATAATTGTTGAATATGGCTGAAATTTTCAGGCAATGACCAGTGTTCTTAACCAATAACCGGGAGACTCCAAGAGTCAGGCGACCTCTGAGCAAGATGATCTGCAGCTGAGGGGTGGATCCTTGGCTAATTGGTCCACAGGTGCTCCTGCGGAGAAAGCCTGAGCCCATGGCCATCCTTGGAATACTCCCTTCACCTGTCTTATACCGTCTCCATAGAAGGCTAGTGTGGAGGTTGCTCGGGGCTACGCTGCAAAGAAGGACTAGCCCGCCTCCCTCAAGCTTGC
>NW_003852586.1:1844075-1871921 GCF_000181295.1 Otolemur garnettii
TTCACCTGTCTTATACCGTCTCCATAGAAGGCTAGTGTGGAGGTTGCTCGGGGCTACGCTGCAAAGAAGGACTAGCCCGCCTCCCTCAAGCTTGCACTTCTAATCAGCATCATGCCTGGTTCCTTCCTGCAGTGATCCAGACCAGGGCCATAGGGGCCCAAGGAATTGCGACAACCAGGGACCACATGTAGCCGGGAAATGGCTGACTGGGACCTGCTGCTTTCCTGGCAAAATCAGTGGGGGATCAGCTTCCTCTAGTTTTTGCTTTTGGACTTACTGAGTGCTTCTAACAATGTATTTGGTCTCTATCTCATCTCATAGCCCGTGGATTCAAACCCAGCCTTTCCCTTCACTAACCGTGTCTTGGTTAGTGGGTCTTGCCAGCTGATTCCACCGATCATTCAGAACATCCCCTGGTCCCGGGGTTCTTCACCCCAACTTCCCTTTCTGGAAACAGATGTTAGGAGGGACAGAGAGTTGTCCCCTTGTCGGGGATGGTGATGGCATCCCCGACAAGGAGGGCATCCTTCCCAGCAAGCGAGAAGGGGGAAGAAAAGACTCCAAGTGTACAAGGACACAGAGTTTAGAAGAGAAGGGCTCTGGGAGTAGGTGCCCCAGACACACAGACAGAGGAGAAGAAATGGGAAGACCACGGACTTCTGAGCTTCCAGCTCCCTCAGCACCCTTCACGGTATCCAGTGGTCACATGGTATCCCAAAGGCTGTTTTCTTTGGTTGGAAACATTCAAATGTTAGCAACATTAAAATATTTCACATGCATTTCAGTTATTCTAGCTTTTACTGGTGAGTCCAACAGCCCAATAGCCCTGCCCCTGCAGCCCTCTGAGGAGTCTGTGGGGCTGTCAGGACTGAGGTGCAAAGTGATGTCTGCTTTAAACAGGCCACACACATCCCACCTAGCACTTCCCTCCAGATGCCTCCAACTCACACCTGACTGACTCATTCGTTTTCTTTGCTGATAACTATTTGGCCTGATAGGAATTTGAGTCTGCGCAAAAGACAACCAGTGAAATGTCGTTTATTCATCCACTCAACAGCATTTGTGGACAATGTAGAGTTATAGATGCTACAGTAGGTGATAAAGATTACATGAAGATATTTTAAATTATGGGACTTTTGTTTGGAGATACTAGATTCTAGAAAAACAGATAAATGAGTATAACACTAGCTACAATAAAAATAAAAATAATTAACATTCCAAGAAATACCATTGCTGTATAGAGGAGAGAAAATGCATTTCCAGCTAGAATATCCTGGTGATAAAATCAAGGTGGGATCTTAGTAGACACCTCAAGGGGATGTGGATGTATACTTACGAAGCTCTGTGACAGAGATAAATATCATTGTCTTTCTATAGCACTGTCAGTATTAGGCATTAGGTTAAATATTCAGGTTTATACATGTATATGCATATTTGTATGTGTGTTATATCTATATGACATGGTTGTATAGTACACACATAGAGACCATATTAATATTAATCACTTGTCCTTTTGCATATATACAAATTACATCAGAAATTTTTTTAGGAAAATCTCCAAGGCTTTTAACAATTATATCTTACGTACTTCCTCTGGATTGTTTAATACATATATACAAATGATGAATGTTTATTGAATATTTTAAGTATGTTATGTACATTACATCTTTGAGTCCTCCCATGCACCCTGTGAAGTGACCTGTGGTTTCCTGACGTAAACCATGAGTCTAAGACAGCGTAAACACTGTCCTCACAATGGGAGCCAGGACTTGAGCCTGGACAGATAACCTCAGAGCCAGTGCTCCTGGGAAGTGCTATGCAACAACTGTGTTTGCAATAGTGACTTTTTTGGGTGGTGCCTGTGGCTCAAAGAGTAGGGAGCCAGCCCCATATGCCAGAGGGGTGGGTTCAAACCCAGGCCTGGCCAAAAACTGCAAAAAAAAATAAAAGACATGGACTCTTCTCACCCAGCTTAGTTTCTCCCCATCCACCTCCCCAGCTCTGCGCAGCAGCTCGTATCCCTGAACTCACAGGATGACGGTGTTGCAAAACGCTCCACAGAGTGTAATGCTCCAGACCTACCCTGGTGAGCCTGACATTACTCACTGGAAAGCCAAGGAATTTCATCTTATCACAAGATAATAGGGCATATTAAGTGAATAAGAATTTAAAGATAAAATGTTGAGTCCTTTATGATACTCCTAACACTGAAGGTCACCAGTAACCAGGGTCTAGGACCAACGTGTCATCTTTAGGTCATCACTTTTTTTTTTAATTAAATGTAACCCATACATTTAATTAAATTAAACACACATGCGTGTGGAGCTCAGTGCTACTGAAAAAAAGACCCCTGAGCATGGCAGCCACACAGGACCTCAAATTCAGTTTGTCTGAAAGGAAGTTACTGCCTTCTGCCCAATGTCCAGGTCACTTCTTTGAGCACGCAGCCTGGACATTCATGCACCTTCCTTGACTCCTCTCTGTCCCCTTTATGGAAGTCATTCCAACACAAAATCTTTTTGAGTCTGCCCAGGAAATGTCTCACGTCGAGTGAAGCCACCAGCATCACACCATCCCAGTCCAGGCTCTTCACAGCTCTCACTATCTGCAACATTGCTTCTCTCCAGCCCATGTTCCACAGTGTAGTCCAGGCAATTTCCCAAAAATGCAAAGCTGAGTTCTTTGTAGATTCTGGTGATCTAACACATGAAAAGACGCTCAACTTTTCTAGTCATCAGGGAAATTCAAATCTAAACCACACTGATATAGCACCTAACCCCAGTGAGAGTGACTCAGGTCACAATGCCCCAAAGAACAGATGCAGGTGCAGACGCAGAGAAAGGAGTGCTCAGTGCTCGTGCAGTGTCGTGGGACTGCAAACTGGTGCAGGCTCTAAGGACAGTCGTGCGGAGACTCCTCGATGAACTCAAAGTAGAACTACCTTTTGATACAGCAATCCCACTGCTGGGTATTTACCCAAAGAAAAAAAGACATTTTACGAAAAAGACACCTGCATTCGAATGTTTATAGAAGCACAATGCACAATCTTAAGGACATGGAAACAACCCATGTGCCCATTAATACATGGATGGATCAGTAAAATGCGGCATATGTGTACTGTCGAGAACTATGTTGCATGAATGTGGAGAAAAGGGAACACTTCTACACTGCTGGTGGGAATGCAAACTAATACGTTCTTTTTGGAAAGATGTTTGGAGAACACTTAGGGATCTAAAAATAGACCTGCCATTCAATCCTACGATTCCTCTATTAGTTTTATATCCAGAAGACCAAAAATCACATTATAACAGATATTTGTACCAGAATGTTTTGTTGCAACCCAATTCATAATTGCTAAGTCATGGAAGAAGCCCAAGTGCCAATCGACCCACGAATGGATTAATAAATTGTGGCATATGTACACCATGGAATATTAAAGCCTTTAAAAAGATAGAGATTTTACCTCTTTTATGTTTACATGGATGGAGCTAGAACATATTCTCCTTAGCAAAGTATCTCAAGAATTAAAGAAAAAGTATCCAATGTACTCAGCCCTACTATGAAACCTACTATAGGCTTTCATATGGAAGCTGTAACCCAATTATAGCCCAAGAATATGGGAAAGGGGATAGGGAGGGGAGGGGAGATGGGAAGATGGGTCGAGGGAGGGTAATTGGTGGGATCACACCTATGGTGCATCTTACGAGGGTACATGTGAAATTTACTAAATGTAGAATATAAATGTCTTAACACAATAACCAGGAAAATGCCGTGAAGGCTATGTTAACCAGTTTGATGAAAATATTTCAAGTTGTATATAAAACCAGCACATCGCACCCCACAATTGCATTAATGTACACAGCTATGATTTAATTAAAAAAGGAAAAAAATGCTGATTTATTATCTTTGGTAACAACCTGGTGGAAATGGACACCCCTTTCCTAAGTGAAGTGTGACAAGAATGGACAAACAAACACCACGTACAGGTCTCCATACTACACTGAAGCTAATCAGTCAACACTTGTGTGCACGTATGGAAGTAAACTCAACAGGAATCAGGTCAGGGTGAGGGGCTGGGCAAATTTTCATGCAACCAGTGCAGTGCAAATGTTCTGGGTGAAGGACATACTTAGAACTTTGACTTAAAATGTACAAAAGCAAATTACGCAACCAAATTGTGTGTGTACCTGCAGTATTCTGAAATTTAAAAAAATGTAGAGCTGATAGTGTTTTCTTAAAGTGTGTTTCCTCACTGGCCTCCCATTGCTGAGGGCAACACTCAGACCCCTGACTCTCTGTACAGCCTGTATGGTGGGAGCCTCTTCACTGCCTCAGCCTCATCTCTCACTGCCCACAGTGCCTGGCCCTGCCCAAGGACTCAATTACAAGGCACGCCTTCAGTTTGGATAATACCAGAGGGTCTTTCCTGAAGCCCTGTGGACAAGTCATTCCCTTCCCTTGGAATGATCCTGTTTACTCTTCCTCCAGCCGTCCCCGGGGGGTCTGCCCTGCCCCTTTCTCGCTGCCTCCCCTTTCTTCTTGTTAATGACCATTTTCTGAGATCCTTTGGGAGGCATTTAACTTCCATGTGTATCAGTGTTGTGTTTATGAACGTTGTATTTTAATTGCCTATTTACATACTTTTTCTTTATAAAAGCTTTGAGAGCAAGTAGAAGTATCACTGTGTCATCAGAAACTTGTGGTACTTGAAATATACTTGGTCACAAGTTAATAATTCTTAACTGAATCAAAATGGAACTAGACATTCATCCCTAACCTTATAGCTGTGACACAAATTCAAAGAACATGAGTGTAGCTAACAAGTTTCTCTATGAATCTTGATAACTAGGATCTGATGAGTTTAAATGTCTAGGACCTGATTCAGTGATAACAGAAATGTGTAGGCAAATGAAATTAGTAACATTTCCTTTCCAATAAGCATAAAATGATTCAAATGCTAAAGTCATATTTTTAATTGTAGAATTTGTAACTGAAAACATTTTTATGATTTTAGCGATTGATAAGTTATGGTTTAGGAAAGTCCATTTAAAAACCACATGATATTATTTCAATCTGATACAGAGTCTCTGTTGTCTAATTAAAAAAAGATGATTTATTGCAGGACCTATTTAGTTTTTCTTTTTTACTTTGCATTTATTCATTTGAGTTTGCGTTGCTCTTGGATGCCACCTAATGATCAAAGCTGATAATCCTTCCTGAAAAGAAAGGGATCAACATGAAAACTTGTCTCTTTCCTCCAAAATTGCCACTTCTGTGGTTATATAACTCCCTTTGTTCATCTTGTTTCTTGATATTCTAAATATCAACTCATTTTACATTTCTTAAAGATAGGGACGTGGATATTCCGCTTAGCTGCCTTGTGAAATGTTTCAATGGACCTAAATGTAGTGTTTTACTTTTAGGCTATTGGCAAACAGACAACCTTCAGAATGGAAGAAGATATCTGTCTCTGCTATGAATCTGAAAAAAGGGCTAATAGGCAGAATCTATAAAAAATTCAAACAAATTAGCAAGAAAAGAGCAAACAACCTCTTTAAAACCCGGGCAAGACGCATGAACAGAATCTTTTCTCTTAAGGACAGGCAAATGGCCAACAAACAGTTGAAAAAATGCCCATTGTCTCTAATTATCAGACAAATGCAAATAAAAACCACTTTGAGATAACACCTACTCTTCCCCCCAGCATCCCTGTGAGAATGGCTCACATCACAAGGTCCCAAAGCGAGAGATGCTGCTGAGTGTGTGGAGAGAAAGGAACACTTTCCCATTGTTGGTGAGACTGCAAAATAGTACAGCTTTTTTGGAAAGAAGTGGAGAGTTCTCAGCTAAAAATAGAACTTCCATTTGATCCTGAAGTCCCATTACTATGTATCTATCCAGGAGAAAACAAATCATTTTATCATAAGGACATATGCACACGTATGTTTATAGTAGCTTAACTCACAATCACAAAGAGATGGGAACAGGCCAAGGACCCTCAACACATGAATGGATTAATAAACCTTGGTGTATGCACTACATGGACTACTCTTCAGACATAAAAGATGGAGATTTTGCATCTTTTGTAACAACTTGGATGGATTTGGAGAATACTACTTTCCTAAGGAAAGTAATGTAAGAATAGACAAATGATCATCACATGTGCTCAGTACTGAACTGAAACTAGTACATTATCAATGATGTGCTCACATGAAAGAAAAGCTCAATTAAATTCAAGAAGTAGGGATGGGAAGCAGGGGTTTGGTAAGTTCCCGCCCAGCTGGAACAATGCACAGATACAGGGTGCACCCCGGGTGAAGGTAACAACTAAGACTCGGACTTGACTTCACAACTGCAAACAATGTAACTGTAACCTAATTATACGTACCCTCATATTAATCTGAAATTTAAAAAAAAATTTAAAAAAATACATCTATTACCCAGCAAACCTTCTCAGTCAGGAGCATCTCCTGAGTCCAGGATTGTGAAGTTGCTGTGAGCTATGACGACATCACTCACTGCACCTTACCCAAGTTGATGGAGCAAGACTCTGTCTCAAAAACAAACAAACAAACAAACAAACTCTAGGTCCAAAGGAGATTATTAACTCCCCCACCCCGGTTTCATGTGTGGGGGTGTGTGTGTCTGTGTGTGTCTGAGAGAGAGAGAAGAGGGTGGGAGTGGGACGTCACTCGCAGCTTCCCTCAGCCGATCGCTGACATTGACCACGGCAACTCTTCTCCAAATACAAAATTTCAAAGATGTCCATTAGAAATGGCCAGAAAACACGTAGTCCAGAAAGCAAACTTGCATTCCTTAAACCTCGAACTGTGCGTCACAGGGGTATGTGGAGTTGAAACACATTCTGAAGTCTGGGTTCCTCTTCGCCCTTAAGCGCGAGCCGCTTCCTTTGGAACTATTTGGTTTTGCCTCCCCCTGCTGGAGCTAAAGGGAATGTCACTTTCAAACCTGTCAGAAATTTAAATTTATTTTTCTCTGAATATTTACTAGACATCATCTGTAAAACCATCTTGATCTAATACTCATTTTTTATGAAATACTAAAGTGTTTACTACATATCTTTGGAGGGTCTAGTATTACTTAATCACTTATTAAATTATTGAATTACTTAACAGTAAAGCATTATGGCATTAACAAATCTCTAAAGAACTGTAATCAAACATAATATTTGCTCTTTTGTACCTATTCATAATTTTATTTATTTATTTATTTTTTAGGATAAGTTCTCACTCTGCTGCCTGGGAAGGCAGTGGCAACATCATAGCTCACTACAACTTCAAACTCCTGGGCCCAAGTAATTCTCCTGCCTCAGCCTCCCGAATACTTTGGACTATAGTCACTTGTCACCATGCCTGGCTAATTCTGATATTTTTGCATAGAGACAGGGTATGGCCATTTTGCTCAGGCTGATGTTGAACTCCTGTCTCAGGTAATCCTACTGCCTTGGCCTCCCAATGAACTAGGATCACAGGCGTGCACCACCTCACTGGACTTGTGTCTACTGTTGATTTGAGTTATATATTTTTTTGTTGCTGTGATTGCCAGTAGAGTCTTCATAAATTTCTGCCTAGGCCAATATGTAACATAAAAGAGTCTTTCCTATACTTTTCTCTAGAATTCTTATGCTTTTATGCCTTACATTTAAATGATTTATTCATCTTAAATTGATTTTTGTGATTGGTGAGAGATGTGGATCTTGTTTCATTCTTCTGTATGTGGCTGTCTGATTTTCCAAGCACCATTAATTGAATAAGGATTATTTTCCTCAGTATATATTGTGGTCTGATTTGTTAAAGATCAGCTTATTGTATATGGACTATTTTATATCTGGGTTTTCTCTTCTGTTCCATTGTGTTATGTCTCTATTTTTGTGCCAATACCATGCTGTTTTGGCTACTATAGCTTTTTGCTGTTGTTTGAATTCTGATAACATGAAGCCTATAGATTTGTTCTTACTTGATTAAGTTTAAAAACTTCTGCACAGCAAAGGAAATAATCAATATAATAAACATCCCACAGGAATGGAGAAAGTATTCACAACCTATATATCTGATAAAGAGCTAATAACCAGAATCTACAAAGAACTCAAAGAAATCAGCAAGGGAAAACAAACAACCCCATTAATAAAAAGGACAAAAAACATTAACAGAAGCTTTTCAAAAGAAGAGAGACAAATGACCAAGAAATATGTGAAAAATGCATAATATCATTAATTATTGGGGAAATGGAAATTAAAAACACAGTGAGACTCTGGGTTGGCACCCGTAGCACAGTGGTTACAGCACCAGCCACATACACCAAGGGGGGCATGTTTGAACCTGGCCCAGGCCAGCGAAACAACAACGACAACTGCAACCAAAAAATAGCCAGGTGTTGTAGCAGGTGTCTGTAGTCCCAGCCACTTGAGAGGCTGAGGCAAGAGAATAGCTTAAGCACAACAGTTTGATGGCACAGGACACTACCACGGTAGACATAGTGAGAGTCTTTCTCCAAAATGAAAGAAAATACAAAAACACAGTGAGACTCAACTTGGACTTCGGATTTTCCCTTACAAATGTAAGTAATGTAACCTAATTATATGTATTCTCACATTAACCCTCCCCAATAAAGCCCACTATGAGCTATTACCTTATCCCAGTTAGAATGCCTTTTATTAAAATATCCAAAAGGATGCAGAGAGAAAGGAGTGCTCACACACTGTTGGTGGCACTGAAAATTAGTACAACTTGTATGGAGAACTGTGTGGAGATTCCTCAAGGAAATAGAAGTAGACCTACCATTCAATACAGCAGTCTACCAAAAGGAAAAGAAGCCTTCTGTCAAAAAGTCACTTGTACTAGCACAATTCACAATTGCAAAGATGTAGAATCAACTCAAGTGCTCATCCCATGAATGGATTAACAAAATGTGACATATGTACCATGGAATACTACTCGGCCATAAAAAATGTTTAATCAATGCCTTTGCACCAATTTTGATGGAACCAGAGACCATTCTCCTGAATGCAGTATCTCAAGAATGGAAATGCAAACACCACATGTACTCAGTATTAAATTAGCACTTTCTGATGAACACATGTGCACAGAGGGAAAGAAAACTCAATGGGAATCAATGGGAGGAGGGGTGTGGAGGATGAGAGGGAAGGGCAAAATCCTTCCTAATGGTTACAATGAACATTATTTGGGTGATGAACACACCTAGAGCCATGACTCAGGCATTACAGAAGTGATCTATGTAACCAAAAACAATTGTATTCCCTTAATATTTTGAAATAAAAAAACTCTGCTTTCCAAATTATGAACCTCACTTTATTTTAATTTTTTTTAGCTAACAACTTTAGGAGGGGGTTTGTAAGAAAAGCTACAGACTTCTGTAGACACCTGAAGACACCACGTGGCCTGGCCCCATTGCCTCTCTTCCCGACCTCCTCCCACTCCCCTATTCCTCTCTTCCACTCAGACTAACTTTCCTGTTCTTCCCAAACACACTGGGCACATCTTCAACTTGGGCCATTCACAACTGCTGTGCCCTCTTTTCTCAAATGCTCTTCCTCAAAATATTGCTATGGTTCACTCACATATCTTACTAAGATTTCTGTTCACATTGCCCCTCCCCAGAAATGGCTTGCTAAACGCAGTACTTGAAACAACCCCCTACCCACTCTTTTAAAGAAATTAGCACTGATACTATTTGAAGTTTTTAAACATTGTACTTATTCTCTATTGTCTGTCTACTCCCAACAGATTGTGAAGATTTGGGCCTGTTTTGGTCTACTGCTTTACTTGGATGCCCCCAGGCCCTCGATAAATACGTGTGAAATAAATAAAGTGAAAGTAATATCATTCAGTTCTGGAAATAATGATGTTAAAAAAATATGAGTGGCTTGGTGCCCATAGCTCAGTGGTTAGGGTGCTGGCCACATGTACTGAGGCTGGTGGGTCCAAACTCAGCCACAGCCTGCTAAAAAACAATGACAACGGTAACAAAAAAATAGCTGGGCATTGTGGTGAATGCCTGTAATCTCAGCTACTTTGGAGGCTGAGGTAAGAGAATCACTTGAGCCCAAGAGTTTGAGGTTGCCACGAGCTGTGACACCACAGTACTCTACCAAGGGAGATAAAATGAGACTGTCTCAAAAATACATAGATATATTGGGAGACAAATTCCATCAACCTTGCAACAAAAATATTATTCTCAACAAACCAAATTTGGGGGTTGTGGTACATTTTTAATATCCATATTTGTTTGCCAATATATGGCCTGTCCCATTGAGATTTTAGTGCCGTAGTAGATTTAATGACTGAAATAATGTAAAATTGGATGAGGCCCTTAGTTGTTTACACATGGTAACTGCTTGCTTCCTGCCAAGCACCCCTTGTTCTCACAACAGTTATTAAATTCTGATTCATTAACTTCATCTGGCAAGGAGATAACTCCAGGGTCACAAGGAGAACCTACGAGCTTGTTGTGCAGAAGAAATAAATTTCCCTGAAACAGTTGCAGCTAGCTGTGAACTCCTAGAAGTCTGATCACTGAGAGTGTTATCTGAGACTGAGAACCATGCAGATATCCCTCTTTCCCTCATCCTCATAAAACTCACTGCCTCATCTTTGTAACAAGGCAGATTGGAGAAACTTGCTCTCCATCAGCTTGCTTAAGCCAAAGCCAATTAATCTTTATCTCTGAACACTGAAGTCAAAGTGTCTGGCTTTAGCAGTACATTGGTGCATGAACCCGAATTTAGAGACCTACCACATTATCCCAAAGTAAACAGGAGGGTCCTGCAGAGATCAGAGACATTCCTACTTAGAATGATAACTGCACCAGTGACCTTTGCGCTGACTCTTCTTCTGAAGCAACAGGATAAGAGTCAAATGGGCAGCCCCCCAAGGACAAAGTTAGTTATAGCAGAGGAATTTAAGAAATAAGAAATTGGAAGTTTATAGACAAATATCATCTCTGATTCTGAGAGAGAGAAACCTGGTTAATCTCTCTAATTTAAACAAATCATAATAGGAAAGAGAATAAGAGGGTCCTGGGTACTTATCTTTTAAAACGTACATGAACGTCTCCAGTTGAGTGATTCCAGACCTGCAAGCCCAGGAGTTTCCAGGGTTCCAGATTTTATTACTCTTTGAGATGTAAATGCCTGGTTCCAGGGGAGCAAATCTCTATTCTCTTGATTGGTTCACCATTTAACTGCCCAGTCCTGTTTGTTAACCTAGGTCACAGGTTTTTTGCTTAGAAAGCCACAGCTAAGCACAATACAGAACTTTTTCTCTATAGTTCTAGCATCAGGCCATCCTTCTACCTATGCCCTTATCTTCTATCTAATATTTTTAATCGTTCTTTTTACAAGCTGTTTTCATTTCCCAAGAAATATAACACAAATGCTCAGACACACACAGATCAGTCACCGAATGGTGCCGCCTAATTTTACATCCTTGTTCTGAGATCTTTCTAGCCCAATTTGTAAGCATTTGCCTATGTGTATACATACACATATATTAAGAAATAAAAATAATAATGTTCTTATATACTGATAGAAAATTATCTCTAAGATATTCTCAAGTGATAAAAACTGAGGGGAAATAATTTATAGAGTGTGGACTACTTAATGTAAAATAACACAAAATAAAGTTATATGAAATCTGACAATAAACTTGCCATAGTTTGGCAGCACCATATGAACAACTCAGTAAGGTTTCATAACCTTGGTGTATCAGTGTCCCATAGCGGTGTTCATGTGAATGTTTGGCAATGTCTTGCTGAGTGTTGGTCGTTATTGTTTGTTTTGTGTGCCATCCATTTTGAGAATGCTGGAGTTTGAATTAGAGCAATGAACAAACATCACATTTCTTGATAAACTTGGCCAGAGTTTGGAAGTGACATCCAGAACATGTTACTGCACAAATGAATTAAATGTTTTTCTGAGGACAGAGAAAGCATCACTAATGAAGAGAGGTCAGGACAACCAGTAACAAACAGAACTTAAAAAAAAATTGCATGCTTTAGATGCCTACATCTGAAAAACAGAAAGATAGTGCATCAATAAACTCATAAGCCATCTTATGGAATTGGGAAAAGAAAAACAAAGTAAGCCTAAACAAGTAGAAGAAAAGAAATATCCAAAATTAAATCAGATATTACTGAAAATGAAAACAAAGAAATCATTCAGAAAATTAATGAAACAAGGAGTGGGTTTTTTGAAAAAAAAAAAAAAAAGATGAACCTTTGGCCAGACTAACTAGAAATAGAAAAGTAAAATCTCTAATAACCTCAATGAGAAGTGATAAAGGGGAAATAACAACAGATGCCACAGAGACACAAGAGATTATCTCCGAATACTACAAGAAGCTGTATGCCCAGAAATTTGACAATGTGAAGGAAATGGATCAATATTTGGAATCACACCCTCTCCCTAGACTTAGACAGGAAGAAATTAATCTCCTGAATAGATCAATTTTAAGCACTGAGATCAAAGAAACAAACAAACAAAATCTCCCAACAAAAAAGTGCCCGGGTTCTGATGGCTTCACACTAGAATGCTATCAAACCTTCAAAGAAGAGCTTATTCCCATACTGCAGAAATTATTCCAAAAAATCAAAGAGGAAGGAATCTTCCCCAACATGTTCTACAAAACAAACATTACCCTGATACCAAAACCAGGAAAAGTCCCAATTAAAAAGGAGAACTTCAGACCAATTTCACTAATGAATATAGATACAAAAATTCTCAACAAAATCCTAGCCAATAGAGTACAGATATGCATTAAAAAAAATCATTCATCATGATCACATAGGTTTCATCCCAGGGATGCAAGGCTGGTTTAATATACACAAACCCATAAATGTGATTGACCATATTAACAGATGCAAAAACAAAGACCATATGATCCTCTTAGGAGAGGCAGAAAAAGTATTTGATAAAATCCAGCATCCTTTTCTAATTAGAACACTGAAGAGTATAGGCATAGGTGGCACATTTCTTAAATTGATCAAAGCTATCTATGACAAACCCCGTAGCTAACATTTTACTGAATGGAGTAAAACTGAAAGATTTTCCTCTTAGAACTGGAACCAGAGAAGGTTGTCCTCTATCTCCACTCATATTCAACATAGTGCTGGAAGTTCTGGCCAATACAATCAGGCAAGAGAAGGAAATAAAGGGCATCCAAGTGGGAGCAGAGGAGGTCAAACTCTCCCTCTTTGCTGACAATATGATCTTATACTTAGAGAACCCCAAAGACTCAAGCACAAGACTCCTGGAAGTCATCAAAAAAATAGTAATATTTCAGGTTATAAAATCAATGTCCACAAGTCAGTAGCCTTTGTATATGCCAATAACAGCCAGGATGAGAAGCTAATTGAAGACAACTCCCTTCACCATAGCTTCAAAGACAATGAAATACCTAGGAATATACCTAACAAAAGAGATGAAGGACCTCTATAAAGAAAACTGTGAAACTCTAAGAAAGGAAATAACAGAGGACTTTAACAAATGTAAGAAGATACTATGCTCATGGCTGGGAATAATCAATTGTTAAAATGTCTATACTTCCCAAAGCAATCTACAGATTCAATGCCATCCCTATTAAAATACCAACATCATCTTTCAAGACTTGAAATAAATAATTCTTCATTTTGTATGGAACCAGAAAAAATCTCGTATTCCTAAGGCAGTTCTTAGTAATAAAAACAAAGCTGGAAACATCAGCATACCAGACTTTAGGCTGTACTACAGGCCATAGTGGTCAAAACAGCATGGTACTGGCACAAAAATAGTGACATAGACATTTGGAATCGCATAGAAAACCAGGAAATGAAACTAACATGTTACAGCCACCTAACCTTCAATAAACCAAACAAGAACATACACTGGGGGAACAACTCCCTATTCGAAAAACAGTGCTGGGAGAACTGGATGTCCATATGTAAAAGACTGAAACTGGACCTGCACCTTTCTCCAGTCACAAAAATTGATTCAAGATGAATGAAAGATCTAAATTTAAGGCATGAAATGGTAAAAATTCTCAAAGAAAGCATAGGAAAAACATGTGAAGATACTAGCCTGGGGAAAGATTTTATGAAGAAGATTTCTGTGGCAATTGCAAGAACAAATAAAATAAACAAATGGGACTTAATTAAATTGAAAAGCTTCTGTACAGCTAAGGAGACAACCACCAAAGCAAATAGACAACCTACACAATGGGAAAGGATATTTGCATATTTTGAATCAGAACAAAGCTTGATAACTAGGATCTACAAAGAACTCAAATTAATCCACATGAAAAAAGTCAACAATCCCATGTATCAATGGGCAAGAGAGATGAATAGAACCTTCTCTAAAGAAGACAGACGAATGGCTAACAAACATATGAAAAAATGCTCATCATTCTTAATGATCAGAGAAATGCAAATCAAAACTACCCTGAGATATCATCTAACCCCAATGAGAATGGCCTACAACAGAAAGTCTTAAAACTACAGATGCTGGTGTGGATGTGGAGAGAAGGAAACACACTGCTGGTGGGACTGCAAACTAATACAACCTTTTTGGAAGGAAGTATGGAGAACCTTCAAAGAACTCAAGCTAGACCTCCCACTTAATCCTGCAATCTCATTACTGGGCATGTACCCAGAAGGAAAAAAAAATTCTTTTACCATAAGGACACTTGCACTAGACTGTTTATTGCAACTCAATTTACAATTGCCAAAATGTGGAAACAGCCTAAATGCCCACCAACCCAGCAATGGATTAACAAGCTATGGTATATGTGTACCATGGAATAAAAAAATATAGAGACTTTACATGCTTTATATTGACCTGGATGGAAATGGAACATATTATTCTTAGTCAAGCATCACAAAAATGGAGATGCAAGAATTCTGTGTACTCAATTCTGATATGAGGACAATTAATGACCTAGTATACAGTGGGGGGTGGGAGAAGGGGAGAGCAGAGAAAGGGAAGGAGAGAGGGAGAGAATGGGAGAAAAGAAGACCAGAGAGAGGGAAGGAGGGAGGTGGGTGGGGATCATGGTGTGTGACACACCTTTTGCGGATGGGACACAGCTATAAGAAGGACTTTACTTAACAAATGTGATCAATGTAACCTAGTTCTTTGTACCTTGAATGAATCCCCAGCAATAAAAAAAATAAATAAATAAAATAATAAAAAAGAAAACATACAAACAAAAACATCTCAAAAATCCATTGAAATGTGTGTAAAAATTGTTGGCTGACTGTGAGAAGCATAGCAGACCAAGAAACACTGATAGCAAATAACACTGAAATAGTTAGCAAAAGCTCAGCTGCAACTCTTGGCCAACAACCCACAGCTTGCATCACAGCAATGCACCAGCTCATGCAGCAGCACTGTCTGTGTGGGAGTTTTTAGCCAGGAAATAAGTGTACTGGAACAACACCCTTACTCACTTGATCTGACCCCCCCCCCCATGGCTTTTCTTTACCTGAACACAAAGAAAATATTGAATGGAGGACATTTTGATGACATTCAGGGCATCAAGGGTAATATGATGACAGCTTTGATGGCCTCTCCAGGAAAAACAGTTCCAAAGTTGCTTTAAATGGTGGACTGGGTGCTGGTTTCGCTGCATAGCTTCCAAGGGAGCACTTCAGTGAGGCATGGAGCACTTTTTCTAGGAAGAGTTCGTGAATTTAATTGTCAGACTCATGTAACTTTACAACTCAGCTCAAATGCTGGCTTTTACAGAGCTGTCCCTCCACCCCACGCAGGTCAACTTTCTGTAGTAATGGCCTGGGAGGCCGGAGGGGCAAAGCAGTGAGGACAGGTTGAGGGGCTGAACCACTGCCATGTTTGTCCCTGTGGGAGTGTTTGTGAACCACAGCACGGAGTCCGGTGGACCCCAACAAACCGGACAGAGGTGGGGAGGTGGGGGTGACATCCATGCCCAGGAAAGGCTGTGAGCGGGGTCTGCTGCAGGGGTGATAGGTGTTAACCCACAGAGGAGGGGGCAAGCTCTGTGTGGGCTCCTTTTTGAGTCCTATTTCCCCTAGTAATTGCAGTGACCAGGAGAAGCATCTGACCTAAAGGAGACGGAATCAGAGCAGGTCATCAAGACCTGCTGCAGTTAGGGTGAAGGCCAGCACGGAATTCCAGCCCAGGACAGGCCGGTGGGAGGAGCTGCTGCGCGGGGGTTAGCATACTTTTGAGTCTAATGGAAGAGGCTAGAGCACCGTGGATAGAGTGAGTTTCCTAAGGGATGGTTTTAAAATGAGAAAACTAGTTTAAAAATCTCTTCCCTTCTACCACACTCTGTCAAACACTGGAAAAAAATAACACCACTGCAGACAAAAATCTTCCCTCTGACCTAGATCCAGGGTGGTAATGCAGAGACACCTGCCGCCCCCGTGCGCAGCCTGTGCATGTCTGCTCCCGGCCCGCCGCGAGCACAGGGGCTCAGTTACTAGCACAGTGTCTGGAGCTTGGCTGAAAATACATTTTGAATTAATTTTAAATAGTCTTAAATACTTTAACTTCAAAAATTAATTATTTGAATTGAATCAAAAAAATGAAACTTTGAGGCATTCAGTCTCCTAGAACTTAAGACAACACCAAGAAATGAACAGAATTTACTATCTCTAAACTTGTAACCGTCCTTGACCTCAACTGTGGGGAGGATACCAGCCCTGCCCACTCTCCACAGAAGCTGGTGTCTCCGCCAGAGGGCAGCAGGGGGGCAGTGGGGGGGCAAGGGGAGCAAGGGAAGACTGCAGACAGCAGCAGGAGTGAAGTGGGAGGGCAGCAGGGGGGCAGGGGAGGGCAGCAGGGGGTAGCCAGGAGCAGCAGGGGGCATAGGAGAGCAGCAGGGAGCAGCAGGGGTCAGGGGAGGGTAGCAGGGGTCAGCAGGTGAGGGCAGCAGAGGGCAGCCAGGAGTAGCAGGGGCCATAGGAGAGCAGCAGGGAGCAGCAGGGGTTAGCGGAGGGTAGCGGAGGCCAGCAAACCCTAGGGCAATTCTGGGTCTACCAGGGGACTCTAGTGTGTCAGCAGAGTCATTCTGTTGGTTTATGTAGATTGTACCGTGTAAAAAAAACAAATGATTAAAATAAATAAAAAATACAGTTTTTGTCTTCAAGGAGCTGAGATTTATGTAGTAAATAATTAGGGTTTTTAAATTGACATAGCATCAATTTAGTTCAAATTCTTCTCAGATAGTGAGTAGAGCCTCAATATGCAAAATTTATTAATTTATTCATGACTTCTTTTTATACAATATGCCTGAGGGTTTAAAATGATACCTAAGCCATGAGAGAATAGTGAAAAGATGTTTACTTTTCATTTCACACATTAGAGTAATAGTTTTAATTTTTCCATGTTTTTTTATTAACTATGGCTAAATAAAAGAGAATGTGAATATTGAAGAAAAGAACTAAGAGCTTTAGATATTACCTTGCTTGCATTAATTGAGATCGGCCCAATCTGGTAAGAAGAAAAGGAAGAGAAGGGCAGGCAGAGTGCCCTGAGCTGCAGGTGGAGGCCCACCTTGTTAGTGTAGGTGCAAGAGAAATCCAACCATTGATAAAAGCAGTGCAATAATAACAACAGCACCAGAGAAAATGAAACACCCTTTCCCATATTACTGGAACCATGTGAGACTTAACCTGAAAACGAATCATGAAACAGAAAGAAGGATGAAAACTGAGACCCCAGCAATGGGAAGATCTGACATTCACACAACAGGACACAAACTCACACATGATGACTCTTCCCAAGTCAGTTAATAAAACAGAAGCTATAAAAATAGGAGCTTTGTGGTATATTTTAATTAGACCTGGTGTTTCTGAGATCAGACAGAAAAGTGAACAAGAAGAGCCACACTTCAGCTCCTTCAAGGCAGCCCCTTCCCTCTCCCTGGATTGCTGTGACACCTTTTCCTCTTGACCCGCCAAGAGTGGAGATGGCTGTCTGCTGACGTCAATCCCTGGATGACTCAGTATTTCTCATCAGTTTCCTTATTCTTGTCTTTATCTCCAAAAATAGTTTCTTCTTTAAATTATCTTCATGGTATACATACACCACAGTTCATTAATCCATTCCTGAGTTGGTGGGCAGTTAGGCTGTTTCTACATTTTGGCACTTATAAATTGAGCTGCAATAAACAATCTTGGACAGAGGACTCTATCTAACAAATGCAAACATTGTAACCACATTCTTTGCATCCTCAAGTTAACTAGAAACAATTTTTAAAATTATCTTCAGTGAAACATTGTTCAGTGAAATTATATTTCTGCTTGGAGTCAGATATTGCTGCTCAAACCTCAAAGTAACCCCAGCGCTTTGGGAGGCCTTTGGAGGGGGACTGCTTGAGCCCAAGAGTTTGAGACAACCTGGAGAGCATACGTAGATCTCATCCCTAAAAAGAGAATAACAACAACAAAACAGGCCAGGCGTGGTGGCTCATGCATGTAATCCTAGCACTCTGGCAGGCTAAGGGGTGAATTGCTTGAGCTCATGTTCAAGACCAGCCTGAGCAAAAAGTGAGATCCCCATCTCTGTTGTTCATAAACTTTATGACCAGATGTGGAGGGTTTGGAGAAAGAGATTGATACCCATAGGACCACTCACTCTGTCTACCTTCTTATTGAGAGAATTATCTGGAGTGCATTCCTTCTGGTGGGAATAGCCATAAAACAACAATATAATATCTATATAATTTGTGTCAATTCTCAAGAAGTGAATATACATAATTATACCCCAAATAGTCTTAATATTAATCCTCTAGTTAATTATTCCCATGTCATTGGCCAACCAGCCAGTTTGTTAGGCACTGCCTATGAGTCTGTAAATCTTAAACAAAGTCCTCTGATTTTTCTGTAAATAAAGAAGTTATCCAGATGTACTGCTTAATATTCTGCCCAGTGGGAAGATTTCGTTTCACCAGTATCTTTAAGAGATGCTCCTGAGGGGGCTGTAACATGTCCTGCCACTGTGACATGCAATGCTTATGCATATGTGAAATTGTTCAGGGAGTCTTTCATCTTTCCATTGGGAAAACCCCATGAATCTCTAGGCAGGGTTTCGTGAGATTGGTTTAAAGACATTGGTAGGTCTATGGCAGCCTAATTCACCTGCTAAAATGATTTCATTATTTTTCTGAAACTGCTCAGTCCTGTCTCATATTCTATTTACAACTTTCATAGAGGCTTTTGTTTCTTCTTCCATGAGTTGTGAGTCCAAAGTCTTAAGCTACTCTTTCTTTTTAATTTATGAGTTTTCCAACTAAGAAGTACTCATTTCCTTTCTAAACTTCCATTACTATCATATTGAAGAAGTACTAAAATTTATCTCACACTTTATAACATATCACAATCAATTATAATTTGAAGAGTCATAACTGTTGCAAGAAACACATTACCAGTGTTCCATTTACTTCTGCCAAGAAAAGTATGCATATGTTTTGGGGTTCCCATGGATCCCAACCTGGGACAGTGGTTGACAAGGGAGACAGGACTGGAAAATCTAGGGGCTTCACACCAAACTTATAGCATGAAGTCTGCAATCCTAAAAAGGCATGCACTGGCTCACATGCCCACATGGCCCCCGAAACAATGCAGCCACAGTCCTGCTTTTCAGGGGTCTTTTATTGATTACAGAAAAATAATAAACACGCAAGAATGCACAGCAGCCAAGGTTAAAAAATGACAAAGGGGAGATTATGGGTCCCAGGAAGGTTGGGTAAATGGTTGTGGTAGGATAAACAGGGATTCATCAGAAGTGGCCAGATAATGCAAGCAAGGAAGAGATGGGGGAGTAAAGCGAGCTTTGTATCTTCAAGCAGACATCTTAGCTTCCCTAATCTAAATTGCTAACTGTAGGTTTCAGCTCACTGGTACGGCTGATTCTTTCATGCAAGGATAGTCATGCAGACATTCTCCTGACTGGACAGCCTCCAGATGCCTTTCTTCTTGATGAGGAGTACAGGGATGGCCCACCTTCAAGCTTTACCCTGAGTTAGAGGTCCCTTGGGGACTCAGCCTATTTAGTTCTCAGACATATATGAGCGAAATATGATACCAGTCAGAGACTCAGACAGGGTCTGAGCCATTTGAAACCTGTGACTTACAGATGCAGAACAAGATGTCAGACTAGAGACATCTCTTTAGCAGCCCCTCATGGTGAGACTAGGAAGAGAGGAAGCCAGCTACCTCAGGCTGGGGTGTGCTGCCCAGAAACATCACTCCAGGGCCACAGAGAAGCAGTGGGAGACTTCAGGAGCCAATGAGGAGGTCAGGAGCAGTGGAAGACTGGCACAGAAGGCAAGTGTCTGGGGGCAGGCAGAGGTCATCCAGCTGTCGGATGGAGGGCTAGAGTCAGGAAGGCCTATCCTAGAGTTGTTTTTTGTTTGTTTGTTTTTTTATTTGTTTTAAAATCTAGGTGCTCACTTGAGCTGTCTTGGAAGGGATTAAGTGAGGAAGTAAACTTAAATGCTGCCTGACATCCAGGAATGAACCACCAGGTGGGGTGGAGCTCTCATTAGTTCTGCTATTAGCAGGGTGACACCACTGTGGGAGGGCTGGGAGGAATTATTATTACAGGGTTCAAGTGTGCAGCCTACTGAGATTGGGCAGCTGCCTTGAGGGAAGTTGAATGACCCCAGCACCCCCAGGAAAGCCAGTTTGTTATCAGGGGTCACTGTTTAAAAAGTCATGGCATACCTCCTAAGAAATCCGGCAAGAGCTTTAGGATCCCAATGTTGTGGTAATTGAATGCTAGTGAAGCGACCAAGCTTTGATTGAGAGCAAATAAATCAAGAAGATGGCACTAGGTCTCTTTGGCAGCTAGACAGTGGTTTCCAGCCCCCATCTTATACAGCAAAACCAGTGAATGTTCTCCATCTCCAAACAACATAATGCCAAGTGGTTTCCAGGCAATATATTACATTATAGACCTTTTTTCTCTTTTGTACTGGCTTCTTTAATCACCAACAGATGTCTAGGCAATGTATTCCTTTATATCTATATAAATTGAAAAAATTATATATACATATATATAATTTTTGTTTTGTTTTATTTTTATTTTTTCAGTTATACTTTCCTTTCCTCAATACCAAGGACTCCATTTCTGCTATGGTTTTTCTGCTCCTTATATGCTTTTTCTTTTTTCTTTTCTATTTCTTTCCTTTTTTATCTCCTCTGGTAAAGATTTTTTTACTTTTCTCATTTTTTCCACATAAATTTCTCAAAAACAAGTAAAATATCCCCTTTTCATATCTTATATAATTTTCTTTTTAGTTTTAAAATTTCTTTTTATTATTATATTGTCTTTTTTTCTGATCTATTTTATTCTATTTCACTCTATATTATATTCATGGGACAGAGCCTCACTCTGAGGCTTGTGCTGGGATGCCATGACATTGGTCTGGCTCAAGGAGGCCTTGAGTGTTTTTCTAAGTATCTTCCTAGCTTTGGCTTTGGAAAGACTATGTTAGTAGTTCCCCACTGTGACATACTGCTATTTTTTTTTTTTTTTTTATAGTTGGTAAAGGTGCGGTCTTGCTTTTGCTCAGACAGTTAAGGAGCTCCTGACCTTAAAGACCTAGCCAGCCCAACCTACCACAGTCCTGAAATTTTGGGTTTGGGTCAAAGCACCTTGCAGAAGACCACTATTACTCCTGTATCTGTCTTTTTCTCTTCTTCTCTCTCTTGTTTTCCCCCAATTTATTTCTTTAAACTCTTTTTTTCTTTCTTTTCTCCCAATTCACTCTGTACCCTTCCCTTCCTTTTGACCTTATCCCAAAAGGACACTTCAATCCTAAGCACAGAGATAAGCTAATTTAAGGGGGAGTAGGAAGTAAGAGAAAAAACTAGGGGAAGGAAGTTAACAAGAAGAAAAAATTATTGAGTAAGAACCAACAGAAAATTCTGGCAACATGAAAAACCAGAACAGATTAGCCAAATACCCCCATGGAATCATATGGAGCTACCACAGAGAATTCTACCTATAAAGAAAATTCAAAATAAGGATGGCAAAAACTGCAGGTAGATTGGGAACCAAAGACCCCATTATAAGCAAGGAAGTCCCCCCCAAGAAAAAAGGATAAAACAGAGAAATAAGCTAAGCAAAGTGGAATAAAAACAATTTAGCTAGTTTACTTTTAAACCAGCAGCTAAATTACTTATCTGAGCAGTTCTTGCTTGTACTAGAGGTCTAGCATATAGGGGTACAGCTTGCAAACACGCCTGCTGGTTCTGTAAACCATCTGAAGAAAAGAATGGCCATAGAGGAGGCTACATGCTAGTCCTGACAAGAAACATCAACCAGGCCATTCCCTGCCCAGTCAACAGTCAAAGCAAATATCCATTGTATGGACTTGTGTCATGGCCAGGGCAGATATCAAGGGAACAGCTCAAGCTCTGAAATATGGGCAGGAGGGTTCATACCTTAATCAATAGAGGAAGATGCCTCTGGAATAATCAGAGACACCATCATGTCTGCTTCACAATGAACTAGTGGGGCTTAACCTCCCCCAAGGAATCTGTGTGTGTGACCACAGACAGGAGGCTGCCCCTACACAGGCTCATATTTTGATTTCTCGAGGCTGCTCAGATCCTTAAAGTTAATAATTACAGATAGAATAAGAACTAACATGCTTACAAGAGAAACTGCTGATATTTTTGTTCCCTTCCTCAGTTTACTCTCTGGGCTAAATGAGATAATACCCTTCAATAAAGGCTGAGTAAAACAAACACTCAGAGCCATTTGGTGGAACTCCACAAACTAGCAGTGGTCACCTGTGTTCCCACCTTTGAAAACTCTATTCTGTGTGTCCTGTCATTTTATCTCTCAACACTTTTTTTTTTTGAGACAGTCTCACTATATCACCCTCAGTAGAGTGCTGTGGTGTCACATCAACCTCAAATTCCTGGGCTTAAGCACTTCCCAAAGGAGTGGAAGCCCTACTGGAGGATATCACAAATGAAAATGTCTGAAACACCACCGAAGATTCTCACATGCTCCTTTTAGAGAGATATTGAACCCTGGGTTATGTCAACAAAAATAGAACATCTCCAAGACACAGTGTAATGAATCTGTCCAAAGTCAAGGCAAAAGAGAAAATTCTGCAAGCAGTCAGGAGGAAGTGCCAATTGACTGGCAGGGGAAGATTCATCAGAGTGACAGCAGACTTTTCAGTTGACACTTTTCAAGACAAAAATAAGTTTAACCTTCTTAAACAAAATAATTTTTAGCCCAGAATTCTGTATTCTACTAAACTAAACTTCAATTTTAGTGGAGAAATTAAATATTTTACTGATATTGAAGCATTAAGTAAATTTACCACGATATGACCTCCTCTATAGGAAATACTCTGACTTGTTCTCTACATTGACAGTCACAAAACACCAACAGCAAAGTGGTCAGAAACTAACGGACAAAATCTATTTTGTGCAAGAGCACAGAGGATAAAACTAAGCAATGGATTTTCACAAAATGAGATGAAAGGAATTACACCATAATTATTAGTTCTCCCAATAAATGTAAATGCTTGAATTCCCCACTGAAGAGGCATAGGTTGGTTGATTGGATAAGAAGAGCACAAGTCATCCATATGTTGTCTCCAGGAAATGCATCTCGCCTTGAAGGACAAATCAAGACCCAGGGTTAAGGAATAGAAAAGAGTATTGTTAACTTAAGATGGATAAAAAATTTAAATTGAAGACATGAAATAATAAAAATCTGAGAAAAAAGCCTGGTGAAAACTCTGAAGAATGTAGACCTAAGGAAAAATTTTATGAAGAAGACTTCTGTGGCAATTGCAGCAACAACAAAAATAAACAAATGAGACTTAATTAAGCTGAAAATCTTTTTCACGGCTAAGGACACAACAATTAAAGCAAGTAGACAATCTTCAGAATAGAAATAGATATTTGCATGTTTTGAATCTGACAAAGGGTTAATAACTAGAATCTACAGAAAATTCAAAGTAATCAATGAAAAAGAGCAAATAATCCCATCTATCACTGGACAAGAGACATGAACAGAACCTTCTCTGAGGAAGACAGATGAATGGCTAATGAATATAAGAAAATATGCTCACTGTTCTTAATCATCAGAGAAAGGCAAAGCAAAACCACCCTGAGAAATCACCTAACCCCAGGGAGAATATCCCACATCACAAAGTTGCAAAGTGGCAGGTACTGGCATGGATGTGGAGAGGAGGGAACACTTTTACCCTGCTGATGAGACTGCAAACTAGTTCAGCCTGTTTGGAAAGAAGTATGGAGAATACTCAAATAATTTAAAATAAACCTTCCTTTTGATCCCACAATTCCATTACCAGACATCTACCCTGAAGAAAAAAAAAATTATTTCATCTTAAGTTCATTTACAGTAAATTGTTTATTGCAGCTTAATTTATAATCACCAGGATGTGGAAGCCCATTATCCAGGAATGGGTTAATAAACTATAGCATATGTGTATATATGTGTGTATGTATATATATAGATGTCAGGGAATACTATTCAGTTATAAAAAGATAGAGAGTTTATATCTTTTGTATCATCCTCAGTAGTGTTATAATACATTCTTTTTGGTAAAATATCACAAGAATGGAAAAGCAACTGTCTGATGTACTCCATACTAATACAAAGCCAGTAGATGATCTTGTACACACCCTCATAAGAGAAAAATTCAATTCAGCTGAAGTTGGGGGGGAGGGAATTGGTGTGCTCCCAGCTAATGGGCACAATGTGGGTGTGGATGGCACACCTTCTGGGTGAGGGGCACAACTAGAAAAAGGACCCCACATAAAAAATGCAAAAATTATAACCTAATTCTTTGTACCCTCCTATTAATCTGAAATTTAAAAAAGAAAAAGAAAATTCTGTATGATACTTTTACAAATGTAATACATTTTGGTTAAGCATTGATGAGATTAAATCTATTGCTTACAATTAAAAAAAACCCTTATAACTTTTACCATTCTGATAGCCAGCAGTTGAATATTAATCTTTGTTTTCCCAAGTCCAGGTAGCCCAATATCACGTGATTACTCTGTGACTCTCCCCATTTCTATGGTAAAGAAACACTTTCTTTTATTAATCTGTCTTAACTGTGATTCAATCTCACAACTAATTTTCGGGGGACAGGGAAAGTTTCCCCTCCCCTTAAGGTGTCCAGTGTGTTACCCTGAGAGCAGCACGTGGCCCATGCGGGTGTGGGGTAGGGAATGTGTATTCTCCTAACCCTTATGGCACTTTGCACTTAGCGTAGAATGGATGTATGTTTGTGTGTGTGAAATACTAACTACAATTTTTTTTAATTCTTTCATCACCTATTTAAGTAATAAATGTGACTCAACTCTATGTGTCTTATTACTAAGTGCTAGAATGCTGAATCAACACTTTACTGAGACATTGCATTTGTTTGATTCCTTTCAATGAATATTTAACTTGCAAAGAACCTATGACCTTTAATCTTAAAAATTAATTTTTAACTTCCATGCCTAAAGTTCCTCTCAACTCTGCTCAGTGGACACTCAGACCTGCAGACCCCGCGAGGAGTCATGGTCATGGCTTCCCGGCGCTGTGTGCTGGCAGTCCTGCTGCTGCAGCTCTGCTGCTCTGGTGGGCTCGGCGGGAAGGTCCTCGTGTGGCCCTGTGACATGAGCCACTGGCTCAACACCAAGTGCATCCTGGAGGAGCTCACCAGGAGGGGCCATGAAGTGACGGTGCTGACCCAGCCCCAGACCACTCTCCTTGATTACCAGGCACCTTCTCCACTAAAATTTGAGGTGGTCCCTATGCCATCTGACAAAATGTACTTTGAAAATCCAAAAAAAAAATTTCCAGACCTAGTTGCTAATGTTTTGCCAGCCTTACCTTCCTGGCAATCAGTAATAAAAACGAATGATTTCCTTATTGAAATGAAGGGACATTTTAAACTTGTGTGTGAGAGTGTTGTCTACAATCAGACACTGATGAAAAAGCTGCAGGAATCCAACTACAATGTAATGGTGATCGACCCCACGCTGCCATGTGGGGACCTGGTGGCTGAATTGCTTGGAGTGCCCTTTGTGCTCACACTTAGAGCGTCTTTGGGAGGCAATATGGAGAGAGTGTGTGGAAAACTCCCAGTTCCACTTTCCTATGTGCCTGTCCCTATGATAGGACTAACTGACAGAATGACTTTTCTGGAAAGAGTGAAAAATACAATGCTTTCGGTTTTCTTCGACTTCTGGATCCAGGATTATGACTTTCATTTTTGGAAACAGTTTTACAGTGAAGTATTAGGTAAGTGACTCTTCCTTTCACTTTAATTTAAATTTACAAAGAAAAATAGAAAAAATCATAATATATATGACATTGCATATGAGTCCACTACAATGAGGTCTTATGTTAGAAAATGTTGTAGCTCCTCTTCCTTAAGAGAGTAAAATACTTGCTGTAAGAATAACACAAGGTACTTTCCTGATGCCAGTAATATCTGAAATATGATTAGCACCAGTAAGGATTAGTTCAAATCCGTACCACAAATTTTAGGGAATCGCTGCTTGTTATTCTCATTTTTATAAAATTTCAATTGGAAAAGGTGTCAATCATCTTTTCTCTCTCATATACTTAAGAGAATCTTCAGAAATCCTCTGTGGACCATCTCAGAGTGGCTGCTGACATTGAAACATTTCCTGAGAAGTTCTGTCTTTTTGCAGGATTGCTATGAATGCTAGAGTAACTCTGAAAGGAGGCTTTGCACCTGGGGTATATACCACCACCAGCTTTTACTAGAAATCTAAAGAGAAAAGAATTCTCATTTGATAGTTTCCCTTTCTATCGTTTGCATAGTAAGTTTTGGGGTCTTTTATAAATAGAAATAATTGACTTGGTATTTGCAATTAGTTCTTCTTAGATTAAAAAACTATTATCAATACTTAGGATGTGTTTCCTTTCAAAACGCATCATTTGAGGGCAACACTAGTGTATGTGTGCAATATTCCTAATATGTTCATGTTGTGACATCCACAACCTAAAGGGGGCCCCTTATGGGTAAAAATCAGTCACGACATTGTTCCTAATAAACGGGACCCATTGGTTTTAGTGACAAAATAAAGTACAGGAGGCTGAAGAGGATGGATCTCAGTTGTAACTTTCAAAGACCCCCGACTGGAAATTAGGAACCACAGAGGTGTGAAGTGTTGCAGATGCTCTGGAGCTAATCTATCATCTGCAATTAATGTGGAGTGGAGAAATATGAGTAATAAATTGCTTTGTAGTTTAGAGTTGTGGGCAATTTGCTTTTTACACTGTGAAAATACAGTTACCTACAATTGTCTTTCTTTACCTTCCTCTCTCCTTCCTCTCATCCTTCTTTTTTCTCTTTATTTTTGTATTCTTTTATTCCTTCTTCTTGCACTAATTCCACTTTCTATGTGTCACCTAAAAGTCATATTGTTTTAGAAGACATAAACCTGTTTTTCCCTTCATAGCTATTTGATAATTAGTGGGGCAATTTTTTTTATTTGCATTACATGCTAACTCTAATTACCACCTCTAATATGTGGTGGTATTGCCAGTAATTGCAGCTGCTCAGAAGACTCAAGTGGGGGATCATTTGAAACAGGAGTTTGAACTTGCAGTGAACCGTGATGACACCTCTGCACTCTTGCCTCAGAAACAGAACAAGACTCTGCCTCCTCAAAAGGGGAAAAAATGATATGCTAATTCCTCCCACCCAACTGTTCTTTATCTCCTTTAGGAAGATCTACTACATTATGTGAGACCCTGGGGAAAGCTGAAATGTGGCTGATACAAACATACTGGGATTTTGAATTTCCTCAACCGTACTT
>NW_003852586.1:1871956-1873064 GCF_000181295.1 Otolemur garnettii
TGAATGTTGCTTTTTATTCTATATTCACTTTCCATGTCGGGGCTTCTTGCTGGTACTAAGGAGGGCTTTTGAGCATTTATCTTCAGGAATTAGGCAGAAGAATGACAAGAAAACAAGTTCGTCCTAAAACGTCAATGTTACTGTACTGTGGGTATTGATTCTAACAGGAAATTAGAACCACAGAGGTTTTAAGCCTACTACACTAGCCTTCCTTTCAATTATTTTATGATAAATGCCCTTGTTCATAACAAACACACTTTAATGATACCCTTTGCAATATATTTCACAGCACTTAGTGAATGAGAACAAGAGCTGAGGGAAGAGAAGGCATTGAGGATAATTCCTAGATTTTTCCTTTGAGTATTTTATGGTAGTTATGGTTTCTACTGAGATGGGACACACCTAAACTGTGTTTGTGTTCATATGAAGAGTCATGTTTTGTGACTAACCCTCTAGAAGAGCCAGTGGGAGTTTTAGGTGATATTTTATAGAAATCACATGAGTAAAACAAGATTGCAACCTCTTCAGACAGCTACAGAACTGCCGAGTCATCAGCATGAAGCGGTAGTGCTCACGGAAATGAGAAATCAAAGTTTGCATGAGAGTTTCTCCCTCCTGCTGGCATGTTCTTTTGTAGTAAAAACGAAAATTGTGTACATCTTCAGAGAAAAAGAATGTGTGGTTCTAACGGTGTTGGGAGGAACCCTAGTGAGAAGCAAGATGAGTGACAGGTGATTATTGTATATATATGTTTTTAATGATTTAGTCTTCAGCTTTTTGTCCTAAAAGTGACCATCAAATCTAGTCCTGCCATGACAGGAATCCTGGGTACCTGGTTGTGAGTGCTTAAAATATGCCTTCCAGAGGATACTTTTCTGTGCTGGTGCAAGGCTAAGCATCCAACCTGTGACCAGGTGTCCCTCTCACAGGACACTTGTCTGTACTGGCAGACACCCTGTGGCTTTTGTCTGATCCATCTCTTTTTTTTCCTACCAAGATAGCCAGTGTCTGGGAGAACTTGAAAAGAGCAGATGTTATGTTGGTGTGTTGGTCAAACACGACGTGAAGTACAGGAAATATCAGATGTGGTGCATTACTCACAGCATCC
>NW_003852586.1:1873416-1874478 GCF_000181295.1 Otolemur garnettii
AGGGACTCACACACACCACTCTGCTTGGCAGAAAGGAGGTGGAGGACTTTAAACTGTGTACTGGTACTAATCCTCCTTCCAGCATGAGAAAGTCTATCTTATGTTTAAAATAGTTACCAACACATCATAAAGGTATAAAAATATACAGAAATAGAAATAGTAAGAACACTGTGTTTAATTATCATAAAGAATGAAGAGAACACCCTAATCTCTTGTACTGAGTAAAATTTATTTAGAAAGTTTGAAGGGTCAATGGTACTAAAAGTATTGATTTATTTTTTATATAAGATGTGTATTGAAGAATAAAATTTCATTTCCAAGAGTGAATACCCTTTTTATTACAGGACAAGTTATAGCTGACAAGCAAGCTCCATTAACCCTGACTTAACGAAATTCTATTTAATTAGAGGTTCAGAAAGAGAGGGGATAATTTCCATAGCTCTCTAGCTGGTCATCTATGTCAAATTACAGATATAAAGATATCATCACACAACAGTGCTTACACTCACAGACACATAAATGTAAGAAAATTATATAGAGTCCATATCTAAAAGGTCAGTGGATATACACAGTGATAATTCATGACACAGGAAGTTATGTGCTAGTAATTACAGAAGTCTAAACCAGATAACATTTTGTGGCTTCCTTTCAAGGAATATTTATTTTAACTTTGTTTATAAATGGCATATAATAATATACGTTTATATGGTATATATAACTTTATAAGGAATAGGTATACATACCCTTATAAAATATATATATATGTCAATGTATGTCTACATTATGTAAAGATGATATCCGGGTAGTCAGCGTGTTCATGACCTTAAACATTTATTATTTTGCTGCAGTAACACTACAAGTGCTCTCTTCTAGTATTGTGACATATACGCCACATAGTTATTGTATCATGTACTGTAAGGGCAGAACTTACTCTACAGCTGTACTCCCGGGCCCGGACCGACGTCCCGCTCTGCTCCTGCCCCCTCCTGCCCAGCCTCTGGTGCCCGCTGTTCTGCTCTCCGCTTCCCCGACACCAACTTGCGACTACCCCGCATACAAGTG
>NW_003852586.1:1874582-1875844 GCF_000181295.1 Otolemur garnettii
AAGGTGTATAAAACCACATTCTCCTCGCCGTCTGTTCACAGACACGGAGGCGGATTCCTCTTGGCGGCTGCTGAGCCAGCGCAGCGTCCTGCCCAGGCGGACAGAGCCCGGCTCGCTCGGATCTGCGCCTTAGGACGCGGGCAGCGCACCAGGAGAGCTGGGCCAGGGAGGGTTCTATTATTAATGCTTTGAGGAAAAGCCTTACTATTTGCCATAATGGGTACAGCATTCGCGTACTAACTTACATGTCCACCAGCAGTATATAAAAGGTCCTCTTTCTCCACATTCTTCTTGGCATTTCTTTTTATGCCACTGTAACTGGAGTAAGGTGACATCTCCTTGTGGTTCCGCCAGCATCTCCCTAATGAATCGGTACGGTGAGCATTTGTCATCAAGTTTTTGGCCATTTCTTCTCTCTAGAAATGTCTAATTGCATGAAACTGAAGGTTAAAAAAACAAGGGGCATCTATTCAGACCTTTTTCCATTTTTAAATTACATTGTGCCTTTTTTCAATCGAGTTATTTGACTTCCTAACACACTAGAGAACTTTGGGACAATTGCATAGTCTGCAATATCTGGTCCCATGTTGCAGGTCACCCCTTCAGTTTGTTGATGTTTCATTGCTCTGCAGATGGTCAATACTTCAGTGTAATCCCATGTGTCTATGTTTCTTTGCTTGACTGTGCTTTTGAGGTTCTATTCAAAAAACCTTTGTCCAGACCAATGTCTGAGTTAGTAAATTCTGTCTTTAGAATTTGATGTCAACGAAACATGAGAAAAACTGTACTTTCATCACGTTTAGTACAATGATTCTACTGTGTGCATTTCTGAGCAATTAATTACTGTGTATGTAAGCCCTTCAGTTCACACAGACTTCTTCTTAAACAGACGAGGTGGTAATACATGTGGGAAGGTACAAACAGTGTAACTGTATACCTGATAACTCCCCAGAACTTTATTTTACAAGTGTAAGTAAACTCTTTTTTACTCTTCATGATATTGTATCTCTATAATGCCAAAATCATTTTTTCTGTGCAGGAAATGGAAGAATTTGTCCAGAACTCAGGTAAAGATGTTATTGTGGTGTTTTCTTGGGGGTCAATTGTCCAAAATCTTACAGAAGAAAAAAGTAATCTCATTGCTTCAGCCTTGGCCCAGATTCCACAGAAGGTCAGTACAACCTCCAGTTCTGACAGGTGGCTATTCAAACTCTGGAAGAAGTGTGAGTTCCATCTGAACTTGAATCTCATTTTCCATTTAG
>NW_003852586.1:1876430-1883114 GCF_000181295.1 Otolemur garnettii
GACACAAAGGGAAGAAGCCAGCCACATTAGGAGCCAATACTCAGCTCTATGATTGGATACCCCAGAATGACCTTCTCGGTGAGACTATAAGACAGTGACAACAGCATTTGGAAGAGGGACAAACTGAATCACTGTTGGACAGCTAGTATATTCAACAAACATTTAATTGTTGTAGATGTATTTCCTTTTACCTCCAATTTTATACTAGATACGATTAAAGAACTGGCCACTTACTTTATAGATTCACATTTTCTATTGTTAAGGCAAAATTGTCATAGAATTCAGTGAGGACTAATGTCTTTGGCAGCAGTGACCTATGTGCTCATCTTTACAGAGAATGCTAAATGCTGCTGTCTTCCTTGACTCATCTCAGTGTCTTCCCCTTAGATCCTAAAATTCTTTTAACACTTTATAATAAGGATCTCCAATTTCTTATTCAATTCTCAACTAGGTCATCCAAAATCCAAAGCTTTCATCACCCATAGTGGAATGAATGGTGTCTATGAAGCTATTTCTCATGGGGTCCCCATGGTGGGAATTCCACTATGTGTTGATCAGCCTGATAACATTGCTCGCATGAAGGCCAAAGGTGCAGCCGTGGAGGTGAACTTGAACACAATGACGAGTGCAGATTTGCTCAGGGCTTTGCGAACAGTCATTAATGACCCTTAGTAAGTATTCCTGCTTTTAAAGGCTTACCTACCTTTCATTATCTGTATGCATCATACCATGTTAGAGACCATGCATCTAAGCTTTTCAAGGGATCTTACCCAACTTAGTTGTAGAATAGTTCATGTGGTATCAAATTTCATCCTTGGAAAGAAAAGATGTAGATTAAGAATTGTCTTGCTAGGGGAGGGGCAAGATGGCCAACAGGCGCCAGCCTCTGACAGAAGCTCCCATCCAGAGGGAAGGATAATGTCTGGAAAATACACAATAATGCTGAAGATTGGGAGCTCGGCTGAGACAGAAGAGTGATATCTGCAGGACACTTCTTCTGAGGCAAGTTGAGACTCCAAGAAAGCAATCTCCAGGTACATAATATACCCCAAAGGGAAAGTCTCCATCCCCTCCCCCCCGAAAGTTGTGTTTTTCTCTTTCTTTTCTCTTCATCTGCTCCTGTAAGTTTTCTACAGGCAAACGGTGAACTGAGGACCTATTATCTCACCCCATGTGTGAGAGCTACAGGAAGGGGGATCTACTCCCCTAGAGGGACCCTGCTAAGATCCCAAACACTCTCTCACCAGGCAGAAAAACTGAATGAATGTTTTTCACTGCCATTTTGAATTTCCAGTACACTCTTCTTCCCTTGCCTACAGAGACAGTGAGGGGGGGCTCAAGAACACCGTCCCCTACCCCTGTGGGACCAAGCGCCCATTCCTGGCCCTGCAGTCAGAGACCTGTTAGAGCCATATGCATTCCATGTGCACTGATCCCCACTCCCATGGCCTGAGACCTGCATGAGCCATGGAAGTCCCATGGGCAGTCGCAGAGTCCCCAGCTCCCGGCACCTGGGTCAGGTAGGCCCAGAACTGCTTGCTAGACCTGGATGTGCCCTGTGGGTGGCCAGCGAGTTTCCCGCTCCTGGTACCCAGGTGGGGTGGGCCCAGAACTGCTTGCTAGACCCATGGGCGGCTGCCAAGTTCCCTGCTCCTGGCACCTAGACAGGGTGGGCACAGAACTGCTTGCTAGACCCACAAGCCCTGTGGGCAGCTGCTGAGTTCTCCACTCCTGGTACCCGGGTCAGGCTGGCCCAGAAGTGCTTGCTAGACCCATACACGCCCCCATGGGCAGCTGCCAAGTTCCTTGCTCCAGGCACACAGGTCGGGCCAGCTAAGAACTGCATGCTAGACCTGCGAGTGACCAACTAGTTCCCCACTCCTGGGACCTGGGCATGCACAGGTGGCCACCAAATTTCTCTGGTCGGGCAGGCCCAGAACTGCTTGCTAGGCCCCGAGTGCCCCACGGGCAGCTGCAAGTTCCTTGCTCCTGGCACCCACGTTGGGCAGTCCCAGAACTGCCTACTGGACCTGTGGGTGGCTGCTAAGTTCCTTGCTCTTGGTACTCAGGCCAGGCGGGCCTAGAACTGCTTGCTGTACCCATGAGCGGCTGCCAAGTTCTCTGCTCCTGGCACCAAGGCCTGGTGGGCCCAGAACTGCTTGCTAGACCAGTGCACGCCTCATGGGCGACTGCTGAGTTCCTTGCTCCTGGCACCTGGGTCAGGTGGGTGCAGAACTGCTTGCTAGACCTGTGGGCAGCTGCTGAGTTCCCTGCTCCTGGCACCTGGTCAGGGCAGGCCCAGAACTGCTTGCCAGACCCACGTGTGCCCTACAGGCAGTCTCAAGTTCCCTGCTCCTGGCACCTGAGCTGGGTGGGCCCAGAACTGCTTGGTAGTCCCACACGCACCCTGTGTGCCATAGAGGAGTTACCCGCCTCCAGCACCTGGGCCAGGTGGGCCCAGAACTGCCTGCTAGAGCTGCACTCCCAGCATCCCCAGACAGTGGCCTAAGAATTACCAGAGGACAATCAGTTGAAAGGGAATCACACTAGAACAGCAGCAGCAGCACTGGGAACACTAAGGCTCACACCCCTGAGGCTCAACAGGACAGACACGTTCTGCCTCTCTGGGCAACCAGAGGAAGCTGGCATCTTCTCCACTGGCAGTCACTAACTGAACAGTTCTGATACGAACTCCAAATGGTGTAAATTCAGCATGGGGTGGAATCAGCAGAAAATTTCTGGCAACTTGAATAACCAGAGTAGATCAACTCCCCAAGGAAAAATGAGGTGGGTGCAATTGAAGACCCCATTCATAAACAGATGGCTGGGATGTCAGAAATCAGGTTCAGAATTTGGATAGAAAATAAGATTAACAGAATGGAAGAAAGGAGGGAATTAGAACTTTAAGAAATTATTCAAAAGATGTCTCAAGAATTCAATGATTTCAAAGATAAAATGACCAAAGATTTTGAAACATTGAGGGAAGAGTTTGCAGCCCTCAAAGATCTGAAAAATATGGTAGAGTCCCTCAGTAACAGAAAGGAACAGGCAGAAGAAAGGATCTCTGATCCTTTTCCAAAGCTCCTTCAAAAGCTTTGTCTTCAACTCAAAGATGAAAAGAAATAGAGAGCAAAAATGGATCTTTCTCTCAGAGTGCTCTGGGATAATTTGAAGAAAACTAATATTTGCCTTATAGGAATCCCTGAGGGCAACAAAGTTGTTTCACAAAATACAGAGGCTTTTCTTCATGAAATTATGAAAGAGAACTTTCCAGACATGCCAAGAGATTCTGAAATTCAGATAGCAGATAATTTCAGAACCCTAGCATGACTCAACCTGAACAAGACATCCTGCAGGCACATCATAATTAACTTCAATAAAGTTAATATGAAAGAGAAAATTCTGAAAGCTGTTAGACATAAGAAAACCATAATCTACAAGGGGAAGAGTATTAAAATGACTGCAGATCTCTCTGCTGAAAACTTTCAGGCCAGAAGAGGAAGGTCATCGACTTTTAAACTCCTAAAACAAAATAACTTTCAATCCAGGATCCTGTATCCAGCTAAACTGAGTTTCATCTATGATGTAGAAATTAAATACTTTAACAACATTCACATGTTGAAGAAATTTGCCATAACTAAACCAGTTCTCCAGGAAATTCTTAAACCTATCCTCCATAATGACCAGTGCAATCCTCTACCACAAAAGTAAACACACTCAGAGACTTTTGATCAAATTCCAACTTCCACAGTGGCAAAAGGATTAAAAATGTCTACTGCACTTTCGAGCAACTTGATGCCCAAAATTTTACCAGGCTTATTAATAAATTCAATCAATGTGAATGGCTTAAATTGTCCTCTAAAGAGGCACAGATTGGCTGATTGGGTACAGAAATTCAGATCAGACATCTATTGTATTCAAGAATCTCATCTTACTTTAAAAGATAAACATAGACTCAGGGTGAAGGGATGGTCATCTATATTCCAGGCAAATGGAAAGCAGAAAAAAGCAGGTGTTGCAAATTTATTTGCAGGTACAATAGGGTTTAAACCAACAAAAGTAAGCAAGGATAAGGATGGCCATTTTATATTTGTTAAGGGTAATACTCAATATGATGAGATCTCAGTTATTGATATCTATGCACCTCAATTTATAAGAGATACTCTAACAGGTACGAGCAACTTGATCTCTCCAAGATCCATCATAGTTGAAGATTTTAACACTCCTTTGGCTGTGTTGGATAGATCCTCCAATAAGAAGCCTAGCAAAGAAATTTTAGATTTAAATGTAACTATTCAACTTTTGGACCTAACAGACATCTACAGAACATTTCATCCTAACAAAACTGAATACACATTTTTCGCATCAGTCCATGGAACATACTCTAAAATCGATCACATCTTAGGTCATAAGTCTAACTTCAGTAAATTTAAAAGAATAGAAATTGTTCCAAGTATCTTCTCAGAACATTTATTCTGAGAATAAAAGTTATTCAGTTTCTCAGAATAGAAATTATTCAATGTATCTTCTCAGAACATTTATTCTCAGAATAAAAGTTGAACTCAGTAACAACAGGAATGTACAGTCTCATATAAAAACATGTAAGCTAAATAACCTTATGTTGAATGATAGATGGGTCAGAGACAAGATCAAGAGGGAAATTACCAAAATCTTAGAACAAAACGATAATGAAGACATGAGTTATCAGAACCTCTGGGATACTGCAAAGGCAGTCCTAAGAGGGAGATTTATAGTTTTGCAAGTCTTCCTCAAGAGAATGGAAAGAGAGGAAGTCAACAACTTAATGGGATAGCTCAAGCAACTCAAAAAGGAAGAACATTCCAATCCCAAATCCAGCAGAAGAATAGAAATAACCAAAATTAGAGCAGAATTAAATGAAATTGAAAATAAAAGAATTATATAACAGATCAATAAATCGAAAAGTTGGTTCTTTGAAAAGGTCAATAAAATAAATAAACCTTTGGCCAACCTAACCAAGAAAAAAAGAGTAAAATCTCTAATCTCATCAATCAGAAATGGTAAAGATGAAATAACAACAGACCCCTTACAAATTCAAAAAGTCTTTAATGAATATTACAAGAAACTTTATTCCCAGAAATATGAAAATCTGAAGGAAATTAACCAATATTTGGAAGCATGCCACCTCCCAAGACTTAGCCAGAACGAAGGGGAAATGTTGAACTATATCAAGGCCTATATCAAGTTCTGAAATAGCATCAACTATACAAAATCTCCCTAAAAGGAGACCAGATGGATTCATGTTAGAATTCTATCAAACCTTCAAAGAGAAACTAGTACCTATATTACTCAACCTTTCCCAAAATGTAGAAAAGATGGAATACTACCCAACACATTCTATGAAACAAACATCAACCTTATCCCCAAACCAGGAAAAGACTCAACAAGAAAATAAAATTATAGACCAATATCATTAATGAATATTGATGCAAAAATATTCAACAAGATCCTAACCAACAGAATCCAGTAACACATCAAAAAAATTATACACCATGACCAAGTGTGTTTTATCCCAGGATCTCAAGGATGGTTCAACATACTTAAATGTATAAATATAATTCATCACATAAACAAATTAAAAAACAAATACCATATGATTGTCTCAATTGATATAAAAAAAGCTTTTGATAATATCCAGCATCAGTTCATGATCAGAACACTTAAGAAAATTGGTATAGAAGGGACATTTCTTAAACTGATAGAAGCCATCTATAGAAAACCCACAGACAATATTGTCTTCATGGAGTTAAACTGAAATCATTTCCACTCAGATCAGGAACCAGGCAAGGTTGCCCATTGTCTCCACTGCTCTTTAACATTGTAATGGAAGTTTTAACCATCACAATTAGGGAAGAAAAGGCTATTAAGAGCATCTACATAGGGTCAGAAGAGATTAAATTTTCACTCTTCACAGATTATATGATTATATATCTGGAAAACACCAGTTTCTACAAAACTCTTAGAAGTGATCAAGGAATACAGTAGTGTCTCAGGTTACAAAATCAACACTCATAAATCTGTAGCCTTTATATATACCAACAGCAGCCAAGCTGAAAAAACAGTCAAAGACTCTATTCAGTTCACAGTAGTGCCAAAGAAGATGAAATACTCAGGAGTTTTATTGGAAGATCTTGTGAAAGATCTCTATAAAGAGAACTATGAAACTCTAAGAAAAGAAATAGCTGAAAATGTTAAGAAATGGAAAAATATACCATTCTCATGGCTGGGAAGAATAAACATTGTTAACATGTCCATACTACGCAAAGCAATATATAATTTTAATGCAATCCCTATTAAAGCTCCACTGTCACCCTTTAAAGATCTCAAAAACATGACACTTCTTTTTATATGGAATTAGAAAAAAACCTCAAAAAGCCAAGACATTACTCAGGAATAAAAACCATGCAGGAGGAAACACACTACCAGACCTCAGATTATACTATAAATCGATAGTGATTAAAACAGCATGGTACTGGCATAAAAACAGAGAGGTAGATGTATGGAACAGAATAGAGAACCCAGAGATGAACCCAGCTACTTACCATTACCTGATCTTTGACAAGCCAATTAAAAACATTGGGGAAAAGATTCCCTATTTAACAAATGGTGCTGGGTGAACTGGCTGGCAACCTGTAGAAGACTGAA
>NW_003852586.1:1884158-1979052 GCF_000181295.1 Otolemur garnettii
TGGTTTATCTTACAAGGGTACAAGTGAATCTTTCTAAAAGTAGAATATAAATGTCTTAACACAATAACTAAGAAAATGACATAAAGGGTATGTTAACCCGTTTGATGAAAATGTTTCAAATTGTATATGAAAACACCACACTATACCCCATGATTGCATTAATGTACACAGCTATCATTTAATTTAAAAAAAAAGTTTTGTCTTGCTAAGATTCCTTCCTATGTCCTCATTTCAACCCACTTTGTTAAGAGTATATGTTTTTCAGCTTTTACCCTATAAGAATATCTGTTAAATACAATGCAACCAACAAAGTTCATGCCACAAGAATTAATATTTTCTGCAACAAGCGTTTGGCTTGAATAACATATGTATACCACATTTTACCCACTTGTTTTTAATAAAAACAAAACTTTCTAATTTTGATAAGTGTTTTTGCCTTTCAGTTATAAGGAGAATGCTATGAAATTATCAGGAATTCACCATGACCAGCCAGTGAAGCCCCTGGATCGAGTGGTCATCTGGATTGTGCTCGTCATGCTCCATGGAGGAGCTGAGCACCTGTAGGCTGCAGCCCATGACTTCAGGTGGGGCCAGTACCACTCCCTGGACATGATTGGCTTCCTGCTGGCCTGCACAGCAGCTGTGATGCTCGTCCTCACAAAGTGTTGTCTGCTTTGTTGCCAGAAGTTTGCTACCCCAAGGAAGAAGGGGAAACAGGAGTAGGTGGGATCCATAAAGCTCCTTTTCCTTCACAGCAGGGAAGCACTTACAATCAAATTGGTTAAGGTTAACACAGAACTGATTATATTTTTTGGTAACAAGTGTCACCATCAATCAAGTCCCACAACAAATATTCTCCAGTTTTTATATATATATATATATGTATGTATATATATTTACGTGTGTGTGTATTAAAATGTGGCTGTTAAGTGAGTTATAGGAAGTGTTTATAACAGAATGTTACTTACAAGTGTTTGACACATATTTATAGAGAAACAGAACAAATGCAGTGTCATAGTCAATAATATTGTTTTATGCTTAGAAACTTGAATGAATTTACATTAAAGCTATCCTACAACACTTGACAAAAGATTGGGATCCATTCTATAGTGCAAACTACTACAAATCATGAACCAAAAAAGACAAATAGTGCAATGTGATAACTTATAGAGAATATTAACAGACAATTCAAAGTAAAAATGGTCAGTACATATAAAAGATGACAAAATTATGGATGCTTAGGAAGACAGAAATTATGTCCATAATTTATTATTCTAGAGAATATGTGTAACCTATTACAACCTGAGAATACTATTTTTGGGAGAGTATAATTGGAATTCTTTTCTCGTATGAAATTTGAATACACATGATGCTGAATTTCTGCATCTAGAAATCTTACATGCAGTGAGCCCTGGGCTTCTGAGCACCTTCATGAACAGGATGAGCCCTCCATGAATACACACACCTCAGATGGCTGTGTGAGTGCATCCATAACAGAGAAAAGAGGGGAGATCACAGGAACCATCACTCAACATTGTCTGGGTCACATTGCACGTTCCAAGAAAACACACAAGGAGTCTTCTTTGAAATAATATAAAATATACGCAAACTTGTATTAACATGGAGCCACCAATTTGGAAGAATATGCAGAATTCCAAGTGCAGAAATTTTTAATTTTATCCTGTACCTTTCTGCAGTGTTTGACTTTTCAAAATGTTTTCACGTAAAAACTATGTGGCTTAAAATTAATTAATAAAATGGTCATATTGATTCAAGATCAGAAGTTATAAGATTTGATATAATAGTGTCAATTCATTAGTATAATTCAAAAATCTTTGATTGACTAGATTTCTGGCATAGTCTCTATTTTATCCACTGGGGTCCTGATTTCAGGACACCTATTTCATATTCAAAATATTTATGAACAAATATTACAATGCCTTAAACATTTCAATGGTTGTAGATGTAAAAAATCAGACAATTTTTATGATTTTTTTTACTGTTTTAACACGTAATGAATTTTATGAGTACTTAGTGACCTTTGGTGCCTTCTTGGAAAGGTTACATTTGTGGTGGCCTGGAGGCACAAGTCGAAATGCATCATCCTTCCATCTAGTCATCAGCCTGTCACTTGATGTTTGTTTTGGCTGATGCTTGGCTGTCCCAATATAGAGGATGCATTGCACTGGTCATTGTGGAGGATGTGTCTGAGAATATCCAGGACAGCTGGTTTAGTTATGGCAAAATTCTTCAACATGTGTATGTCATTAAAGTATTTGATTTCTCCATCATAAATGAAACTCAATTTAGCTGGATAGAAGATCCTGGGCGGGAAGTTGTTTTGTTTTAAGAGATTGAAGGTTGATGATCATCTTCTTCTGACTTGAAATGTTTTGGCTGAGAGATCTGCAGTTATTCTGATATTTCTCCCTTTGTAGGTGATACTTTTCTTACATCTGGCTGCTTGCAGAATTTTCTCCTTCATCTTAACTTTGGAAGGTTAATCACAATGTGTCTAGAAGATGCTTTATTTGGATTGAGTCTTGCTGGGGTTCTGAAACTGTTGCTGTCTAAAGTTCTGAATCTCTTGGAATGTTTGGGAAATTCTCCTCCAAAATATCTTGGAGTATAGCATCTATACCTTTAGGACCTCTTCTCTTTTGGGAATTCCTATAAGATAAATGTTTGATCTTTTAGAGTGATCCCACAACTCTCTCAGGGAATGATCAGTTTTTGCTCTCCATTTGTCTACCTTGTTGAGTGTTTGGGACTGTTCAAAAGCTTTGTTCTCAGTTTCAGAGATCTTTTCTTCTGCCTGGTCAACTCTATTATTGAGGGATTCTACTGTATTTTTGGAGTTCCTCAACTAACTTTTTCATTTCCTTGAGCTCTGCCCTCTTTTCTCATTATGTCCATATCTTTAGTGACCTGGGCTTTGAATTCATTAATTTCTTGAGACAACTTTAGAACTACTCTTTGGAATTCAATTTGATCTTTTCTTCCATTCTATTTCTCTTATTTGCAATCCATATTCTGAATTCAGTTTTTGACATTGCTGTCATTTGTCTATGCATGGCATCTTCAGTTGGATCTCATTTGTCATTTCTTGGCGGGGGGAGTGATCTACTCTGGTTATTCATGTTGCCAGAGTTCTTCTGTTGGGTCTGCACCATGTTTATTTTCTACTGTTTGGTTATTAGAACTGGTAGGGTGATTGAATTGGGGTTCCCAGGTAGTAGAGATAGTCCCTTACCAAAACTCTAGGCTTTGTAATTTAGGCTTATCTCCTCCAACCTTACAAAGGCCCCTTTCAGAGTTTTGGTTAGAAACTCTGAGGACCTCCTTGGTGAGATAGTGCAGGGTAGCTCTGTTTTTATATCAGCCAACCTCTACCCTATCCTAAGAAACCACCCTATTATATTTAAACCTTGACTGCGAAGAGATACAAATAGCTGCAGAGCCCAGCCCCCACCCTTCAGTTCTTTTCCACTACAGAACTTCAAAGGTCAACCTTAGAATGTCCTAGAGTGGACAACCCCAGACATAGGTTCCAACCAAATTGTCTCTGGCAGCGCAAACCTTGCCCAACAGAGAGGGATTCAAGGAAAATTTAAAGCAAAGGTATTCAAAGCACAATTGGAGGCAGGGATCCATATTCTCACCTGCAAGACTCAGTTAACACTATTGTCTGCTTCTCTGCTCACAGGCCCAGCTGGAGCCGGGGGTAACGCCCCACCCACAAGTCTTAGTCTACACACAGCTAGCCTCTGAAGTAGGGTCTGGAGTTGTGCCTGCCAAACCAGTTGAAGTCAGGGGATCACATCCCCTCTTGCCAGTCTCAGTCCACTGCCTAGTAAGCCTCTATTTGCAGGTTCTGTTGGAGTCAGGGCACCGGCCTTCCCTCTGGTCTCTGTGTACACACAGCTATCCTCTGCTTGCCAGACCACTTGGAGTCAGAGGACCATGCCCTGCCTGTTGGCAGGGTCTGTTAGAGTCAGGGCACCACACTCTGCCCACAGGTCTCAGTCCTCACCTGGTAAGCCTCTGCTCACCAGCCCTGCTGGAGGCAGTGGAGTACTCCATACCCCTCAGGGCTTGGTTCACAGCCAGTAAGCCACTGCTCAAGGGTTCTGCTGGAATCAGGAGACCACACTCTTGCTCTTAGGTTGCAGTCCATATCTATTAAGGCTCTGATGGCAGACCCAGCAGGGACCAGCCTTGTCTGCCAAACTTAGTCCACACAGGGCAACCACTCTCCTGCTATGGGTACCATCAGAGCTGGGGGTTCTGCACCCTGTCCTTCCAGACACAGCCCAAACCAAGGGTCAACACTACCACTGGCCAGGCATAGTCATAACCAGCAGACTGCTCCTCCCCCCACCGAGTGTCCCTTTCTTCCCACACCCTCTTTCTTCCCCATTAGTCATTGATTTCATCCTGATGGTTAGTGGTCCACACTATGCCCAGGTCTCTCAGGACAAAACCAAACAAACACTCTGTGCTCTACAGGGGGCAGAACTTCAGACTGCCATGCGAGAAGGAAAGGGTAGACTGGGATTTTGGACTTATGGGAAAAAATATCTGTTCAATTTTACGCGTGGTGGGGTGGTGTCTAGGTTCATAAGTGGGACCTCCCTGGAGAAAGAGACCTAGAGTTTAGTGGCTCTCTCCAGCGAGGCAAAATGTGAGGTCATTTGTTCCCTGCTTGTTTGCAGATCGCCTGCAGCAGGCCTCCTTCTTGTGTAGGGGTCTCTCTGTCAATAGGCTTTGTACCTGAAATTTGTTTTCTTGAATGCTCTTCCTTGGAGTTACAACTTGCCAAACTTCTTTCTTGGCTCAGTTCCCCTCAGTTGGACTGAGACTAGTGGGTGGGGCATTACCCCCAGCTCCAGCTGGGCCTGTGAGCAGAGAAGCAGACAATAGTGTGGACTGAGTCTTGAGGTGAGAGCATGGATCCCTGCCTCCAATTGTGCTTTGAATACCTTTGCTTTGAATTGTCTTTGAATCCCTCTCTGTTCTGTTCCAACTGAAGATGGCTTCGTAGAGTCTGATTCCATCCAGTTTTTCTTCCTTTGCTCAGGAGCCTCTGAGGAGGGTTGCTACCAGTGGGCCATCTTTGATGCAGAGGATGCAGTGGACAGGACATGGCCAGCCTTCCAAGGCCCTGCCCACATGGGCAGCACGTCTCCCTGTGTCTGCCTCTGTCTTGGTCTCTCTCTTTCTTCTCTGGCTCTCACTGCCGCCCACACCTCCTCAACTCCATTTGGAAGCCCATGCGAGAGACACAAAGGCCTAAGAAATCCGGGTCCAATCTACTGGCAGTTTGGGTTGTGATACCCATTCCCAGGTACATGAGTGAGTGATCTCAGATCACTGCGGACTCCAGCAATGGGGGAAATAACCATGGGAGAAAGGCAGTGGAGGGGACACATCCCGAGCCCAGATGGGTGAGTGAGAGCTGCGCTCAGGTTAGGTGGGTTCATTATGCAGGACACAGACTGCAACAACATATCTCACAGGTTAAATTACATGTTTATAATAAAATTACAATTAATATGTAGATATAAGCATGGGGAGCTGCAAATGTTCCAGTTTGAAAGTAACTAAATCTCAGAGAGGAGGGTCAGTGCAGTGCGGCCCATGCAGCCAAGAGCTTCCATCTCGACCCCTTGCAGCCCTGAGCCGTCCCTGCAGGGCCCTGTGGAGTAGTGGGGGAGGGTGGGTTGCCACCTCCCTGTGCCTCAGCTTCCTTGGATGGGTGACAGTGATGGTCACAGCATGGCCTGCCTCATGGGGGTTCTGAGAAAACTAATTCATTTGGCAAAAGCTAAAACAAATCATGTATATAGCAAAATACAATTGTGCTATTATCATTAAATAAATCAAAAAATTCCATGTGATTTTCATATTCATATAATTGCATGGTATATTATTAAAGCATGATATGTTTCTAATGTAAATTATTAAATAACAGTTGTTACTATTTCAAATACGTAGGCAATCCATTTATACTACAACTATGGCCTCTGGGTCAAATCTGTCTAGAGCTTGTTTTACCTTTTTCTTTTTTCTTTTTTCTTTTTTTTAATTGAAGTAAACATGATATACCACAAAATTCACCACTTTAACCATTTAAGGCATACATTTCATCAGCATTTATAATAAATTTCCAGTTTTGTACAACTATCACCACCATCTCCATCCAAGAAGCTCAGTGAATTCTGAACAAGGCAAGCACAAGATGGAACCCTGACAGGCTGAAAGCTGAAAGGAGAAAGGGAGTGGTGAAGCACTGACAGAAAAACCACTCATCACACACAGTAAGTCCAGCTACGTTAACACCTGCCGGCTGATTAGAAATAACACTGCCCCTGGGGCAATGGCTGTCACATTCAACCCACAGTAAGAAGAGCCACTGTCGGTGAGAAGTCGTGTATACACAGAGCTACCTGTCAAGGATGAGGGCGAAGTAAAGACATTGCTAAACAATTAGAGCCAAAAATTGTTGTTAGGACACTGCCTGGCAAAAAATTCTAGAGGAAGTTCCTTAGGTTGAGAGGAAGGAAACAGACAGAAATCCTAATATACTTGTAGAAAAGGCGCACCAGACGGGACATGGTGGCTCAGGCCTGTAATCCCAGCACTATGGGAGGCCAGGCGCATGGGTTGCCTGAACTCACAGATTAGAGACAAACCTGAGCAAGAGTGAGACCCCATCTCTAAAAATAACATTGAGGTGGGCGCCTATAGTCACAGCTACTTAGGAGGCTGAGTCAAGAGAATCCCTTGATTCTAAGAGTTTAAGGTTGTTGTGAGCTATGACATCACGACACTCTACCCAGGGAGACAGCTTGAGACTCTGTCTCAATGGAAAAAAAAAAAAAGAAAAACCCAAGAATCAGCCAGATGTGGTGTCACAGTCATATAGTCCCAAATACTCAGGAGGCTGAAGCAGGAGGATCTCTTGAGAGCAAGAGTTTAAGGCTGCAGTGAGCTACAATTATGTGACTACACTCTAACCCCTGGACTGGGATGAGAGAGAGACTATGCCTCCAAAAAAGGAAAATTCCTGCTTGGCTACAATCCAGATTTTTGTTTCTTTCTTTGTTTTGTTTTTGGTTTTGGTAAACTTGGAATAAGGAAGACTTTTCCATCTAGAACTCAAAGTCAGACTTAGATAAATCTGCTTACATAAAATTAAAGTATTCTGCATCGAGAAAAAATTATAAGCAAAGTCAAAAGAAAAGTGAAACACAACATATTTGAACTCTTAATATGGACTAATGGGTAATCTTTCTAGTATAAACATAGCTTAAAAAATAAATTGGGCAAAGACGAACAACTGAATAAATAACTGAAAAAGAACATGGGAAAATTAAATAAAAAGAAACACAAATGGCTTTTAAACATGAGCAGAAGCTCAAGCTCATTCATAGTGAAATGCCCGTTTAAACTATGATGGGTGTATCACTTTTCTATCATATTGATAAAATATTTTAAACAATGATAATACTTTATTACAAGTCATTCAAAAGGCAATTTAGCAATATCTATCAAAATTAAATCTAATATATCTTATGGTCCAGAAATTGTATTCATGGGAATTATCTTATAGACATTCCTGTAAACATGTAAAGCAATACATTTACGAGATTATTCATATCAGCATTGTTTGTTCATAAAAGATAGAAAATAATCTAAAATCAATTAGTAAAGTCCAATAAATGCTTTACAGTACAAATACTGTTAAAAATGAAGAAGCTTAAATGTGTAGCTATAGAAACCCTGAAATACTGTCATACATAAAGTATAATGTACAAAAAAGACATTGTAGTATTTGTATAAAAAGCACTAACAATAGCGGTTATCTAGCAAGGATGAAAAATGGGAATTACTGGGATAGATGGAGGACAGGGATGGGAGAGAGACATTTCAGTACCTACTTCTATGTGTTTTTGTTTTGTTTTCATGTTTTAGGAGTCAGGACACTTCTGTTGCCCAGCTGCAGTGCAGTGTCTGTCCCCAGGTGTGACTGTGATCACTGCAGCCTGGAGCTCCCAAGTGGGGGCTGCGGGCAGCTGCCACCTTGCTGGGCTTCCCTTCTATATTTAATCTTATTCTGATACAAATTGCCACTATTCCATAAAAATAATAAATAATTGATGTTTATGTCATCAAAACATACACCTTCTAAAATGAGACACATGGTTGCCCCATGAGGGCAGTCAGGAATCCAAGTGTGCAGCAGAAAAGAACAAAGTCCCAGGTAAAAAGCTGTGAAGAACTTGTCTTCTCCCCACACTGCTCTTTCCCTCTCTCCCTATCTGCCTCCCTTTAGTCCCTAGTTCACAGGGCCAGTGGGGTTGGATGACTCTCTACTGCCATTGACTTGCATGTCTAAGAGACCAACCCCAACACTCTCACACCTCTGGGTACAGATTCCCGTCCATTTCTGAGAGCCCTCACTGGGGCAACATTAACTTGCTTCTTGATCCTCTGTGGCCTAAGGAAAAGATTACTTTTACAGACTTGGCTGTGGAGGTTCTAAGGCTATAATAGAGTTCAAAATGTATTTTTTAGCTGGAAACAAACCCTAAATGAGGTTTATTGCCTCCAGAAGTTGTGATAATTTGTTGTGAAAATTCAATTTATAATTTTATATAATCTTCCAGGAACTCTATGAGAAAGTACCCAAGTGAAACCCATTTGTAGATAGTGCCTAAGGAGGTGAACCAAATCGTTCAAGGTCACAGCAGTTAAGTGCCAGAACAGGGTTCAAAGGCAGGTTTGCCCTAGGTCTTGGGCCAGAGCTCTGACTCACTCCACTCTGCTCCTGCATGAGGCTCACCTTGCTGGAGATCAGTCATTCCACGAGAGATAAGTGGTTCAGTTTACATCTCCACAGCTCTTTGACAGACTGGCTGATCCAAAGGAAGCAACTTAAATATCCAGGGGGACAGATAGAATTTACTCCTTTCAAACACTTCTCCATAAATACTGCTTATCACTGCCAGGCTCTTGGTAAGTAAGCAGATAAGGGGTGGTAACTTTCTGTCTCTGGCAAGTTAAGCCTGACTTGGTCTTTCCTACTTGGGCAAGATGCATAGCCAAGGATGGGCCAGAGGGCAGCAGTGTGCTCTGACCAGGAGCAAGGAGAGAGCAGGGAGCTCCCTGTCCCCTCATCTGCCTCACTCACTATTCAGCCAACATTCATTTCACGCAAATAACGGCAACCCCGTGTGCAATGTTTTGCAATTTACAACGTATGCTTACAGGCATTTTAGTGCTTGGCCTGTTCCACTCAGTGAGAGAGAGAAGTGTTGTTATCTTTTATAGTAAAAATAATATTTAAAATAATTACCCTGTATTGCTCAATTTGTGATTAGCAGACAAGACAGGCCCACTGCCAGGTCTGCACTCATGCTGTGGTTCAGCATGCTGTGGAGGTCACCTTGAACTTCAAGGAGTACAGATGATTGACATCTGACCTTTTATCATTACTGATAATATGAATTTCACCTGAGCCTTGTACTCTGGCAAGGTTAAAGAAATCTCTTTACACTTTCGCGTTGCAGAGATGACTCACTGCACATACGCCCTTCCCATGTGACTGAGACAAGGCTCACAAGGGGCGTGAGCTTGATTAGCTGAACTGCTTATCCCCAGGGAACAATAGGAAAAAAATGTTTGTTAGCTATACTTTGGTTAAAATTCTCTCTTTCTACAGGATCAAGACCTTGGATCCACCTTCAGCTTGAACCTGCAATAGCTCCTCCTATGTGTCGCCTCCTGAGGACAGTCAGCCCCGGAGTAAAATGTCCTCTGATCTGCTCTTCTGTCAGAACCGCCCCCTGCCCCCCATCTTGTTTCTTTCTAGTTTAGGTGGCACCACTGGGTGGAAGAGAAGCCCTTTGTGTCTGACTCTGAACACGTGCTGATTTCTTGGTCAGAACCTTCCTTCCCCTGTGCTAGCCCACTTTCTGCTGTTGCAGTGATGCGTGTCCACCCCAGCCTCTGCCCCTTGAAATAATCCTTTCAAAAAGTCCTTAAATCCAGATTTGTTTTATATTTGATATTACACTATCACAATCTAGAAAGGATATCCTCCATATCACTGCCAGATTAAAGTGCCTTTTTGAAAAACTAATCTGAATTATATCCGTGTTCTAAACTCTAAGTATGGAAGTAATTGGCTTGCTCAGTTCCACCTCATGAGACCAGCCCTGAACCTTCCCAGACTTGTTTTTCACATATAATTACGGATGGCTTATGTCCTAGATAAGAAAATGAATTTTTATTGTCATATAGAAGCATATTTTTTTCTTAAATATGTGCAAAAGCACAGCCCTCCTACATTACTTTAGTGTCCCTTGTTATATACTTTTAAAGTGCAGCGTCTTTTCCTTTAAAAAGAATCCATATGACATATCTCATAAACTGAGGGGCTCAGGGACAGAGTGAACTGAGAATCTGTAGGAAGATGAGGAGGCCAGCCCAGCGATGTGGGGAAGCTTTACTGAGAAAAGAGCAGAGTGGGCTCTACCAGGAGCAGCTGGGCTCCCACAGTCTCAGGAAGCTTTTATCAACCCCTGACCCCATCAGTGTAGATGGAATGTGGGGTAGGGGAAGGGGGTCGTTCTCTTCTGCAGATCTTCCCACCAGAGGTTATCTCCAATGCTGGCAGGAACAGGGGTGGGAAGTTTCCCAGGAACGCTGGCCTGGAAGACTCCAGCAGTCTGGGGAGGGGAGTTGCCCTCTGCTTTCTGATCTGGTTTCTTTCACTAACTGTCCTCTGGAGATGGCTGGAATCTTATCAGGTGGTGAGAATCTCTTTCCCAGAAGCACAAGTCACTGGGACCATGATTTATCTAATGCCAGTCTGCACAACAGTTCAGAGACTCTCTAAGGCAGCCTCTGTGCATCTTGTCTGCTGTTGGTAGCTCAGCAACTTAGAACACATTTATTGGGGTGGATACTGAATAAGTGTTTATTCCACTTTCTAAATGATTATATACTTGTAATACCAGGCAGTGTAGATACATTCCATATGTTAACTGTAAAATGTATGTGAGTTTTTGTGAGTTTTAAAAGGAAGAAATTATTTCCTAACAAAGTTTGGAGTAGAATGTACCTAGCAGATGACCTTGAATGACAGATAAGATTCAGAAATACAGGATTTGGTATTATAGATGGAAAGAACAGTAGAAAAATGGAGATAAGAAATGGTTTAGAAAGGGTGGTGCCTGTGCCTCAAGGAGTAGGGTGCTGACTCCATATATGAGAAGTGGTGGGTTCAAACCTGGTCCTGGCCAAAAAAAGGGGGGGGGGAATGGTTTAGAAAAATCTTTTTTGGGGCAAAAGTGTGAGATACATATGTAAGAATAATAGAAGACAAATTAGTAATTGTGTTACAGAGCAAGATACTGAAGAGAATTGAAAGCTTATTTGAGCAGGTTGAACATAATTTGAAGACTTAAAAATAAAAATCCCTGAAATGTTTGATTGGGAACTGAAGGGAAGTGAAGTGAATAACAACATTCTGTAGGGAGGTGGGAGCTAGGGAGTGACCGACAGAGATGTGTGCTCTGAGTGTAGTTTAGAGGTTATTATAGACACTTGGTGGAAAGGAAGAAGAGAGAGACCTCTGATATTAACACAGACAAAACAAACTGGAGTTCAGACCAAAAGTTACTTTGATAAAACTTTGCCATTGATTAAATATGCAGAATAATAGGGAGAGAGCTTATGCTTAATTAAAAATAGAGACCTTAAGCCAGGTGTGGAAGCATTGCCTATAGTTCCAGCCATTGAGGAGGCTGGGGTGGGGAAGGATCCCTTCAGCCCAGGGGTTTCAGACCAGCATGGACAACATAGTGAGACCCTCATCTCAATTAAAAATAAATAGTTAATTAAAATTAGGGACATTTAACATCTCATTAGAATGTGAGTATAGATTTTCCCCTTGCTTCCGCTTGTAGAAATTGTTACAAAAGGTTTCCATATTTTTTCACTGGTGGAACCTGCTATAATTACTCTTTCTGTCCACTGAGGACTGTGAGTCAGAAAGGAAGGAAAGCTCACAGTCAGTGAGGAGACAGGCCCCAGCCTATGCTCATGTTGATGACCATTTCTAGTCTGTTGGTAAAATGCTCTCATTACAAAAGGTCCCACCTCTCTGATTGCCTTCTAGCCACCACTTCTACCCCTGAGTGGCTTAAACACTCAAAAAACCTGGCTGGGTGAAAGAGCTCCCTGGTTCTGGGAAGTCTATCTTGAACTTTGAAATATAAAAGCAAAGGAACAGGTCTTACAGCAATAAAGTCCACAACACCCAAAACAAAGGCTCAGCCTCTTTATCTACAGTAAAAGGGAAAGTTATTTTTCCCTTCCTTCTGAGAAGATTTTATGCCATAACAAAGCAGTAAACTTCATTGTGAGTAGCTAGCAATTTTCTCAAAAGGAAGTATACACTAACTAGTGTTTCCCGAGCCCAGAAAAAAAAGACGAGAGGATCCTCGGTGGGGTCTCTGGGCTGAGGCCTCTTATAGCCAGTTGCTGTGGGGTCAACCCTGCTGCGGGGTCAACCCTGCTGCCTCAGCAGGCCTTGGGGATGCCTCTGTTTTCCTTGGAGCTCTGATGTCAGAAGCCATGTGACACGAGAACTAAAATTGCTCTCTGGTGAGTGACTCAGTAACATTGGTTTGATTATTTGCTTCTTTCCATCTGTGTTAAAAAGGGGTGTCATTTGTGGCTGGATCCACTGGCTCATGCCTATAATCCCAGCACTTGGGAGGCTGAGGCAGGCAGATCACCTGAGCTCATGAGTTGGAAATCAGCCTGAGCCAGAGCAAGACCTTGTCTCTAAAAATAGCTGGGCATTGTGGTGGGCCCCTGAAGTCCCAGCTACTTGGGAGGTGAAGGCAAGAGGATTGCTTAAACCCAAGAGTTTGAGGTTGCTGTGAGTTATGACACCATGGCACTCAACCCAGTTGACAAAGTGAGACTCTGTCTCAAAAAATGGGGGGGGGGTAATCATTTGAATTATTGTCACTTGAATCATCTACTTGCAGGTCATAGAGAGTTGTCTTCTCCTTTATCAGCTTTCTACTAGATGCACTGGGAAAGGGATGAGAGGATGTAGAATGTGGAGTCAGACTGACTGTAACATTTGCTTGTTTTAAAGTAGTGTATCACAAGAATGGAAAAGCAAGTATCCAATGTACTCAATACTAATAGGAAGCCGGTACATGATCTAATACACCTCCACTCAAGAGATAAACTCAATTAAATCTCAGCTGGGGGGAGTTGGAGGAGGGAAGAGGGAGAGAGGGGGAGGGAGCAACACTGGAGTGCTCCCACCTAAGGGGCACCATGAGAGGGTACATGGCACACCTCCTGGGGGGACACAACTACAACAGGGACTCTACCTAACAAATGCAAACATTGGAACCTAATTTTTTGTACCCTGAAATTAAAAACATAAAATAAAATAGTGTATTATCAGAAAATTAGAGGTAGAGAAAGGCCAATAGATCTAAACATGGCTGCCATTGAAGAGATAATTCTATTGCTCACAATTCCCAAGAGCGGGAGATGGAAGAACTCAGCAAACTAAACCCTAAAATACAACTCCCTGGTGTAAAGAATGTTTTGAATTAGAGGTTCTTCTGATCAAAACACACTGGACCACCAAGAAGAACAATTGTATTTCTGTCTCACTTCCCCTTCCTGTTTTCTCAATCTATTCCAGGAAAGAGGATCCAGAAGGTAAGCAACCCAGCCCAACTACGTGAAACATAATAATAGCCTGTCTCTCAGGTTAATTTACAGGTTGATCTGTTCTCCCCATCCGTTCACCTTCCCTGGAAACCCTGTCTGGTTCCCAAACAGAACCACCTGTGCCTCCCCAAAGGTGTGGAAAGTGTCTGAACTCCAGTGAGAGGCGGTAATCACTGATGTTCTCATGTGCCTGGTATTGGTAAACAGTTCTCTTGTTATTCTGCTTTAACCATGAGTTGATCTTTCAGCCAACTTTTGGGGAAAAGGGCACAATTTCCCCTCACTCCTACAGTTTGGTGCAGTCAGTAGGGTCTCAAAGCCATAGTGAGGAAAATCTGAACTCTGACTAGCCAGCCATGTGGTGTGATAATTTATGATAACTTCTGATGTGGTGTGATAATTTATGATAACTTTCTGTCAGTCTGACTCTCGTTTTTCCTCCTCTCTGTGGGGTCCAGTTGAGCAGATAGTAAAAGACCATTGTCCTTTCCAAATTTAAGATTAATGAGAGAAATTTGAGGGGGGGGTGATTAGTCTTGTGAGCAACTCTTGTATTGCTTTTTTTTTCTTTTTGATACTTTGTGATATGAATATTCCTTTGTTGTTGTTGTTGTTTTTTGTTTTTTGAGGCAGAGTTTCATTCTGTTATCTAGGTTAGAGTGACCTGGTGTCAGCAACCTCAAATTCTCAAGTGATCCTCCTGCCTCAGCCTCCAGAGAATGACTATTCATATTGTTTAATTCCATGTTCTCAGATTTAGCCTTTGTTGGGGTTTGGGGGTCCTGGTTCCACAAACCCAGTTGACCTGATTTGATTACTTGTCTGAGCAAAAAAGTTCAACTGAGTCACAGCAGTACACGAAAGCAAATAAAACTGGAGTGGTTGAAGAGAAAGCAAAAATAACCCGCACAAGTTTCAATGTATCAAAGAGAAATTTTATTTAAGAACAAATAGAAAGCTTAGAGCACTCCCAAAGTTGGAAGAGGGTCCCTCTCATGAAGAATTAGTGAGAGAGATGGAGACACCAAGGCCGTGCAGAGAAACAAATGCCCTCTTTCTCTCTCTTTGAAATTGGCTACAAGTCTTTCACTGGCGTCTCTGTCTGTCCCTCCTGGCATTATTGCCTTTTTCTATTGGTCATTGATTATTGGCTCTTTCTACTGGGGATTGGTTACCCAGGTTACCTCACACCCACGTTCTTCTCCCTTTCTTGGTGAGTGTTGTCGAGCAGGGATGTTCCATGAGCCCTGCACACTTCCCTGTCCTCCAGCCAGGCTTGCTCCCACCCCTCACCCCAAGCCCCTTTCTTTACGTTCCTTCTCAGCCTTTATTGTTGTTATTGTTTGTTGTTGCTCTTTTATCAATTGTCTTTATGGGTGGTTTTTGTTGTCAAGAGTGTTACCATAGAGTATAACTTGAACCTAGCACCCCATGAGCCTGGAAATTTGCAGATATTTCTGTGTTCTAGCCATTTGTTCCTTCTTGTGTTCTTGGATAAGAAGAAATATTGCTCAAGCTAATCATGGAGATTTGAAAAACAAAGCCAAGATTTAAGGTAAAAGCTGGATCCCTAATTTCTGAAAAACTGAGCACTCTACTTTCCAGCCCTGCACACTTGTACGTGTGTAAGTATTAGGCCCCTGAAAGTGGCAAATATTTCCAGAAATGACCAAATCTCACTAATGGCAAATTGTTGCCTAGCTAGTAATTACTTAGAACAATAAAATCAGAAACTAAAAGACTAATAGTCTGAATAAAAGAATTGTGACATTTAAGATCCAGCAAATAAAAATTCTTTATATAAGAATTATTAAATCTATAGCTTTCATATGAAACCTATAACCCAATTATAGCCCAAGAATATGGGGAAAGGGGAAAGGGAGGGGAGAGAAGGGGTGGGATGGGTGGAGGGAAGGTAATTGGTGGGACCACACCTATAGTGCATCTTACAAGGGCACATGTGAAACTTACTAAATGTAGAATATAAATGTCTTAACACAATAACTAAGAAAATGCCATGAAGGCTATGTTAACCAGTTTGATGAAAATATTTCAAATTGTATATAAAACCAGCACATTGTACCCCATGATGGCATTAATGTACACAGTGATGATTTAATAAAAAAACGAACAATAAAACAAAACTAGTTCTCTGTGTCTCTATGTGATTGGTATGTGATATTTTATTAGCAATTTATATAAATGAATTATAATTATTAGTTTAAAATAATAAGCACTTAAATCAAATATTTTATCGAGAAGATGAAAACTAACAAATGATGTCTACTTCCTGTGACTTTAAGAACAGAGTAATTGATCTCCACTTTCTTTTTGATTCTGTTACACTCTGATTCACATTTTCTTTTTGTTTACCTCTCCTCTTCAGAGGAGATAGTTAGCATGCATCTGAATACCACAGAGATATGATGAGTCCTCTTAAAAATTCTCTCAAATTCTTGGAGCTGTTTTAGACTTTATACCCTTTACCCATGGGTTCAGTCTTGCTCAGTGTATGATGACCGTTCACTGTATAAACAGAGTGCTCTCTTAGACTCACTTGTTCTTTTGATGTCTTTGGCCAGATGAGGCCATGAAGCTTCTAGGTCTGAACTCCAGTGACTACAGGCAAATGTTGGTTAAGACAAAATATCTCAGAGAATGCTAAGACTTACTCCCAAATACCTTGAGTCAAACTTGTTATAGCTCTCACTAGAACCCGTACATTGGCAAACAGAAAAACTGCCACTATTTATGGAGACTTCAAATAAGCCTTTGGAATCTGCCACACAGTTGGCCCAATTTAAAAATCTCATTTTTAAATTTATATTGGCACTCTTATTGCCAATAGATCTATAATATCATTGTGCTGTATGTTGACTTCCTGTGGCCCCTTTTAACTTTTTGTCGTGCACTTATCTCCTGTCATATGGGACATATGGGAAAATGGAGGATATAGTTGGTACTGCCCCAGGATATACAGTATCTCTGACCAAATTATTGCCCAGTGCGCTGTTTGTAAATCTCAACAAATATCTGTAGAAAACTGATCCTCAAAGGCCCTGACTTCCCTTTTTGGCACTCCAAATTTGTTCTTCTTAATTTACCTCCAGCTGCCACTTCTTCTCACTATTTGGTTATTATTCACATAACTAGTGAATAGACTGAATGATATCCAGCTAGGCGTGCAGAAGCCACAACAGTGGTAAAGAAATTAGTAACTGAGATTATTCCTCACTTTGGTATTCCTTTATGGATTCAGTCAGATCAATGCACTCATTTTAAGCCACTTACTTGCAGAGATTCTGGGATACTTATTTAAATCTTATACCTCATGTCATCCACAATCCTCAGTGCAAGTAGAATGTAAAAATCTAGAAACAGAAAGGAGATGAAGAAAAGACTGTCAAGACACTAGACTTAAATGGCCAGAAGTATTACCTTTGGCCTGTATAAAAATCCAGAATCCTCCAACTAGGAGCTGTGGTTTAATCACTTTTGAAATAGTGTCATCACCACACGCCTACTGGCCCTTATAAACCTACTCTTGGACTGACTGAACTCTGCAAGGATTTATGTGAATAATTTGATGCCATGACTAACTACACACAGAAGCTGACTGTGCTTGGCACATACCATCAGCAGGTAAAAGGGGCCCAGCCTCTGCCAGCTGACAGGCCTTGTCATTGTGTTTGACCAAGGAATTGTGTGTACATGAAAGTTTTAGAGACATGTGCTATCACTCACTGAGAAGGCCCTTATAAAGGCCTATCAACTACCTGTGCTGCCAAAAAACAAAAGAAAAATCCTCCTCAATTCTTGTGAGCCACACTGAATGACACCAAGACAATTGCAGAATGACTCTGACAGGATTTCCAGAGCAAAGGTCTGGACTGACTTGGTCAAGTGACAAAACCAAGCTTATAACTGAACGAAAGGCCTTTTGCACCCAACGAAAGGCCTTTTGCACCCAGTTCTGTTCTGTAGACTGACAAGGACACAAGTATGCTGGAGATGTGGACTTGCTAAGGGGGAAGAAGAGGCACAGCAAACTCCAGACTGGGAGGTCACAACTTCCAACTTGACCCCATCTGTAAATTATTTTTATTATGTGTGGCAATCAAGTATACAAGTGTTTTCCACCTAGATGGTCAGAATGGTATGGACTTGGTTACCTGGCACCCTCTGTTACCAGGTACTCCACTTAATGCTAGCCAAATTACAATCTTAGGCTCTTTCCTTCATAAAGTCATACCAAACAATGTACTAGATGTGATATTATAAAGATGCACTTGTGTATCACAATTCTAGGTTCTTTTGGGTGGTCAGCACTTTTTGCCTGGCATTTGGAACTCATGAGATTAAAAAGGCAGTTTTGAATCTCTCCCTTATAATAGAACAAGGTTTGTATCACCATGCAACTGTTGGGAGCACTAGCCCAGCCTCTGTTGTATTTGAAAACTGCTGTCCCCTGGATGTTCTGACAGCACAATAAGGAGGAGCTTGTGTGATTGATGAAAATGCCACTCAGGGTGAGTAACTGTGTCTTTCTTAAAAGACAAGGTAAACATTCTCCATCAGTTTAGTAAAGACCTACTGCCAGGAATAGGAAACTGGTTTAATGGAGTATAGGGAAATATGCTGATCTCTGTTCTTTTCTACTCATTTATTCTCATTCTTATCTGTATTTTTGTCTCCCTCTTCATATCTCTTGTTACTTGACTACTAACCTGATCTCTCTCCACAGCTACCAATTCAAATTTTCCTCTGTGAAACTTCTAGGGAAGTTTCAGAATGGGGAATGAAGGAGGTCAGGAAACTTTACCTCGAAATATAACTCTCTGGTGGAAGGAATATTTGGAATTAAAGGTCATTCCAATCAAGGAACATTGGACGGGCTCTCCCTTTATCTGCATAAAACTAGATGGACCCATCAAAAAGAACAGTTCTATTTCCACTTTCTTTCTTTTTTTGCCCTTCCTGTTTTCTCAATACATTGCAGGAAAGAAGGTTAAGAATTCAAGCACATCTGGCCCAATCTACATGAAATATAATAACTATAATTCTGGTTAATTTGCAGGTTGATCTGTTGTCCCCGTTCATTCATCCTCCCTAGCAACTCTCTATGGCCTCTAAAGAGAATCACTTCTGCCTTTTCTCCTCCCTCTGAAAAGTGTATACAAACGATCTAAACTCCAATGACACGCACTAATCACTCTGTGATTCTCCCCATGTGCATGGGATTGGCCAATAAACAGTTCTCTTGATAATCTGCCATAATTGAGAATTGATCTTTATCCAACTTTTGGGGAAAAGGTCATGATTTCCATCCCATCTACTGAGGCACACCACACCAGCAGGTACCATGCAAAGAATTATTCGGGTCCATTAGAAGATAAAGGAGGAGGGGTAATGGAGGAAAAGAGTCTTTGATGTCACTTTCCCAGGAAAAATAAGCGAAGCAGTAAAATCAGACCTTAGTGAATGTAATGAATAATTTCAGTGGGCTCTGGAGTAGAGGAGCTATCTCTAGTTGCCTCACATCTAGCCTTGGGGTGATTAGGGCAGGTGTGTAATGAACCTAGAGCTCAAGAACAAGAGTCAGATAGGAAGCCTGGGATTGGCCGGTTCACATTTGAAAAGCCTATCACCAAGTGAGGACTCCTCCTGAGGAGGTGGAGACTCTGCCTGAGTAAAGGTGAGGTGGCTCAGGCATATTATCAAGGTGGACCAGTGCCCTTTGGGCAGAAGCGAAAGCATCACATACGCCCAAGGTAGAAACACTGTTACTATACTGGGTCTTTAGAACTGTTTGCCTCCAAGCCTCAAGTTCTTTGTTCAAATCTCAAATTCAAGGAATTAATGTTATCATGAAAGGAGACACTGCCAGAACTTATATTGTGTTGTCTAAGATTCTTTGCAAAAAATACTTCTCATATTCCAAAAAACCCCACATTTCTTATATCTCTTAAACTAGAGTTACCCGACATAACACACAAAAACATAGAATGTCCAGATAAATTTGAATTTCAGGTGAACAATAAATAAGTTTTTAAATATGAGTATGCCCTATGCAATGTTTGGAAAATACTTAATTTTTTATTGTGAAAATTCAAATGTAATTGGATGTCCTCTATTTTACCCAAAAGCATTAGTTTGGACCCCTTTTCTTATTTCTCTCCATAAGTCAGATGACTGATTACTCTTCAACAAGGACAAATATTAAATTAAATTATCTAAAATTTTTTTGATCTGGGGAGAAGAGCTAGACATGAGTTAGCAAGACTATAGAAAGCCAAGCACAGCACTGACACACAGGATACCTGTGTGCAATGTGAGGAAGGCACCCTTATGGCGAGGGATGAAAGATTATTTATGGAATACACAATGTACACTACTTGGGTGATGGATATACCAAAAACCCAAAGTCTAATACTATATGCACATATAATTGAATTCAACTTGTACTCTCTAAATCTATTAAAATAAAAAAGTATTTAAAATGGTAACCCTTACTCAAAACAATTTACTTCCATATCTTGGAAAATTGCAGTAATATACTGTTCTTTTTTAAAAATAACAAGACATTTTACTTATCCACAAAACTGATGAGGTAAATTGTACAGTCAATGTACAACCTACTATATGTGTGATAGAAATGATGCCCTATTAAATTCTTGTACTCGACATGCACAGCGATACTAAGAACCCCATAGGATCACAAAATACTAGATATGTAAATATTCTAGGAAGTCCTCTAGTTTAACTTTTTGCCTAAGAGAGTGTGGTAGCTAATCTCCAAAGGTGGCCTCACCATGAAATGCACCTCTGGGTAGCCGTGCTGGCCTGTGATTCACTCTTGACAAATAAATGGAGAAATGACACTGTATGTCTTCAGAGACTGGTTGTAAGTGTGACCTTCTGTGTAGGACTCTTTTACTCTGGGAGAAGTCACTATTTCTTATATTAGATCTGACTACTTGAGGCTACCATGCTCTGAGAAAACCAGGCAAGCCAGCCACACAGAGGCCACGTGGGCAGAGAGGGACACTGGAATCTCTCCATTGCCTCAATCACGAGAATTTTTCCAGTTCTAGGAGAACGATGGTCCCTGCCACATTGTACCCATCAAGCACTGGCATTGCTGGCCAGTCGAACCACTTAGCAGTGGCCTCAAACACCTTGCTCCTTTTCTACCCTGAACACACTAGTAACTTTCAACGTTTGTGAGCATAATGAAATAATTATTTTATTCTAATAAATGTTAGAGTTGTTTAATAAAGTTTGACAACTGGGCACTGCTATTATATCCTAGTAGTCACATCACAATGAATCTTTGCTTTTAGAAAGTTTTAAGATGTAATTAGCATGCTTCTAAATTTTGTCTTTTTCTCCTCACATTATCCTCTGAAATAATATGGAATAATTCTGTGTGCTCATCACCTGAGACAAAAACAGGTGATGGGGCCAAGCACCTGGGGGCAAGGTCCACTGGCCTGAGGAGAGCAGTCCGATTGGTCACCAAGTGCTGCAGGGCACAGCAGTCAGCTATCTGGACAAGCCGAGGCATGATTCGGGGAATCAGGAGATCTATCTAGCTTTTTGGAACTCTGCAAGGGATTCTGAGCTAGTTTTAATTTGGAAATTGGGTAGATTAGTTTGCAGAGCTATAAGCACCCTTTCTGCTATAGTCAGCATTCACTGAAAGCAGACAACAGCAAAACATTAGAGGCTTACAACAGGAGACTTTTATCTTGCTCACACCACTAGGCTCAGCTAGGCTCTGCTGAATTGGGAACCACAAGGGAAGGAGTAGCTACTATCTGGGGAATTTTGTTCTCATGGTGAGGGCAGAAATGGGAGTGACAGAGCCAAAGCACACAAGAAGCCTTCCAGACTTCTGCTCAGCAGTGGCCTGTGTTGGGTCCGCTCACATTCCATCAGACAAATCAAGTTACAATTGGGGAGTAGAGAATTATACTCTATTTACAGGGAGCAAAGTCAATATGTTAGTTTCCTAAGATTGTTATGTTTTTGCCACTTGGCTTCTTCAATCTCCCCACCTTGACGGTGGTGGGTAAACTTGACCACATTCCACAAAGGCATGGAAAGAAGGCTCCCACCTTCTAGTTTCTTTGGATTGGAAGCTGTCGCTCAGCAGTGTGAATAGCCAAAAGCACCTACTGGCTTCTGTGCAGTAGCCTGTGGTTAACTTGCCTAGTATAATTCTCAGAACAAAGGGGTATTTGAAAATGCAAATATGTTTATAACTTAAAAGGAGAGAAGAAAGGGCAGATAATTCAGAGACTGCATCTGCTGGAATTCTGAGTCAGACAAGTTGGGTGGCTACTTGTACGCCAACAGCAGCCAGGCAGCCCTCAGAGGCAGCCGTGTGTGCCCATGTGTTTATGTCTGCCTCTCTCTTTCTTCTTTCCTCCCAGGTATTGTTGCCACTTACGTGCTCATTCTCACTCTCAGTGGGAGGTTTCTTGAGTGCTGGTCCCAGTAATTAGAAGCAGATTGTTGCTGTCAGTGCACCTGTTGTGTGCTCTTTATTTCCAGCCGAGCGAGGGTGGGTTTTGTGCATCTCACTATCTGAGCACACACAGCGGCTTGTCCTGTTTGCTTTGGGAGGCTGTGATGGCAGTCAGCTTTGTCAGAGATCTCCTACGTGGTCCAGATCCCATGCCACACCAGTGATGTGTCAAGTGGCCTCATCTTCTCTTTAGCCCCAGAAGATGAACACAATTTATACTGTCATTCTTTTTGATGTGGCAACAATTAAACACAATTTATACTGTCATTCTTTTTGATGCAGCAACAATTAAAAAAATGAACTAGTTGGATGTATAGTATTTTAATCCTCACCATTTGATTTTAAACAAACTATTTTTAAGGAGCTACAATAGATAAGATCAGGGCTCTTCTCAGGAATATCTCAAATTTTGGGAAACAATTTATTTTCTTCACTCCCAATAACCAATGCTACAAAATGTTAAAAATCAGAGTGAAAAATAAAAGCGCATGACATCAGAAACTCCTTTTGCTGTCTTTCTCTAAATATGGTTATAAAAAATTAGTCTACTCCTCTATGGAAAGTTCATTTTTACAAATGGTTTGTTAGGAGAACTGGATATAGATATTTTGAGTGCCTGTAGGAGCAGTCCATGCCAGAGACTGTATCTTACCCATTGGAAATAGTCATTGGTTTCCTTTTTTTTTTTTTTTGAGACAGAGCCTCAAGTTGTTTCCCTACGTAGTGTGCCATGGCATCACAGCTCACAGCAACCTTCAACTCCTGGTCTTAAGCGATTCTCTTGCCTCAGCCTCCCCAGTAACTGGGACTACAGGCATCTGCCACAACACCCGGCTATTTTTTGGTTGCAGTTGTCATTGTTGTTTGGCAGGCCTGGGCTGGATTTGAACCTGCCAGCTCTGGTGTATGTGGCTAGTGCTTTAGCCACTTGAGCTACAGGCACGGAGCTGAGTCATTGCTTTCCTTAACTTAATCAGATTAAAGAGCAGATAACAGAAACCCAAGAACCAATCAGAAAATTTATCCTTAAAACTATGCTCCCCTAGAACCACTTTTAGTATAAAATACTGTATTGATCAGGTTCCTCAGAGAAACACAATCAATAGGGTATAATATATGTACATAAAAGGGGATATTTAATATGGAGTTTGGCTCACAGGTTATGGAGACCAAGAAGTCCCATGTAGTCTGTGAGCAGAACCAGGAGAGCTGGTCATTTCCTGTAGTCCATATCTGAAGACTCAAGAACCCAGGGGATATGAGAGAGTGGTTCATGGTGTAAGTCCTAGAGTTCACAGTTCTGAGAACCAGGAGCTCTGATGTCCAAGAGCAACAGAAGGGGGAGTCCCAGCTCAAGAACAGAGAGAGAATTCTCCATTTATGCACGACTTTGTTTTATTCAAGCCCTAATGGATTGGTTGATGCCCACACACATCTGTGATGGAAGAGCTTTACCATTCAGTAGATCAATTCAAACGCTAATCTCTTTCAGAAATATCCTCACAGAAATACCCATAAATAATGTCTTACTAGCATTTCTCCAAAATGCTTGTTCTCAGAAGTATTATAGATTTTGAATTTTTTTCCGAGATTTTTGGATATTAGCATTACATTTGAATGTCCTAAGTACAAAAATGAGCATTTCCTTTGAGCATCATGTTGACACTCAAAAAGTTTTAGGTTTTGAAACATTTTGTATTTTGCATTTTTTTATTTGTAATGCTCAGACTGTAACAGTAGCAGTCATTCCACCTTAAAGCTAATTAATAACTTTTTCTTTTATAATGCCTAAGCGCAGGCTTGCTTAAGAGTTCCAGGAACTGGCTTTGAGCAGTTAACTATAGAGAGGGAGATTGTAGGACCACTCCCTGGAGGAAAATGTTCAGCAGTTAATCTTCAATTCCATTGTAGTCCAGCTGACATCAACCAGACCACCAGATGGACCATTACTCAAGGTAACCATTAGACACAGGAGTGACAGATGGCCAGTGCCTCCCAAGCCTCCTTCCCTTACTGCCCTTCCTCACACTGAGGAACTTGACATGGCCCTTGTGACATGCTGTGCTTTGCCGGTATAATGTCCTGTGCATAATGAGCAACCGTGTTTTTCAGCCCAAGTTTTTAAGAACAAAATCTTTCATTTTAATTTTTAATTCAAAATTTTGTTTATATTTACATATCTATTTTGTATATTAAGGATTTTTAGCATTATGGTAAAATAGATTTTACACAACAAGTAATTACAAAACACAAGAACAGATATAAGGCAAAAGAAATTTTATGTACCCTTAACAGATTGATGACATTTATGCATCATATAAGACCAAGAGCTCCGAATAATCATATCCTTTAATTTCCACATTACTGGTGTCCTCTCAGGAGTTACTTTCCTTATTCTGGTAAATTTCATTGTCCACAGTTCCATCCATAGTGTTGCTGATGCCACATTTTTTATACATTTTCACAACCACGTCCTTCTTGACACAATTCTATAATCTTAGGATCCAATCACCATGTTGCTGATACCACATTTTTTATACAGTTTCATAACCATGTATTTCTTGACACCATTTCATGATCTTAGGATCCAATCACCAACCTGGGTGATATAGGCTTTCTTGATTCTGCCTGTAGGTGTTAAACCATGACCGGCTGACAGCATCTACAGGTCTACTCTTTCTTCATTAGGGCATCAAAGGGCTTGTTTACTGACACACCAAGAGGTTGTTCTTACATTTTTGTAACATGGACTTTGAAGTGATCAAAACCAAATAAAACTGTTTTTTGTTGTTGTTGTTGTTGTTGTTTGATTGTTTTTTAATTTTAAGTAATCCTCCAGGTCTTCCTAACCAGATTTTGTTAAACCAGATTTCCCTGGCTTCTTTAGTCATCCATCCTTTTTCATGCATATGGACAATAACTCCACTTGGAATCTTTTCTTTCAGAAATGTTTTTCTTTTAAAGATGATTATAGGTGGTAGCTTTGTCCCAGATTCACGACATTCTAGAACAACAGTGAGATGTGTTTTCTCATGTCCACTGTTGTAACAGCCAAAGTCTTTGTTCCTTTGACGTCCACAGTTCAGTTGGGCGGCACACAAAAGTGAGAATGGGACCTTACCCATGAGGGCGATTTGGGACAGCTCAAAGCTGTGACTCTTCCAAACATTCATAACATAAAAAGGAAATTCCAAAACTTGATTCTCATAGGCCGCTGGAAGTTTTGGGGCAAGTTTTGTTCCTGTCCTCATGCTCAGACTTCTTCTCTTAATAAAGGTAAAGCACCATTTAGGTGTCCCTAAGGAATAACCAATGTCGTTTTTCATGCAGTCCTTTCACTCTCTGCACATATGGACTTGGTCAAAATAAAGACCTCAGTTTGACCCTGCTCCAGAATCCAGGCCTTCACCTCCAGCTCCATCTCCGGCCCTTCTGGAGGGTCCCTCGCACCGGCTTCGGGTCTCAGCTCTGAGGAAGCTCATCTTCCCGCCGCCCCACAACCAAAGGTGCCCTCCCTGTGAGGAGGTTGGAGTGTGTCTTGGCCTCTGGGGAAGCTTCTCGTTGTTTCACTGCCCCGTGCCTGACGGCGCCCTCTGTGGGAGGAGGTCGGAGTGTGTCTTGGCCTCTGGGGAAGCTTCTCGTCCTTCCCTCCTTTGGAGGAGGCCGCAGTGTCTCTCTGCAGCTCTGCTGCCTGCTCTTTACCATATTTAATAACCATTAGCCTAAGTCCTACACTGCAGTAAAACTATTTCAGCATTTTCTAGGGGATTTTATAATTATTTTTGAAAACTTATCAACTAGGTCACTGTGTTGGCTGAAAATGCTTTTGTTGAAAGTTTGTTGTGAGTTCCACAAACCTGATCACTGTATTTCAGGGTATTATTTTGCATATAGATATTGTTACTGCTTTCTAAAATTACACTTTAAATTTGTAAGCATAAATAAAAGAATTAAAAACATCCATAGAGATAGAGAATTAGTACTACCCATGTATAATGTGCATTCTTATTTTTCTCTTAAAACTGAGCAAAAAATGTGTGCATTATACATGGCAAAACACAGTGTAATTCCACTATCACCTCAGGATGTGGGCTTTTGAAAAAAACCTGCTTTTCCTTTTACCATCCCCTCCTTCTCTTGAGTCTGTAAAGTCTGGTTTGGGTTACAAGTCTGTCCTAGCTATGTGTCAACATGATTGGGTTGAGTATGCCTCCTTAATCCAATCATGTTGACACAGAATTAACCATCACAAAGAGGAAGGGAATCACAGCAAGAGAAGAGAATGGTTGCACAATCTTCCCACCATTTCATACTAGCTTGAATTGAAGGGGGGAAATCCCCCAAAACTAAATAAATTCACAAAGATATAGAACTATAAGATGAGGATTTGTAAAATATTTATAAAACTTTCAGTCATTTTTTAAAAGCATAACAATACTGCCCTAGTTATGTGATGACCTACACCGTAAAAATATGAATTATAATTTACTTTACATGTATTTATTACTTGGAAATGTATAAGCTTGTTAAAATGATTGAATAAGGCCAATTTATCATTAATAGTAATCTCAATGACTACTATTTTTGATTTTAAAGTAAACTCTAACAAATGGATGACAGAATATATCTGGCAAGAATGACAAGGAAAAGATAAACTACTAAATTTAAAATTGAAAAAATATGAATTTAAGATTTTCCTTTACTAAGATTAAACAAAGATTCTGGGTTTTGTAAATAATTTCATGAAATCTGACATTTAAAGTATCTGCCATTTCCTAATATTATGTGCTTAAACAAATAATAATAAAAAGTTAGCATTATAGTGTTCTTTTCTGATAAGAGTTCCAGGGACTTTCATGATGATAGATGAATCTGTAGTCACTTTTAATTTTTAGGTTCATGGAATACTAAAAGCTGAATCCATACATTTACATTAGTGTCCAATGAGACTTCCAGTCTCAGGGCTGACCTGTGCAGAGCATGTAAAGCATCACTCTCATCCCTACCTAAAGCAACAACAAAAAAAGCTGAACAAACTGAAATCCACAAGTCTTTTTTTAGATCCATTAGAAAACTGAGATCACAAGGTGAACTACAGTCCACTAACTAACTGTAAAGACAGTTAAATACATGGAAAGAAAGCAAATAGGAAGCAGAAGCCCCCAGGCTGCAGCTGGTAGGAGCATCACACGGTGATCATGAGGCTCTGGAGCTGCCTGTGGGTCAGCTGGAGAGGTGGAGCCTCATGGTCTGTGAGCTTTACTCCCAGACTAACCACCAGGCTGTCACGGTGAAGAAGGAAGGAAAAAAAAAATTCCCTTGTGCTTCAAGCAGGGATAAGAGGAAAAACAACCACTCTGAAATAAACCTAAAGTGTTCTGGACAACACTGGCCTGCCCACTAAACAAAATAGGACAAGACTTTGCCAGCGGCCTGAGAGTGGCCACTGCCCAGCCGCAGACTCTGCCTCCCGCCTCCCGCCTCCCCGGCCCCAGCATCTCCTCCCTGACACACCAATAGGGCTTCTGCACAATAATCGTGGCTTGCAGCTGAAAGAGCTACAAATAATATGACTGACTACATAAAACCAAGTGATATCAGAATCTAAATTGGACCCTGATTATTACTTCTCTACTTCCCCTTCCTAACCACTCTTTTGACTTTGGACAAGGCTAGATTATTGAGTCCAAGGCCACGGGGGCTTTTCATAGGAGTCTTGTTGGGACAGAGCTTCCTGAGAACCCACGGGTGGCGAGTTCAGGGGGCTGAGTGGTACAGGGTGGGCCTATGACTCCTCACCCATCTGAAGCAGGGAGTTGATGGCAGTGTCCTTGTTCCCTCTCTGGGCTTCCAGCACAGAGTGGATATCCTTCCCGTCCATGTTGGGAAACATGTCCTGGATGGCTTTCAGATCCTCCTTGCTGCAGCAAGGCTGGGCACTCATGGCTGACAGTGGCGTGGCTATAGGTATCATGCCGGGGCTGCAGACGGCAGGCATCCTTGTGATGGGCACGTAGCCAACGCCCTGCTGGTACATGGTCGGCATCAGACCACCGGTTGAGGTGGCATCACCATGGCGCGCGGCAACAGCGAGTAGGACATGACCAGGTTGATCACGCCCTCCTCGTCATCACCCAGCCACCCACTCAGACAGTGCCAGTTGTCCTCCACTGCACCCTCTTGCTTCAGGGACTCGAGCATGGTGATGAAGGAATTTCTAGAGATACCTGAAGATAGTAGAAGACACAAAAACAAGGACTCTAGAGGACACTGACACCGGAGACCCTACAGCACAGCAAGCTTTAAATGTGCCAAAGAGATGCACAATAGCCACAGATCAGACACTGTCAGATGCTGGTGAGGCTGTGGGGCAGCAGCAGGTCTCCCTCTCAGCTGCCGGGAATGGAGAGCGGAGCAGCACTTTGGAAGACAGCGTGGTCCTTTCTCAAGAAGCTGATCACTGTCATACCACACCACCCAGAGACCACACACTAGGCATTTACTCCGGCGAGGTAAGAGCCACGGCCACTGTGCAAGAGAGACCTGCACATCAGCGTGTATGGCCACTTCATTCCTGACTGCCTAAAACTGCAGGTAACCCAGATGCCCTCTGAGGCGCGAATGATAAACAGCTGTGGTGTGTCCAGGTGACGGGGTAAAGTTCAGCAGCTAGAGGAAATGAGGTCTCAAGTCACCAAACCGTCAGAGGAATCATGAGTGCACATGGTTATGTTGAAAAACCAGTCTGAAAAGGTGACACCATCTGACTCCAACTGCTGTTTGACACGTGGAAAAGGTGAAGCCGAAACCACCTTCACAGATTGACAGAGGATGGAGGCGAGAGCTAGAGTGAGGCCCCAGGACTCCGGGAGGAGCAGGCTTGGCTAAAACAGCAACAGGAATCAGCCACTGTCTCTTCACCTGCTTCATAATAATCTCTATTCCCTCTGTTGGCTTCTCTGTCCTGGAATAGACTTTGAGATTTCTTCAGGTCCGGCATTGCAGTAACAGACTCACTCAGACCAAGAAGCTTACTACCCTGGCCTTGGACCCGCCACCCAGGATGACCCTCCCGCCTTTCCTAGCCCTCTAGCAAATGACATTTAATTTCTGTCATAGCACACCTGGCTGTCACCTGAGCGACTCTGTGCCACACTTGGAATTGCTTAGGAAGAGGCCCTCGCCCTGCTCTGTGAAGCCTGCTTACATTTCAGATGGTGACTGGTTATCCTCAGGACTTGGAGGGAAGGGCCTGCCAACAGCCTGAGGGAAAGTGGACTGGCCCTGAGATGTCTCCTCACCACCCATGTGGCCATCAAGTTGGCTAGATGACGTCATTCGTGCATCAAGCCTTATCCCCTGAGAAAACCAAAACTCAAGGCTAGCAGTGGATGGTCCGGAGCCCCAGTGGCTGGGACAGGAATGTCACTGCCATCGCTGTAGCGGTCAGCCTGCCTTGTTCTTTTGTGATGCATGTTGTTCCTGAATGCGTTTGATCCCCAGGCAAATGCAGTAAACCACAGTAGATATTCCCATGCAATGTCTATTTCATATATATGAAATGTAATAGAATAGTAGTGAAGAGGAGAATAAAGTTGGTTAGGATAAAGTAAGGGTAGTTAAAAGACAACATGAGCCTCCACCACCTTGCTTAAGCAATATTCTTTTTCCTTGATGTCTCCAGCCCCCAGACCCAGGCCATAAAGATGGATATCTTAAAGAATTGAGCAAATACTCCCTGGGGTGGGGGTGTGTGTGTGTGATAGCACCAGGAGGTTAAAGATACTTTTCCATTGCTAGAGAACAGTTTACTTTGATGTTGCTGTAAATTAAGTTTTAGATTAAGCAGTAGTTTACTAGATGCTTTCTCTTTGTAACTTTCTATAAGAATGGCTGCATTTGTAACCAAGTCTTGAAGAGGCAACTCTCACTGTTCTCCAGAATTTCTGGCCTTCTGAAAATAAAGCTCGATGGGATTATCCTCGTCCCTGCATATTGGCTGGACAGAGACAGGTGGCCAGACCCTCTTTGTCCAGTACTAAAACTATGTAGAATAAACATGTCAGTGATTTCTAGGGATTGGGGGTAGAATAGGTGAGTGAATGGGTTGAGCCTAAAGGATCTTTATGGCAGTGAAACTACAGGATATTCCAAAAGTTGTTCCTAAAGTCCCCTTACACTAGGAAAATGGGAAATTGTAGCTAAATGTACATTTACAAAATAGTGCAAAATTTTACTAAATATTTACAAAATGTTCTCTGCATGTAGGCTATTTCTTTGTAAAATTTTGTAATTAATATTTTGTTAATAAAGGTATATTTTGGTGCAGTTCCCAACTTTCCCTATGTATGGCGACTGCAGAGAAGACTACTGGGACACCCTGTGCTCCCTAGGATACTGCAATGGCAAATGTATGACATTATGCATGTATCAACACTCAGAAAATTGCATTTACTGAAGTGTGGACACCGATGTAAACTATGGACCATAGTTAATACTAATGTGTCCATACTGGTTCTTCAGTTCTAACAAAGGAACCATAGTAATGCAAGGTGTTAATAAATGGAAACTTATACAAGAGAGTAGGAAAATAAAAGACCTTTCTGTCCTACCTGGCCACTTTTTTTAAACTCATAACTGCTCTACAAAAAGTCTATTACTAATTTTGAAAACTCAGTTACCATGTCTCTTATTTTTATACTATTAATATTAAAATCTTGTCATTTGCCAACCAGGCTGTATAGGACCATCAAACTCAAACTAAAGGACATGTGTGGTACACAAGGATAAGAAAATGCACAATGATCACAACTAGGAACGGTCACTGGGAACATTCCGTCACACAGACATGCAGGCTCCACATTTCTTGGCAGGGTTTTAGAGCATGACTGCTGTATCAAGGCATATCTGCCTCAGTTATATTTTCACATGTTTGTTAGTACATCAGAGAATTACATATTTCTGGGGTATCTGCTTAAATTCTGAAGGTCAAGATAAACATTTAAAACCTGGTGCTTTTCTAGAAAGGAAGGAGAAAGATCAGACTATTTGATCCAAATATTGTGTAACTCCTTCTGTACCCATTACTCACGGAGAAGAATGAAGTTTCAGGGCCGTTTTCATTTAGATATTTTGTAAGTCATTCTGTACCCATTACTCACAGAGAAGAATGAAGTTTCAGGGCCACGTTTATCAGCAGGTTAATCTTTATCATTTGGATTATTTTTCTAAGGCTAGATGTGTATTGACCCTCAGCGTCACATGATTCAGAAGTATTGTAACATCCCTGAAGCCAACTGTTTATAAGTGAGTGAAAGACAGACAGATGTTCTCTAAGATTAAACCTCTTCAGATTAGCTTGTGCTTATTTTCCGCCTTTTTGAATTAAGGAATAAATTTGCTGAACAATAAGGGAAACCTCATAGATCTTTATCGTTAAAAAATTAAAGTGAAGCTATGTTAATGGTTAAAACTATAGTATTATTGAATTTGTATATTTAATGATTGTTTTAAGCCACATTTTATTTAACTCAAATAATATGACTGACTACATAAAACCAAGTGATATCAGAATCTAAATTGGACCCCTGGTTATTACTTCTCTACTTCCCCTTCCTAACCACTCTTTTTACTTTGGACAAGGTCAGATGTTATTGTCCGATGACAGCTATGCATCTCTGCTCATTTTTCTTAAATGCATGTACATCGACCACTTTTGATGTAAATATATATCAAACATCTACCCTATTAGATGCCAGGCAGTGTGCTCATTACAAGGTCAGATTATGTTTTCAAAGCATTTGCAGTTTAATAAGTGACTCTCAAGATTGGCACAGCAGAGAAAGTGCTAGTGAGGAGAAAATTCAAGTCTGAAGGTCGGAGAGAGTGAGGTCTCTCCTCCAACGGACAATGTAAGCAGAATTGAGGTGAAGAAAAGCTTGTCTGGGGTTGGAACTGCTGTTGGAGGAATGGAGGGAGCAGAGAAGGGAGGTTTTCTGACCTGAGAAAGGGTTAGGTACAAAGAAATGAATAGAAAAAAGATTGAGGATCCTTCCATCCACAGCCCTCTGGCATCTACTGTTCTCATTCCCCTCTAAATTCCAACAGTGTCAATGCCGCCTTTACCTGAGGATTCCACACTGCACTGCTGTGTGGCTGGGGGCAGATGGAAGTGAGGTTTCCAAAAGATGCAACAATCCAAAGTACACAGCATTTACATTCTTGCTTTAGCTATCTCCCCCCCCCACCCCCCAACCCTCCAGGGCTACTTAAGAGTTGAAGACAAAGATTTTAAACAGTTGCTTTCCAGTTGACGTCTTAGGACACAACCAAGTACCCCTAAGCCTTCTTCGGTAAGTTTCAGCCAACTAACCAAGTCCTGCTGACCCAGGGTCCTCACTGCCCCCATCGTTCTCCCCATCTTTCACTCTTCTGCCTTCCTTCCCTAAATTCACGCTTTTTTTTTTTTTTTTGCACTTTTTAGCCAGGGCTCGGTTTGAACCTTCCACCTCCAGTATAAGGGGCCAATGCCCTACTCCTTTGAGCTACGAGCACCACCTCTAAGTTCACGCTTTTCAAGTTCAAACCCATCTATGTTATTATTCATCAGGGAGTGAGTAAGGCTCTCCCTTCCTATCTTCATATGTTTGGCTCCAGGCCTCTTTTCTCTCACCTTCCCCTTTACTTTCTCGTCTTCCCTTTCCCTAATCCCCTGATGGCTATTGACAAATTTAGTGATTTGATTATGAGCCAAAAAAAAAAAAAAAAAAGCTGGCAGCGGCTCCCCTCCCTCCAGCTCTGTGAATGAGCGTGGCTGGAGCTTGTGGAGGTGTGCTCCATATCTATGGCAATCACTGCCTCACAGGCTCCCAGAGCCAAGCTCCTCAGAGGAAGCCCCGCCCCTCTGGCATTCAGAATATAAACTCACCAGCAACATTCCAAATGCACAGTGGTTCTCATCTCTTTTTATGCAGCTTAAAACCTGACTTGGTATTGGAAGAGAGCTAAACTGGATTATTCAATTTCTTCCACAGGATCATCCGGACAGGTTGTATTCTTTTATTATTGATATTAATACTTAGATTTTTAGGTCTAGAAAATATGGCATGCAAATAGTATATCACACATCTCTTAAAACAAAAATATAGGGAGAACAAAATAAGTCATATGGTAGTAAATTAAGAATACAAAATATTTGAAGACTTGTAAAGTTATATGTTTGTCATTAAATATCTTGCATTTATATACTGTTTTGCTACTTAAAGAGTTTTAACATAAAATTGCAGGAGTATGGGTCCCCTGTAAGTCCTGAACACTAGATGGGTTCTCTTTTCACTATTGAGGGGAATTAAGAGGGACTTCACGTTTCATGGTCACAGCTGTGATTAGGGGCCTTGCAAGAAGCACTCTTATATGAGAAACATCAGGTAAATTTAGTAGACATTCATAGTTTGTGGTAAATCATTGACAAGTAGAGTAAACAGTACCTCTGTTATCTATGAATTCTTAGACGAAAGTACAAAGCCCAGAGAAACTTGATCAAATAAACAAATGCATATTCCTGACCACTTACTTTGCATCACGGTGATGGAGTCTGGCATAGAAAGATGTACTTTCGGCCACTTTACCCCAATCCAGGCAAACCTAAGAGAATGTGTCTGTACCTACCATGCCAAAATATTCCAGGATTTATTACAATGCTAGGAAGAAGGTGAGCATTCACTCTTGGATTATTTGCTGGATGAAAGGCAGGTGGGAAGATGGAGAAAGGAGGAGACAGAGGAAGGAGGAGAAAAACTTTCTGAATTTAATCAAGCTTATAGGTCACATTTTCACTATTTTCTGTTGAGGTTTCTGAACAACTGTGACCTACATACTTAGGACATGAAACTGACAGTTTCTAAACTAAAGTATATCTTTTGAAAAAACAAGAGTCTGGCTAGAAAAGGAACCCATACGTTGTGATACGAGACAACTTGCCAAAAGAAATGAAAAAGGGAAGAGATTTTATTACACACTTCCTACTTTACCTCTAAGACCAAAATTGACACGAAGGGGCAGCTAGAAGTCAGCCAACAATTTAATGATAAATCCACCACTCCCAGTTAACTACAAGCCAATTCGCACAGACTTGGCTGAACACCAAGAAAGAATTCACATGAATAAACGTATCAATGGGCAGGGCTCAAGCTGTGCCTTCACTACTGATTTCTTTGCATGAAATGTCTATTTTCTGAGAGTAAGGAGAAGGTTTGGGAAACATGGGATTTATTGAAAAGACTGACTTCTATTTTGGGAAGAGAAATTTCATAATTTTGGAGAAATTACATCTAATGTGCCTGAGAGGAAAGTTTTTAAAAAGTTGCAATACGTGTGTGAAAATAACTTGCCAGGCAGCTTTCTGGGCAAAAGTGAACACGAGGGAGATCTAAGCAGGGGAACGGCAAGGACGGGCAGCGTTTGCTGGGATGCTACGTCAAATGGGGTGCGTTTGGCAGTTACAAAAAAAAAATGATATCAAAGGAAGTTAAAAGCCAATGAGGAAAGATCTTAGCACTAATCCAGGACATGAAATGGATTGCAATGGAATGAGGAGACAAATTAGCAGCTAATGATCTTGCTTGACCTTACAACTTTCAATCAAATCATTTCAGTGAAAGTATCCACTATGTTACTGGTCACGTGAAAGACAAAAAACCAGAAGTAATTTCAGAGGTTCCAAAAAAATTTTTCCCACCTTAAGATTCTGTGCCTAATGTAACCATCACAGTGTCATTAATTTCATTTTCTTTTAAATACATTCATCAAGCATTTGAATTCTTTTCATTAAATAACACATAACTCAGAAACATTTAAAAATGCTCTGACTTAGCTATCTAGCAATAACAATCAAATGTGACCATTGATATTTCTTGTCATTTAATGAATAATTGAACCCTTTACCCCCAAACATTATATTTCTGGGCCTATTTTTAATGCCCTATCAATTATAGAAACTGAAGGGTTTGTTGCTTGTATTCATTGTTGAAGATCTTAATGAATCTCTCACATTTTTACTAAGTCTTAAGCATGTTACTTATAATCTCTTGTGCTCTTCTACTGAGGGGCACCAGCAGGCAGGGGACCTCCTCACACCTGCTTGTTAATGCTGAAACATTATAAAGTGTGTACAGAGTGCGAAACTCAACCTTTTTTGTTTTTTTCCAGATGGAGTCTTCCAACTCTGACTATGATAAATACTTTAAGGAAATCCATGGGATTCTGATGTACGAAAGTTTTGTTAAATATTGGGATGATGTGGATGCCTTCCAGGCAAGACCAGATGACCTTGTCATCTCCACCTACCCTAAATCTGGTAATGCTCTTTGTTTCTTGGGTTTTCTTTTTTTTTCATGTAGAAATGGTGAACCCAGCCTGAATGGTAAATATTAAGCTGTTAACTTTTTACATACTCATTCTCGGTGTTAAAAAAGATGGATATAGTAGTTTTCATACAGGCATAGGAAAAGTAGCTCCATTTTGTAACTCTCATCTGAGCCTACAGCTTGAACAGTGCAGTGATGTGGATATTTTTGGTCACATTAGAAACTCCCACAATATAGAGGGATGGATCTATAGTTACCTCATAATGAAAATGTAAAGCCGCCAACTGCTTACCTTGTGCCATTACTGTCTTTGTATACATAGAGCATAAGAACTTTTCATAGATATTTCAAAACTCCTTTCCAGTTAACCAGCTCTTCTTCTTCTTCTTCTTTTTTTTTTCTGAGATAGAGTCTCAAGCTGTTGCCCTGGGTAGTGTGCCGTGGCATCACAGCTGACAACAATCTGAAACTCTTGGGCTTAAGTGATTCTCTTGCCTCACCCTCGCAAGTAGCTGGGACTACAGGTGCCCACCGCAACACCGAGCTATTTTGTTGTTGTTGTTGTTATTGCAGTTGCGTTGTTGTTTCTAGCTGGCCGGGGCTGGATTCAAACCCGCCACCCTCAGTCTATGTGTCCAGTGCCCTGCTGACTGAGTTATGGGCACTGCCCAGCCAGCTCTTCTTTACAATTACACATAACACTCCATTACTTTTAACTTATATTTTTATTTTTTAGAGTTGGGGTCTTGCTCTTGCTTAGGCTGGTCTTAAACTCCTGAGCTCAAGCAATCTACCTGCCTTGGCTTCCCAGAGCGACAATTCCATTTTTAAGCAATGCTTTTTTTTTTTCGAGATGAGTTCAGCTTGTGCATAGTTCTGGAGTTCTGCAATTATACACCTTTAGAAATTAGAATAGTCCAATCCAGATTTCTCTAAGTAGCTGTTCCATTTACCACTTAAAAATAAATATGTTAAACATCAATATGTCTTTGGCTATTTTGACTTTAAATCTGCTCTTTTACTTTTCTTCCCTGTTGGGCTCAATGGCAGCACAATACCAGTGACTGAAGTTGGAAGCTGGCAGATGCTCTGGTTCAGTCCTGTCCCTCAGGGATCTCCCTGCGCCGCTCACCTCATCTGCCCTCTCAGTCTGAGGGGACTCAGCCTCACGCAGGGCCTCCAATCTCCCTTCCTATGACCCCTCACTTCACGGCTATGTTTATTGTGTCATCAGCAAAGTTCTTCTAAACACAGTGCTGATGAACTTGCTATCCTGGCTCACATCTGCTGATGCTGCTCCTGGACTCTGAACAGTGAGGCAGACCCTTTCGTTTGCACACAGGCCCTTCTGCTTGCCTCTGTGAGCTAGGCCCCACTGCCCTCTGTAGGCATACACTTTGATTTAGGACTTACAGCCCATCTCCAATTATTTTCCTCATCACTATGCCACTGTTAAATATCTAACCTTAGATTTTTTTTAAAAACTTAATCTGATCTAATCTGATCTTTGACCTTGCAAACATAGGTTTTATTTTTGGTAGAGATTTGTCCTCTTCCTCCCTATTTGAACCCTCTTTTCCCTCCCATAACTTGTGAATTTATGCCAGCAGCGTATTAAGGGTGAGCTCAATTGTCAGTTCCTTGTGATGGGATTTCTTGCCAAAACATTACCCGGCAGCAGCCGCAGGAGCAGCAGCATTCCCCATCGCATATTTCTCCTTTCAGTCACTCACACCTCCCTCCAGGCTCTGTCACAGCAGTTATTGGACAATGTTACTGACTCTTCAGTGGATTCTTGGCCACAACAGGACAGGGACGAGATGTTCTCTTTTCCATGCTGTATGCACTAGGACACAGTCTAAGGCATCAATAAGTAAAGTTCGTGACTGAGGCATGCCTATGTGTCTTTCCTGCTACTCAAGCCACCTTACTTTTTAGACATAAAAATTGAAGTTCATACCTGATATCAGCTTGCACAAAATCCATCAAGAGCAAACTTGAGCACATCTCACAGGTGTGCCTTACTGTAATACTTGTCTTAATTTATTGAGGTTGTTTGGGGCTCTAATAATATATGAAATTAAGAAAAATATTTCTTGAATCTTGTGGCTATTCAGACCCCCTGCAAATAACATTACACTGGTACCTTCCTATTGTGTCTATACATAAATCCAGCATCATCAACCCTATATAGTCAGCAGGCAAATAAGATTTTTAAAATTTTTACAGGTACAACCTGGGTTAGTGAAATCGTATGCATGATCTATAAAGAAGGTGATGTGGAAAAGTGCAAAGAAGCGATTTTTGATCGAGTCCCTTACCTGGAATGCAGAGACGATACTGTCACCATGAATGGTAATGCCCAATGTGATTTACAAGTGGGGTGTGTGTGCCAAGGTGTGCATGTAGATGGTGCCAGCACGGAGCCATCAGCAAGAGCTTCAGTGAGGATTAAGTCCTACGCATGAGAGAGGACAGATTATATTCAACAGATTATATTTTAGACATTTCTATTTAAGTCTTTGCAGAGCTTATGGTTTAACATGTGTCTGGAACAGAGTGAATAAAGACAGGTCTTGTAACCCTTCATCAGAGCCTCACTATATGTGAACATTTACTTCTCTGTGGGCTGAATGTCATAATATTTTAAATACTGAGAAAATACCCATAAATATTTCAAGGATGTATGCAAAAACATATTCATCACAGATTTTTTAATGTTATGAAAAATTAGAAATAGCCTGAATATTAATCAATAAAAAATAGTTGAAAAGTCATATAATAACACTATGAAGTCATTGTACATTTTTGGATGTTTCTTAATACTGCAGTTTGAATGTAATACATTGAGGGAAAAAAGGTATTCAGAAGACATCAAAAGCTTTACCTCTGCATGTGGTATTGGGGTGTCTGTGAAGTGGGGTGTATTTGTGCAGAAGCTTACTTTCTAAAAAGTTAATAATGATTTTTCCCAAGAAGTGAAATTTCATTTAAGCTTATTTTTTTCTCTGTATTTTCTCCTATTTATACTTCTTTCATAGTCAGTATATATTATTATCATGAACACAATACAGAATCTTAAAGTTACTTCTGTTTTTGAAATATCTTCAGAAATCTGTATAAATATTTATAATTTTTAATGTTGTTTAACTTTTAATGTTTTAATATCAGGAGTAAAAAAATTAAACGAGATGGCATCTCCTAGACTAGTGAAGACCCATCTACCACCTGAACTTCTTCCAGCCTCATTTTGGGAAAAGAATTGTAAGGTAACCCAGCCAGAGCCACATGTCGTCAGGACTTTGTCCACCCCCAGACAGTGTAGAGTGATCTGATCAGATGGCATCTGAACTGCATCTCATGCACAATCATTTATTTTGTTATTTCACTGAGTCTGTAAACATTTAATAATTGTGGGATATAGTCAGATAGTCAGGGTGTAGATTATAATTCCAACTTGGCCATTTGGCTCTGAGAAAACCTGTGAAACTGTCTAAGCCTCAGCTTTCGCTTCTGAGAAAGACGATAATATCATCTCCCTCATGGAATCTGTGAGTAGTAGATGAAAAAATGCTTGTACAGGTGTGTGTAAGCATTTATAATGTGCGTAAGCATTTATAATGTGTGTAAGCATTTACACACGTCTCCTAGTAGATAGTGAACCAAAAACAGTAGTTGCTTTTCCTTTTGCATTTGTTGTTATTACTACTGTGTTGAGCACCCTACTTTTACAAAATACTGTGCTTGGCTTCAGGAGGCACATAAATGAACCAGGAAAGGATTAATGAGATAAATATGGGGTAATTATTTATTGAGTGCTTATCACATGCAAACCTTGACATGGTGCACTGGAGGAAAGAACAAGGGAACAAATAATGCAGGAGGTTCTGTGGGTCCACTAAGAGAATTCAAACCCAGGCTCTGTGGGCGGGGTTGGCGTCCAGGAGCAGGAAGCATCTGAGCTGACATTTGAAGGCTGCCTGAAGTTAGTCTGCGTAAATGCAGAGACAACACAAGGAGGGGATATGAAATCCGGTCAGTTTGGCTGAAATGTTCACTATACGTATTTGCTGGATGAGTGAAGAGAGATAAGCTGACTCTTGACCACGTGAAACATCGGAAGCCAAATTAAGAGCTTGGATTCTGCTCCAGTGGGGACGAGGAGTTATCGGCATATAAAGTGGAAAATTTACATCATCAGGTTTGCCCTCTGGGAAGAAAGTCACATAAATCTCCAAAGCACAGGCAAAATATAAAGTCTGGGACCATGAATGCTGTACCCCGTCCTATCTGATTCTGTGGGTGCCCTGTGACCCACCCTGCAGACGTGAGGGCAGGAAGTACTTCACACAGCTCTCCCTGATAGAAAGACGATCTGCCTCCCTCAGAAACATTCCCATGTTGGATTCTGAATGTGATGTGGCAGACTGGACATTTTTCAGAGTTCAACAGCTTAAAATTTCAAAGATTCCAATGTTTGTTTTTATCATAAGTAGTCCTAAACAGACCACATACATCCTGTTGGGGTCATTCTGCTCATAAGGGCATCTTACTAGCATGCACCAGTTATGTGTGTGTCAGTCGGGAGAGAGGTCGTTCTCATTTTTTAAAGATATTTTCCCAGGCCACTTTGTTCCTTTGTAGAATGGGTGCAGGCTTACTGCTAAATTTTTACTTTTCAAGTGAAAGTAGGCACCATACATTTGCAAAAGCTAAGTCTTCACAAGACTCCTTACATCTCAGAGGCCATGAAGGAGTAGGAGACAGTTGGATGGCTTCATATTTGGAATATTTCTAGGGGAATAATAGAGGGGGAACAAGGAGACACATAATTTAAAGATATTTGTAAAAGTGCATTTAGAGTGGTGGACCAGAAACTATACGTGAAAAAGGAAGAAAGTGATAAAAGTAACAGCTTAATAGATAAGAGGAGCAGCTAAGGCTGAGGTGTTTGAGGCCTTTCTGAGATTGGAGAAGAGGGACATTAAATAACAGGAGTGTGATAAAGAGACCAGAGCACAGCGCTGCCGACTGTCTGCAGAAGTTTGCTCTCCAGACTTACTCTCAGCGGTGTATTCTGGCTGCACATCAGTTCAGTCTCTTCCCTGATAAACTGGGGTGAGGCCTTGTGGCTCTCACCTGTACTCCCAGTACTTTGGGAAGCCAGAAGTTCAAGACCAGCCTGGGTAATGTAACTACTAGTCCTTGTCTCTATAGAAATGCAAAAAAAAAAAAAAAAAAAAAAAAAAAAGATCCAGACCATAGTCCCAGCTACCCAGGAGGTTCAGGTGGGGTAATCAGGAACCTGGAGCCTGGACAGTCAAGGCTACAGTGAGCTGTGACCCAGCCACGGCACTCCAGCCTTCACCCTCGGCTGAGCAGGACCCCCTTTCCAGAAAAAAAAAAAAAAAAAAGAGTGATAATAACTAATCTAACTGACTCAATTTATATTTATCAATGTACAACATTCAAATGAGATAATACATGGAAAAATGGCATAAAAATAAAAAGAACAAATATTGAAGATTGAACAATGTTACAAAGGAGGCTGTCACCTCAGGTTCCTGAAGGGTTTTTCTTTATAATCTTACATATTTTGCACATTTTGCACAATGGACATGTATTACCCTGAAAGTTGAAAACATAAATGCTTTCTTTTTAAATATTGAGACTTTGTGAAACCGTATGAAGTGGCTTAATACACGATTTCATCTTCTTAGATGATCTACCTTTGCCGGAATCCAAAGGATGTGGTTGTTTCTTTTTATTATTTTTTTCTAATGGCAAGAGGACACCCAAATCCTGGATCCTTTGAAGAGTTTGTGGAGAAATTCATGGAGGGACAAGGTAAGAGCAGCTTTTTATCTCAGATTTTTTTTCAAGGTAAGAGATACAAGATAAGACATCTCTGAACAGAATTTTCATTTATTCTGGTTATGTCATCTTGATTTGTCATCAAAAGACAGAAGTCCTAAAAGTTCTCAAGGTTCAGAATAAACATAAGGTTTCCAGACGTAGATGGAAAATTGCATAACTTAGATGTTCCAGTGAGATACCTAAAAATAAAAATATGTGAGTATGGTGGAGTTTGAAATAGCAGTTTTTCTCTTTAACATCAAGACTCTGTGTTCAATTCTCTGCCTTGTCTATTTTTACTGGAAAAGCATTTTACAACATGTCATTACAACTCTATTAAACAAGGAATGAGGGAGAGAATAGAGAACACAAAATGTCCGTTTGTTTCCCCCAAAATGCCACATGCCGTATGAAGCCAGAATACAAAGAAGTTTGAGTATGTATAAAATCTTTGCTCTTTCTACCCAGAGATTTCAACCAGATCTCTCAGAAACATTTTAAGAATTACTTGAGCAGATATTCCGGGAAGTCTTGACTCTTTAGCAACTGGGTGTTCGGATTTGAGGAATAGGGTGTGGCACACTGCCGTGTTCACTAAAGAAGGGTCTTCTTACCCTGTAGTAAGTAGCAAATGCAAGAAAAAATAATAATGCCGCTTTCATATGCACAGAAGGTAACCTTGACTCAATAAAAGTAAGGCATATGTGTTTGCTGCTACATCTCAGGAAAAATTATGCTGAAGCGTCACGCATAAAACACATACCTCACATTGTCAAGTCTCGCGGTGTAGGGCTGAGAAAAATAGTGTTGCTTCTTTTCAAAATGACAAATAAGATCACCATAAATATCATGGGGAAGTGTTTTCTTAGGAGAATTGCCCACTAGGGTCAAAGAATCAAGGAAGTATCCAGTGAGTTAACACAGAGCAGAGCCCTTTGGCTCCTGTGTCATTGTGTTTTGTCAGCTTTTAATTGGATGAAATATTTTTGTGTGGGGGACAGAAGGGAAAGAAATAAAAGGGAAGAAAGAACATTTGTTCATATCATACCATCTCCAAAATGTTCAAATTTTCTGGAGTCAGAATGACACCAAGGTCCCTAAGAAAATACCCTTACCATCTGCAGCAGGGGTCCTCAAACTTTTTAAACAATAAGCCAGTTCACTGTCCCTCAGACCACTGGAGGGCCAGACTGAGGGCCCCGGGATGAGTTGGCTGCTAAGTAGGACAGGCAGCGGTGGCAAAAATACCTGGCAGGCCAGAAAATGTCCTAGGCCGGCTGCATGTGGCCTGCGGGCCGTATTTGAGGACACCTGATCTGCAGCATGAAAAGCACTCACAGAGTTACAGGCCTCAGCTGCCACAGTTAGTCTTTAAATGGAACATTTGAGAGCTAGACTTAGCTCTTCTGGCTAAAAGACCATTGATAGTTTCATTCAATCAACTCCATTCAGTAAAAATCTGATATTGCACGCACACACACACACACACACACACACATACACCAGTTTAAAAAGTGTTCTCAGGAGCTCTGAGTCAAAATGATGAGAAGAGGACATTCCTTACTTTTCTTTGAAACTATGTCATAATGACACACTTCGACATAGTGTGTACTTGTGTTTCTGTACGTGGTTTAACCAACACACTTTGCTGCTCTTGCTGCAGAGAACTTTGCTTATGACCTGCAGCTGACCCATTAGTTCTCATTTCATGATCGTTCGTTTTCATTTGTTTGTTGTTATTGTTTGAAAACCTGTTGTCAAGCTGTATAAAGATGACGTATTGCCTTTACATTGTTTTTCTCTCTAATTTTAGTTCCCTATGGCTCCTGGTATAATCATGCAAAATCTTGGTGGGAAAAGAGAGTGAATCCACATGTGTTATTTCTTTTATATGAAGACATGAAAAAGGTGAGAGGCTGGAGACACGTGGACAGTTGGTAGTTTCTAAGATGTGTGTGTCTGACAGTGTTCTGGATATAGAAATCTTCCTTTAAATAAAGGATGAAAACTACCTCCAAAAGTTTTAAAAGAAAAACTGCAGTAATCTCATTACTTTAGTACAGATTTGATACTAGAAAATAAATTTATTCAAAAACTTAAACCCAAGTCTTAAAAAATTCCCAAAATATAAATTTGAAAGAAATTTAGTTAATGAAATAACAACACACATGTGCATACATACACACACAAGGAATCACCAATAAATCAACTAGTCTTCAAATCTATACATGTCAGAATTATCAAATAGGAATTATGAAATAAGTATGCTTAATATGTTTAAAGAAATAAAAGATGAAAATTTAACAATTTCAAATAAACAGGCAGCTACTAAAATTGACAGGGCAAATTTGAAAAAAAAACAGCCAAATAGAATTTCTAAAAATATAAAATTTTTAAATATAGAACATTAAGAATAGGTTAAATAACCAAGTAGACAGGGTTAAATGACGAATCGGCAAAGTGAAAGACAGAGCTGAGTTCTGCAGAATGTCGCACATTGAGATCAATAAAATACTTGATAAAGAGTAACAGGTACGCAGGACTGAGGGGTGAGGTCTTACATCCACTCAAACTTCCAGGAGAGAGTAAAGACAGTGCTGAAATGGTAGCTTGCAAAGTTACCAAGATGGGATTCAAATTTCCTCATCACCTAGTTTTTCTTCAGCTTTATTAGTAATCACAGTAATTCAAAATAAAAATCTCCATGGGATTCTCATTTCACACTCACCAGATTGATAGTAAGCATTTACAAACATCAGTTCATTTAGTTCTTCTAATGATTTTTGAAGTATCTTTTATATCCCTTTAAAAGGCTGGACCTGGGGTCTCACACTTATAATCTCAGCACTTTGGGAGGCTGAGATGGGAGGACTGCTTGAGGCTACAAGTTTGAGAACAGCCTGGATAACACAGAAAGACACTATCTCTATAAAAATTTTGTGATAATTAGCTAAGCATGGTGGTGTGCATCTGTAGTTCTGGCTACTTCAGAAGTTGAGGCAGGAGGATTGCTTAAGTCCAAGAGTTCAAGACAATAGCAGTGAGCTATGATTGTGCCACTCCACTCCACTCCAGCCTGGGTGACAGAACGAGACCATGCCTGGGGAAAAATACACTTTCAGTGGAGGGGAGGGTTTTTTTTGTCTTTCATTTTTTATCCAAATAGTTATTTATTCAATTTTAATGATTTTATTCTCAAAGCATTATTTTTCTCCCTAGGATATCAGAAAAGAGGTGATGAAATTGTTTCAGTTCCTAGAGAGGAAGCCATCAGAGGAGCTTGTGAACAAAATTATACAACATACCTCATTCCAGGAGATGAAAAATAACAAATACACCAACTACACGATTCTGCCCTCAGATGTGATGAACCATCAGGTGTCGCCCTTCATGAGAAAGGGTAAGAAGTCTGTGGTGTGTGTCCCGTTATAGGAAGGCACAAGGTGACATGGTCACAGGCAAAAATCCAGTGAGGCCTGTCCATGCCTGTGGACCCATCGTGTCTCTTTGGTCCTCTCTGATGCATGATTACTCTCTCTACTGAGTTTCCAATTGTGCAGGCACATTATACACTGCTACTAAATTGTGAGTCTTTGTTGACTGGCAGACACCCTCACCCCCACACCGGAGGTAACGTCACACTCTGCAAACCATCGTGACAAAGCCTATGTGACTTCTGTCTTCTTGTCTTTTTAAGTTTTAACCAGAAACTTGAGAGAAATGTTCTATCTTGAGATGAGGAAACAAGCTTAACAATTAGTCATCATTTCCTTGAATAAGAGACAGACAACTTTTTAAGATCAAGTGGCAAAGGTAGGAATTCAAATACACCTTTGTTAACAAATTAGCAAAACGTAAGGAGGTGAAATTCTATGTGGAAGAAGGCATGGCCTGAGCAGACATGGAGTGTAGTCAGTTTACAAATCTAACGGAGTGTAGCAGAGTATTGGGACATCTGCAATACTGATATGTGAGGCAGCAAAAACAGAATAGAGAAAATCTTGTTCATCCAAACATATTGTCAGTGAAAGGGCTAGGCAATTTGTAAAATAAAGGGACAGCAAACATGCCACCAGGTAAAAACAAAGAGCCACTGAGAAGAGTCAAGTGTTAGATTAGAATTTTATTATCCACCCTCAGGATTTCTATCTTCTTTTCCAAAATGTCTACATATATAGTTAAGGTAAAACAAAAGACTTAAAGTAATCATTATGCTTGCACAATTACTGCTAAACCCTCAAGCCCTATCTGATTTTCAGGGTACATATTTTCTATCTTTTGCTTTGGGGGTGATTTTAGTGAGAAAATTTAAGAGTCTTTGGGCCAGGGGGCAAATGAACTCATGACTAGTTTAAAAAGGAGGGTGATATTCTTCCATAACAGGAGCTTTGGGTGTGTGATAGAAAGCAAAAAGGCAGTATCTGCTAGGTCTGTAACGGCTGAGGTGGAAACACTCTCCACCGGCGCTGGCAGAAGTGGGTGGGTGGCAGTGTGTGCAAAGGATGCCTGCCGCCACCAGTGCTCACACCTGTAATCCCAGCACTCTGGGAGGCCAAGGCAGGAGGATCTCTTGAGCTCAGGAATTTGAGACCAGCCTGAGCAAGTGCAAGACCAGATCTCTACTAATAATAGAAAAACTAGCCAGGTGGGTGATGGGTGACTGTAGTCCTAGCTACTCAGAAGGCTGAGGCAGGAGGATCACTTGAACTCCAGAGTCTAAGGTTGCTGTGAGCTACGATGCCACAGCCCTGTATCCAGGGCAACAATGTGAGATTCTGTCTCCAAAAAAAGCCTGAATATAAATAATGAATTAGATGTTGTGGTTCAGGAAATAACTTCCACATTTATGTTTTGAATGCCTGGTGTTGCCATTAACCAGGTTATGAAAAAATACATAGAGGAAACACAGTTTGGTGTGGAAGAAAATTATTATTATTATTATTATAATCATTATTTTTTGAGACAGAGTCTGACTTTGTCACCCTTGGTAGAGTGCTGTGGTGTCATAGGTTACATCAACCTCAAACTCTTGGGCTCAAGCCATTCTCTTGCCTCAGCCTCCTGAGTAGCTAGCACTATAGGTGTCTGCCACAACACCCGGATATTTTTAGAGATGGGTCTTTCTCTTGCTCAGGCTGGTCTCAAACCTGTGAGCTCAAGCAATCCACTTGCTTTGGCCTTCCAGAGTGCTAGAATTACAAGCATGAGCCACCTTGCCCAGCCTAGAAAATTAATTTTTTAACTAATTGAATTTATAACACTTGGAAAACATCCAGGTGGCAACGTCACCCAGCCAGTTGGATATGGACCATAAGACTGGATTTGAGTGATATCAACTTAAGATGATTTTTAATATTTCAGGAGTGGGAAAACATGGGCTTATGTGGAAACTCCAACATTTCAGGGGTAAACTCCAAAAGAAAAATTGAGTGAGGTAACATAAGAGGAAAGAATCAGAATATTTTTTTTTTATTTGACAAATCAGGATAAATCTATTTTTGTAATCTCAGGTATATTATTTACAGTATACATTGTCTTCTACAAAAAGAATGTCAAGAATAGTATTTAAGTGTTAATGAAAGTGATGAATGTTAGAAAGACCTCAGGATTCTGTTTCGAGCCTTTTTACTGATTGTTCTTCCTCTGTTCTTGCAGGGGTCATAGGAGACTGGAAGAATCACTTCACAGTAGCGCTGAATGAAAAATTCGACAAACACTATGAGCAGCAAATGAAGAAATGCACCCTGACGTTTCCAACTGAGAGCTAAGCAGGGCTTTCTTTGCTCAGAGTGTATGGATTAAGGATGTCTTTTTATCATTCTTTACTTTACAATTTTAGATTGGCGGGGAAGGGACATGTGAAGGATCATGGGTCAGGTTCCCGTGTTTGCGGAGTTCCTATAAAGGGGAGCCAGGTGCTTTCCTCCTTGCAATCATCTTTTACTATTGTTTTATTTTCTTTTGCTTCCTCTTCTTTTCTATTTTTTTACAAGTGTTATACAAAGCTATAATCTGTGGAAAAATGTAACGCAGTTGATTCAGCATTTTAGAAATAATAATTCAGCATTTTAAAAATAAAAGCATTCCGAACCACGTTTTCATTACTCTTTTCCATTTAGTAGTGAATCATATACGGATATGTGTATATGTATGTTAATCGTCTCACATGAACCTCAAAACCCTGCGAGGAAGAATCAAGGAACACACACACACACACACACACACACACACATCTGGGGGCAGAACCACAGCTATGATTCCCTTCTTGATTTTCTTTGACTTTCTACAAATACGAAATATCTTTCACTATAATTAGTAACCATTTTTTTTCCCCCAGCAAAATCCCCTTTAGCCACATCCCGGCCCCACCATTTGACCGGAGCTGGGGAAAGGGCTCCCCGGGCGCGGCCACACCCACAGCGGCCAGGAGCTGTCCTTCCCCACTTGCTGGCCGGACCCACGCTCGAAGAGGAGATGTCACCAGAGGGCTCCTAACTGTCCCGAACCTACTGGTTCAAGTGGCGCAGAGGCCCTGGTGGGGGACGCGCTTATGCTCGGGGGGGGGGCAGCGGCACAGACCCCACAGTCTCCTTGCTCCAAAAGCCAGTGGCAGATGTCGGTGGCTGAGTCGTCCGAGCAGCTCTGGAAGAAGGACAGGCCAGCTTGAGTCGTGGCTTCCCGCAGGTCAACGTGGTGGGAGGTTTGCTGGGCCAGCTGGTAGCAGCAGGGCGAGGTGCAGGTGTCATGGGGAGGTCCGCTGGCCCGCAGGGCACCAAGGCGGCTGGAGCAGACTTGGGCAGGGAGGAAGGAGAGGTGAGATAGGTCTCCTGTCACTCGGCCCCCCTGTTGCCCAGATGTTGTTCACCAGCAGGTGGCTCCACAGGTGTCTGTCCAAGCTGGTCAGCAGCAGTGTCCTAATGGAGCCCCCTCTGCTTCCTGAGGACCCAGCCCCAGTTGGGGTTCCCTCATTGCCACAGGACACAGGCAGCTGCTCTCGCTAATCCATGGCGCAGGCCACAGGCAGGGACGCAGGAGAAGAGGCGGCTCCATAACCAGATCTGGGTAGGGGCCATAGTACTGGGTGGACGCTGCTTGCGGTGGCGCCCACAGGTCCCCTGCCCATTGGAGCGCGGCCTCCAGCCCATGTGGTGTGCGGTGGGCGGCTCTGCTCCCACTCCGCCAGGGTGAGCAGCTGGGAGCTGCTGCAGAACGAGCTTCTGTTCCAGTAGCTGTTGGATTTGGCCGACCTTGGGTCAACCTGTGTGTGGGACCTGTTCCCTCTCAGTAATGCTCAGTGTGGGTGGCCACCAGGGAGGGAGCAGCCCGCAGCTCGGCCTCTCGCAGCTCACACCGGCTCCTCTTTGGCCCCAGCCTGCAGGAGTCCCACACTCACGGCAGGTGGCTGGGGTGACTAAGCCCCACCATCGCCATCATGCACACAGCCCGGCACCAGGGTTTCCAGTCCTTCTTCACCCCCCAGCACCAGTAACATTAATAAAACTGTACCAAAATTAACAAAGATGAAAAGATAAAAGAAGTAAATCACTAAAATCAGCCATGAGAGCAGGGCTGACACCATGTGTTCTGTGTCCAGTAAAAGGCAATGAGAAGCAGATATAGGCTCATAAATCTGACAGCTTAGGAAAAAAGGACCAATTCCTCAAAACTACATACTACTTTGTTTCAGAATGTGGTTGTAAAAAATAGATAACTAAATACACTAGCGGACTCATACACGATGAAGTAGATGATCTTAATACTTTATAACCATTATATATGTAACAAAAATATTGTTGAAAAAGAAATTCCCAGGTGTAGATGGCTTCTGTGGAGAATTTCACCAACATTTGAAGAAAAGTAAGGACAATTTTAGAATTTCTTTCAGAATTTTCAGGAAGAGAGAACACTTTTCAATGTTATGAGTTGGATACTCTGATTTACACCCACACCAAAATTAGGAAAAGATAGCACAAAGAAAGAAAATCACAGAGAAATATCTGTCATAAGCGCAAATGCAAATCCTCAATGAAAATGTTAACAAACTGAATCTAATGATATCTACCTACAATTATACATTATGAACAACTGAAATTTATTTCAGCTATATAAGACTGTTTCAAGATTTGAAAATCAATCAGTGTAATCCACTCTATCAACAGCCAAAGAAGAGTGATCATATAATATTAATTGATTTAGAAAATGGGTTTGGTAACATCCCATGCTCACAGTTGATAAAAACTCTGAACAAGCTGGGAATAGAGCTGGGCTACATCAAACTTGAGATAGAATCTCTATAAAGACCTGACAACTAAGTTCATACTTTTCATACTTCCCTCTTCCCCAGGTAGAGGGAAGAGCAAGAGACAGAGCATAAAGTGCAATGTCTCTTAAAGCCTCAATCTCACTGGCCCCAAATACCCCCAAGTCCAGTGTCACTGGGGCAAGAATGTGTGTTCCTTCCCCGAGAAGCATAGGGAGCAGTGAAGATTTCCCAGCATGAATACGGCCAACTCTCCGGGCCTTCTCCTGCCTTGTTATAACCTTTTGTGTTCAGAACTGTGGGCGTTCCTTACATTCGATACTCCAGATGAACTGGGCTATGAAGAGTTCAGGTCATCCCCAGTGTCACTCTTAATACACGGTCTCACCTGCAGCCCAGTCACTCATTTTTCTTTTTTTCCTGTTGAGATGCTAGTTTCATCATGGTGCCCACAGCAAGGCTCCTGACCTTCCCAGTGTTTGTCCAAAAGTGTCAGAATCGCTTGAGACTCCTGGACCATGGCAAAACCACAAAATTTCATCACACTTTAAAGGCTATTCATAGTTCATATATTCTGCCAAAGCCTTTGTACTTAGAAGAAACCAGGGATCATGCCTGTCCTTAGGCTCAGTCTTATCAGAGCCAGGGTAGTGCAGAAAAAATTCACTATATGGTATCCGTCCTTCAAATTCTGAAGTTTTGTTCCATGTACAATTCATCTTTAGATTAAGCACATATTTCCCTTCTTTCAATATGTTTTATGTCTTTATATGTTGCATGTAAAAGTGATGCTTATATAACATATGTATATGTACACACATAAATACATGCATTATATAAAACAAGTTATGCAAATGTGTAAAATTTATCTGTGGAGAATATATAGGAAAAATTTTAAATATTGTATTTTACCAGTGAAATTGACAATGCTTTCAGAATTGCAATAATAATTAGGTTTTGAAAGAGAAGACCCTCTAACACATCATTTGTAGGTGCTGTGCTGAGTATAAGTCTCATTCTCTGCCTCCTTGCATCCTGTCCTCTGTCCTAGAAGGACGAGGAGTATGGCCCACATCCTCAGAATCCTGGGTCTTCAGTCTCTACTTGGCAGGTCTAAGGGACAGAGGAGAATGAAGCCAAGTGGACACTTTCTGGCACTTTCTCATGCGGTTAAATCAAGTGGGCTGCATCTCTCAGTCAAATTCACAAAAGGACATTATCACTCAATTCTCTTGTTTTCATCATGATAGCTCATCCTGAGCTATATCTGGTGACTCTAAATCATGAATTCCTAATCGTGATTTTTGCAGAACATAAATCTCTAGTCTCCTGCAAAGGCGGAGGTGGGAGCTGAAGGTCTGAGGATCATGTTTCTGGCTGCAATGCATGTGGGGAGGCCAACTGGGAATCTTTATCTCATGCTTTTCAAACAATCTGTAAAAGTATCTGTAAAAATTGCCTCCAGCTGTTTTGCCTTCCTATAGCTCTATCCTCAGCGTGCCATTCAGGTCCTTTCTTGTTTTTGTTTTTCTTTTTCTCCCTGGAGCAGAGAAAACAAGAAAAAAAATTTATTAAGAACTTTCCAAAGTTCTCAACTTTCCAAAGTTAAGAACTGGAGCCAAAGAAAATGTTTGTTTGGGATGTTAAGAGAGGTTGGTGATAAAGAATAACTATATCTTTATATTTTGTTAAATGAAAGGTTCAACTTCAAATTCCAGTATTCTACATATTGATAAACTTGCAAATTTAAAACCTACGACTCTTGTCAGAAGCATTATTTATAATTTAAGTGACAAAAAGAAATCATGTTACAGAAATTATTTTGGTTATATGAAAAATTACAAGAATCTCAAGCCAGTTCTTTTTATTTGAAGTAGATATCACTATTACCAAGAGGCTAAGAAAGGCAGTGGACAGACTCCTCCCTCTGAGGGGGCAGGCCTCATGTGAGAGCAGGACGCTCTGGCTTTTCTTGGCTGTTTCTCTCTCTTTTCTCTCTCTCAAGGAGCATGTCCTTACCTGTTCCACTTGCCCACACAGTTCTAGAGGTGCAGAAAATCATCACTAGGTGAAGCTTTTACTAGGTGCACCTTTGCCATGAAAACATTTGCTTGGCTTTTACAGTTGAAATCAGACATACTTAAAAGTAAAGGATCTTCATTTGCTAACATAATTACCCTAGAGCAATAATTCCAGATTCCAGATTCAGCTTTCAATGAGCTCTTTGTTGTACTTAGACCCCTAAGCAGCTGTGACGCACCAACTTCCTGTTGACCTTGTGCAGTTTTGTCAACAGATTTGCAGGCCTCAATAAAGTCTTTCTGATCACCTGCAACAAATAAACCACGGCTGACTGAGGCAGCACAGTGACTCCAGCAGCCAGCAGCTGGGGAAGCCGAATAACCTGGGCCTCTCGTCCCCGCAGACAGGCGCTGGGTGAGTAATGGTCAGCTCTGTCTCTAAGTGCATACATTTGGATTAATACTAAAGTCAACACTTTAAAAACTCAGGGGAGGAAAAGTGAAAGGTTTTAGGATGGATATTTCACCATAAAAGGAAAACACATGGAAATTCTTAGCTCCAGATTTTCTACTATGAAGACACAGGATTATTTTTTGTATTTAAAATTGTGTTGAGGTAGTCTGCTCCAATAATTTTTAGACTGGTAACATTAAAAGTAATTTTAAAGGCTGTTAGTATTTTTCCACTTTCTCGGTATTTCTATTTATTTCAGAAGAGTGTCAGAACTTAGAATTTTCAGGCTGAGTGCTGCTTGGGAAAGTCTGTACTTGGGAATACAATTGGGGATACAGTTTTATCAAGTCTGCTTGTGTGCAGGCCCCCAAACAACGTGTTACATAAATGTTCCGTAAAGCCTTTGCCGTTGATGGTTATTTCTCCTTTCTGAAATATTTTGCCTGGTATGTTTTTCACTAAAATGCATGCATAATATTTTTAGCATTAAGTCAAAATCATGGCAATAAAGTGTTCTTCAAATTTCTGCAAATTTGTTACTTTCTAAAGGATTTTGAAACAAGATTTGAGCTTTTCTATTGTTCTGTCCCACATGCACCTCCCTGCTGTCACTACAAGGGGGAATCACCTGACAGCCTCCCCATAGCTTCCTCTTCCACCTTCGTGTTCTGAGAAAGCCATGTGAGTGCGAAAAGTCCCAGTAGATCAAGAGTCACACAATTTCATCGCTTATTGTAGTAATGTGCATGTTTAATGTCATATTTTAATAACAAATGTAAAAGGCTAACTGAATATTGAATCCCAATGTTTTGAACAAAAACCGTTTTAGTAGTCTAACACCCATGACAGTCATTACACCCTGTTGTCCAATGGATAAATGTTTCATAATTACTATTTTAAAAGAAAAGTCTAAATATTTTCCTCAGATACATGAAAATTTATATATCTTAAAATTATAAGCGACTGTTCTAAAAATGTTCTTAAATTACATTTTTGTTTTTAATGAAATCTAGATTTGTTAGCTATCAGCGTGCATTAAGCTATTCTGGACTTTTTAAAATTACTGTGTCCTTAACTTAAAATGAGGGTAATATTATTTTAGGTGAAGCCACTTTGCACTGTCACATGATATTCAAGTTTCCAGATATACCAGAAGAAGTTTCATGTCATAAAAAAGATCCTATTTTTTTTTTCAGGGCACATGACTTACTTAGCATCTCTTGAGGGCTTAGGGTAGTTAGATATGGTTTTTAAATGTCAAGGACATTCTTCATTCTCTCTAGAGTATTAGCAAATTTATTTATGTTCGTTGAATCTAACAGCGACTTTTTCTTGTGTTCTAAAACTTGATATAAATAATGTTAAAAGAGTCTTTGAAACTGAATGTCAAAAGTGGATAAAAGCAGCTTTCAAAAGCCTCTCATAATGTTGCCAAACACTGTCAGGGACTTGTGAGTAGCCCCAAGGTAAGAAGTTTCGGTCTGTGGGAGGGAATGGCGTGAGCAGGCAGCCAGCTACTCTCCACCGAGCTCACGAGCTCACGAGCTCACGAGCAGCCTTACTCATCTTCACAATGCACATGTCTCATCACGTCTTGTTTTGCGACATCCTCAGAATAGCATTTAGACAGGAAGAAAAGGAGAGACAGGATTAATGTTTTCTAGCAAAGGAAAATTTGTTGTTGGGGAAATGGTTTGGAGATACGCATGGCCTGGTTTACTTTCCCTGACTCAGCCCACTGTGGATGACTTTGCCCTTTGAAATGGAGGTTTAAGTCTAAGGATAACCCTCGATTTATCATCTAAGGTAGCAGAAATTATTAATACTTTTGGCCTATCTTACACATTATTGTATCTCAATGACACTAAATTTTCTACCCTATCGTCAAAAAAAACTACTATATGGTGGCACCTGTGGCTCAAAGGAGTAAGGTGCTGGCCGGAGGTGGCGAGTTCAAACCCAGCCCTGGCCAAAAACTGCCAAAAAACCCCCCCAAAAACAAAAACAAAAAAACTACTATGCTATACAAGTTAAAGTACTCATAGACAGTGTACAAAGGCAAGGAAGGATATATATTTTAAAGAATAATGAAAAGCTTTTATTAGTGAAATGTATTCTCTGTGTCAGGCATGGTAATGCATGCTCGTAGTCCCAGCCTCCCAGGCTGAGGCAGGAAGAGCAATAACTTAAGCCTAGAGATCTAGTCCAGCCTGGACAACATAGTGAGACCCTGTCTTTAAGATTAATTAATTAATTAATAACACCCTCATTTTTTTTTTTTTGAGGCAGAGTTTCACTATGTCACCCTCTGTAGAGTGCTATAATGTCACAGCTCACAGCAACCTCAGACTCTTGGGCTTAAGCAATTCTATTGCCTCAGCCTCCCAAGTAGCTGGGACTACAAGTGCCCAGCACAATGCCTGGCTATTTTTTTTGCAGTTGTCATTGTTATTTAGCAGGCCCAGGCCAGGCTGGAACCCACCAGCCTCAGTGTATGTGGCCGGCACCCTACTTGCCGAGCTATGGGTGCTACCTAGCACTGTCATATTTTTTTAAAAATAAAAATGTGTGTGTATATGTATATAAACACACACACATATTTATACACACATAATAAATATAGGCTACCCCCCCCAAATGACAGCAACATAATTGTCTCAAAAGATAGGATTCAAAATGAAAACATATTAAGGGATAGGAAGGTCGATATAGGCATAAAAATAGACATACTGTGTATATTAAAAATTCTGAGAAAAATTGATAGACATGTAAACATAGGAGATCTATATATTCTTAATATTAATCTATCTAATAGGTTAGATTTTTAAAAAGACATTTAAGATTTTAAATAAAATAATATTGAATTCATTTGAATGTGCAAATATAGAGAGATGCACATTATTGGCTATTACCAACAGCTAACACAGCTAGAAACAAAATGATTGTTTATTGGGACAATAAAATCACAACCAATTTTAAGTGTAGAAATTGTGACGTTTGCACTCTGTTGACCAGTAAATTCACATAAAGAATCTAATTTAAAAAATTATTTTCAAATGCACTTGATTATAAAATTAAAGCCAAAATCAAATGTATTTTATAAAATAATCTATATGGTCAGCAAACCCATTATGTAATCAAATATAAATTACTTAGTAAAAATAATACTTGGAAATGCTAAAAGCTCTGTCATTTGACTAAAGGTGTTATAAGTGGCTAATTCTTTCATAGTGATTTAAAAAAAAAGAAAATGAGCTGAACACGATGATCTTCAGGTTCCAATAAAATCGGTTTGGGTTATTTTACTTCACTATTTATAGTCTTTGACTTTGGAACATGTTTATAACTTCCCCAAACTTCAGTTTTCCCTCCTATGAAATAAGGATAAATAATAACTCTCTCAAAAATTATTATAAAGGTAAATTATTATAACAATAATTATGTTTGTAAATATTTCATTGATCTTTGCCGTACATCAGGGACAATTCTCAGTGCTTCATTCATTCTAGTCTCTCAAATGTTCGTAGGACATAATATTCCCATTTTATAGATGAGCACATTACAGCAAAGTGTATCTGCACAGTCTCACGGATTATCTAAGATCACATCTTGGACACCTAGTGTGGCCCCTGATCCACACTAAGGTGCTCCGTGAACAATTTCTGCACCTATCTAGCCAGGACCTACTTTAGATCTTACAAAATAGGGAACCTCCAGCTAACTATCTTACAAGCAGCTTTGTCTATTGGTCTATTTTTTTCATCTACTTAAAATGGCAGATAGAACCAAATTGTCATGATAAAAGCATGATGACAGGAAGATGAAATAATTAAAGGAACAAAGACAGAATAAATTAAAACAAGCACACACCCAAACACACATGTATATAATTATATTTTAAATAAAGGTACATATTTTTTATCTCATTTTTAATGTGTATTGTATTTAAATTGAAATGCAAGAAAGAAAGTCTGTTAAAAATCAGAGTTGTTTACGCTTTTCAGAACAGAGATAATGATGTAATCAGTTTCTTCCATGGTTATCCTGCTGGGAGAGCTGTTTTAGAGATATTCTGAGGCCCTAAGGATTCCAAATGGAGAAGAGAATAATTAACTCTTCACCACCAAATGCCTACATTAGAAGACCCCGAGAATAAAAGATTGCTTAGTAGCAAATAATTGCCTGACTATATCAAGGAGCAGGATATATTTTGCTTCAGAATATTGTTCTAAGATGGAAGAGACAGGTAAGTATGATTATCTTCATTTAAAGACTAAAATTGCCAAACAAGTTTAATGATTTGCTCAAGACTAACAATTATAAGGAAGAGATTCAATATTAAAAAAGTCATGATCTTTTATTGCATGTGACTGAGAGAAGAATGGAGACTACTTCTCCAGGTGAGAGAAAATGTGTTTTCCTTTTGATTATGGTGGTATACATGCTAATAGTATTATAAATTTAGTAGTACTTAAGCTAGATTGGGCAATTATTACATGCATGACCACATACAGCATATTACACACAGGAAATTGTTTCATTTATAAGATTTTGACAATGACAATGATTCTAAGAGAACCTGCTAAGATGAAGAGTCCTCTATTGAATAACAAGTTTCCAAAGCTGTGTAGTAGGTAACTCTGGCAATTATCAATGATAACATGAATTTCAAAGATACTGTTATTAGGTTGGAATGTAAATGTATGACATGGAAATCATAGCACCTATAAGTATTCAAGAAATAGTAGTGTTTGTTCTTTTTCTTTAATATTGTACTTTGTCCACCATTTCTGTTTATTGCTACATATTTAAAAAAAATTCAGTAGATTTAGGAATATAGTTGTTTTTTGTTACATGGATAAATTGCAGAACGGTGGAGTCGGGGCTTTTAATGTACTTGTCACCAGAACAGTACCCACTGCTCCCGATGAGCGAATTCTGATCACTCATGCCCTTCCTGCCTCCCTTTTCTTAGTTTCCAGTTCCCCGAGAGCCACTCCACAGCATCTTCCCCAGAGTCAGCCTTGATAGCTTCTCTCACAGAGACTGAGTGGCGTCTTCCAGCTCTCTGGTGAAGTGCGGGCCCTTCTCCCTCTGTTAGCTCAGGTGGGTCAGAACAGCTCAGATTGCTCAGGTAGCCCAGGTAGCCCAAGTTGCTCTCCTGACTCCAGACTCGGGCACCAGTCTTAAGTGCTGGATAGGTAAAGACAGTAAGGTCCACAGCTCCACTTTCATTGAATGTATAATGTGATGTCACATAAATAAAACGGGAAACTCTGACCAATAAATTACTTTCGGATGGCAATGAGATGCTTTGGAAAAACATAAAGGACACATACTCAAATCAGGAGAGACTCCTTGGAAGAAGTGACATGGCAGGTGGAGGACAGTCAGCAGTAGGCTGGGGAGAAAACGGGGACTGAAGTTCCAGGCAGTGCAGATGACGTGTGTGAAGCTATGGGGAGCGAGTTCAGGGTAAAGAATTCAGAATATGAGATGCAGGCTGTGGGAGGTAAGGCCACGGCACACATATGTCTGATATAGAGAAATGTGGGAGGATTCCTAAGGAGTACAGGCCTGAAGGGTGAGCACACACTTCTGTAGCTCTGTAAAGAGCTGATTCAGTCCTGGCAGCACTAAGTATGTTCAGGAACAGGACTCAGGTCCGGGAATTAGGAGTGAACCACCCCTCCACACCCGACCCCCTATCCCCAGCCCCCACCCTGTGCTGGGCTGCTGCCGCTCTACTGGAGAGCCTTCCAAGCACTTCAGACGAATCAGCTCACTGATCTCACAAACTGGCCATTTACCAACATCTCTCTGGATGAAGAGGGACCATCGATCGAGAGTGGCAAGCTAGAATGCTCGTTTAAGATTTGCCCTGTTAAGAAGGCCCTGTTACCCCAGTGAAAGAAGATGGACTCTTGAGATGAATGGTGCCCATGAGAAGAGGGACATGAAGAGACGGGTCCACAGACAGATCGGGGGAGGGGGCAGCCATGACTGAGGCTTGTAAAGGACATGAGAGCAGATGAGGTGATGGCTTTGCCACTGACAGAAATGACACAGTGGAAGTCTTTCCCCTCCCTCTCCGTTTGAGGCACGGCATGACGACAATGTGAATTTCATTTTGGATGTGTCAAATTTGAAATGTTAACGGAATGTCTAATGAATGTGTCCAGTAAGCAATTTAATACACAGACCCAGAGCTCCAGAGGCTGACTTTTTCTTAACTACAGAACTGGATATAGGAACTTACTAGGGAAGAGTGTGCAGTGTTATTAGAAAAGAGGGCCTGGGTGAGAGCTTGATGCATACCAATATTTAGGAAATGGGAAGTGGACGATAAGATCACAGATGACCCCCCAGCAGAGTTTCAAGATACAAAACAAGAAGACCAGAAGAAACCAGTACAGCAGAAGCTAAGGTGCAAGGAACTTTCAGAGCAGGGAGTGGTCAAATGGCCAAGTGCTGTGGAAAAGGCCGATGTGATTCAGAAGACAGTCTCGCCCTTTATAGGTATTTAACAGCAATGTGCTTATTCTTTGATGGCTTCATAAATAGCATTATTGTGGGCGAGAGTGGAATAGTGAGGAGGTGGGAGAAGAACTCACATTTCTGTGGGGTAGTGGAGTGAAAGAGAAATGAGACCATAGAAAGAGCAGGTGCCTAAGTTCCTCCAAGTAAATTGGCTGAGAAAGAGCAAAGAGAACATTTGGTGGTTGTTCATGAAGGATTACTGAACTAATAACAAGAAATCCCATGTGCTATTTAAGTTTATAACCTATTTTGATTTTCTTAATTGTAAACACTTTTGATGTTGGCAGAATTTCTCAAAACTTAGTCCCGGGTGCTATGTAAATCTCAGGATAACCTCTTCAGTGCTTTGGATGGATGCTTGCCTTCACTTGTTTACAGAGGAACTGGACACCAAGTCCCTTCAGAGTTTCAATCACTCACAGGACTTCCGCCTGGGTTACCTGCACCTGTGCCTGTTACTGGGAAACCGCATTGTGTTCTAATGCACAGCTTTCCTGGCCATTCTATTGTGTCACCAGAGACATTGCCTAGGCTTGAAAACAATATCTAGAGTAAGCTGCTGAACCCACACCACGAAGCAACATGAGACTGGGAATTTTACCCTTATCTCCTTTAATCCTCATATCGACAATGTTGATCAAATATCATATCCCACATTTGCTGGATGAAGAAACCAAGTACCAAGATCAGAGGCTCCGTATTAACTGTAATTTGTACTCAGGCACCTGAGGAACCAAAGCCCTGTTCCCTCCCACCACATCCTAACTCAGACAAGGAAGCCTGGGCCTGCTCGCCTGGCCTCTCAGGGCTACTTTACTTCAAGAAGTCAAATAAACTCTATGTCTTCCACTCCGTTTTAATTTTTCAAGATCATCTTTTCACTCTTTCCGTTGTTTAAGCAACACACATTCTTCTGAATATGTCATCTATGTACCTCAGTTCTCTCTCACAGGTACAATGGTGGGGGAAAAGATAAATCAGAAATGATCCTACATTCAAATAACTGAGAGTCTAGAGAAAAGGCAAACCATGTAATTAAATAAGTGTAAAACAAGACAAGGTGAATACCAGTCGTCATAGACAGAGAGAGCTGAGAAGTTAAAAATCTGCAGGACGGAGCCAGGCAAATAATTTAACATCTTAAAGCCTCAGTATCTTTATCTGTGAAATGGTTAACCACAGTAGTATTTACCTTAAAAAATGGGGGTAGATTAAATTAGATCAGTTATTCTTATATTCTGTTACTTTTTCTACCAACAACAGAATTATTGAGAGGTTAGTTTCATCACAGTAATTGCATGCGGCCACGCTGATGCAAGTGTAACGATGTGTGACACACAGTATGTAAGGCATAGCTCTTTCCTATTGTTAGGGCCAGGTTAATGTAGGTTTAGAAAACAGACTGACCAGCCTGGCATTTCCAGTATTCAGTCTGGGTAGTCCAACTATTACAACTTGAAGTGTAAAGTCATAATTTCGGATCACAGTTAAGTATCAGACCTCAATGTAATGGTTATGAGGTTTTCGCATTTTTTCCCTGCCTACCAAAGCTTGTAACTACCTCTCTTTGGCATGATAGAATGCAGGAGTGAGGACTACGGAGCTAGGACTGCCCACTCCATCCTCATAGCCCCAGCACAGAGCCTGGCTAACAAGTTTGACACACACTTGAAGGTAGCCAGGGACAATGGGGTGGCCTGTGGTTCTCCTGCTGGGACGTGGGGTGCCCAGCTGAGGCTGGAGACACACGAAGGAAGGTTTCTGTTGTGGTGGAAGGCCCCAGATCTTCACGGGTGGAGGAACCGCCCACACTGTGAACTGGCAGGAGAAGGACAGGAACAGTGAAGGACGTGCAGATGAGGGACCATCTGGGGCCGCAGGGAGGAACCATGCTGCCTCATGTCTAGCCCAACTCAGTGTTGCTCCATGTTGCTTTAGACCAATCAAAATTGACACTGTTAACTCAGATAGTTTATAAAGTACAGTGTGTGGGAAAAGGGCATGGCCTGTTCTGAGGTAGATAGCAAACAAACAGACCAAACCCAGTGGTTGAGCAGTACCAGGGGGTCACTTAGCACCATAATAAATGCCAAAGGCTGCATGGAACATTCAGACTGGTATTTATGTTGACTTTTCTTTTTCATAAGTTAGATTTTATAAATATGATCCTTAAGCTTTTTTCCAGGGAAATGTTTCAGCGGGTGGTTTGCCTGGGACCCCAGGGAGGGTGTTTCAGCGGCTCCTGTCTTTCCTGTTCCTGCTTCTGTGATTCCTTACAACCCTCAGTGTGGTAGCCAAAGAGCAGTAACTTTACTTAGAACTGAATAATGTTATAGACAAAACAGACTGGAATGACCATTTTGTACATCTCTCATCTTTATTACACAAGTAAAATAAGGCTCATAAATGTGAAATAAGCCGCTGAGGGTCATGCTGTTGGTATGTGGAACAACTGGACCCAAATTCCCCTCTCCAGGCTCCAATGTAATGCTTAGAAGAGCCCCACAAATCCCTATTATTAAATATTTTAGCTTTTATATATGCAAAAAAGAGCTAATAAAATCTGTCCTGTCTGTGTGAAATATCTGTTGTATATCAAAATGTCACTTCCTAGGAGAATAATGTATAAATAATTATCAGTTTAATGTTTACTTTTATGGTTAAGGCACATACCTTTAGGTAAAATATTTGCTTATTTTAACTCACTAATGCATATGAAGTCAGTAGTTTTTTTCAAGTTAACATGGACTCACATCAGCTATTGTCAATATGCAGAATATTAAACCGTTTCAAAGTTCTCATAATTATCCTCTAGAGAAGGTTATATTTCAAGGGACATTTTCAGAGGAGTAAACAGAAAAGAGACCTCAGGGAAATGACCATCCTCTTTGCACGTCCTGAGCTTTCAACAACTCAATACCTTTTACATATTAAGTTAAATACCACTCCAGGGCACCATTGTTAAATGATTTTTGGTTCTGATTCTTCATCTGAGGATATTCATTTACAGTTATCAAGAGTTTAAAGGTGAGTTAAATTTGACCACATTTTTTTCCATGAATACTTTGGTTGTGGGTTTTTTAGGAGTAATAATGTTAAAAATGTTAATCTAGAACATTGTCCTCATACAAAAACATTGATTCAGATTCAGGAGATATTGAAATACACTGATGTGCTTTGTTTCCCTCCAATATATGTTTTAAAATCATCAGATATTGACAAAAACAGATTTTTCAGGAGGTTCAGAATACTGTAGATAAATCAAATTAAAACATTTCATTAAACAGTTTTCACACATGAAACAAGGCTCAAAATGTGCAATTTCTTCCTTAAGAGATGATTCCATAACATTTTCACTTGTATTTAATCAGGTGAGATATGTGAGCACTGACAGGAGACAAATACTAAAACAAGTCATGAGTGTGAGTGGCTTTCTTAAAACTCATTCCATCTGATCTTTAATGCATTTATTCCCTTATATTTATAAGGTATTATTAGGAATGAGGTACTAAGCAAAATGCAATACTGTTTCTCTGTATTCTCAATCTAGAATAATCGCCGGTGTTTTTATCCAGGGTGGCCATAAAGTTAATGTGCAATTTAACTTCATGGCCACCCGTATAACCAAACTTCATAGTCAAAAGCCTGCATTACACCCCTGCTGTTCTTATGTCATGTTGTGTTACAAGTTTTCTCTTCACTGTTTCTAAGACAGTACAGAATATTGATCGAGATTGCAGGCCCTGGGGGCGTATAAACACAAAACATGATGATGATGATGATTGGTGGTGGTGGGGGCTGCAGGCCCTGGCGGCAAGCCACCTGGGCTGACCGAATCCTGCAGTTTAGTGGCAGTGTGGCCGAGGGCAATTTACTTACATTTTCTTTTTTTTTTTTTATTGAATGGTAACTATGTACATTAATGCACTTCTGGGGTACAGTGTGGGATTGTCACATGCAATCCGAAATACTTCCATCAAACTGGTCAACACAGCCTTAATGTCATTTTCTCAGTTGTTTTAAAACGTTCACATTCTACTCTTAGAAAGATTCACTTGTACCCCTATAAGATAAACCTCAGAAGTGATCCCTCCAATCCCCCTCCCTCCACCCATTTACATTTTCTTTATGTTAACTTCCTCCTTAGTAAAATGTGATCTATTATCCTATAGATTTAGCCTGGAAGGTGTTTGTAATAAGGATTCAAAACACAGTACCACGCTGCCAGCAGAGCTCTGCGTGTGTGTGTGCACGCTGCATTCCGAGTCATCATTTAGAGTACAGAGTGCTGGTCGAGTGGAACTACAGCCTTTTTTTTTCTAGTTTGGTGTTGAGAGCTCTCTCGAGAGTGGGCTGTATGCTCTGCCCGCGTGTCAGTGGATGTGGCCGGGGGTGTTGGCAATGTGCTTTTCAGGGGAAACATCTTATTTTGGCAGATAACCTACTGCTTAAGTGTCCACCAGTGACCAGGGGTGTCTCTCACAGGAAACCTGTTCACACTGAAAGCTACTCTTGCGGTTCTAATCCATTCCTGCCACGACAGCCATCTCTAGGAGAGCCCTGGAAAGAAGAGCTGGGAAAGAAGGTCAGTGTGGGTGTATCAGTCCGGGAGGCACAGAACGGCAGGACAACAGAACACCAAGTAGGGAAGCAGTTTTCTGCTCACTGTTGCGGGAAGCACTGTGCCGGGCAGTGGGCAGGGCCAGTTCGCTTATGCTCGGTCCATAGAGCAGGGAAAGGAGAGAGAGACTTGAGGGCCAAATCTTTTTTTTTTTTCCCCCACCAATTACCCTCCCTCCACCCACCTTTCCCCCTCCTCTCCCCACCTTTATTGGGGTCCAGGGCTGTGCCTTGACAGATTTGCTGCAGAAAATTCTAAATTGCATGTTTGGAGAAAATAGCTATGGGTTCTGTGGGTGCAGGCTGTGACTGAGGTGTGGTCCCTGCAGCATCTCAAGGTGGGTGGAGCAGGTTTATAGAGCTTCCCCAGAGGAGGGTGGCCCACCAGGATGGACTGATAAGGAGCTGAGAGGAGGCAGAGAACTGGAAACTGTATCCAGGAGGACCAAGCCCTGCCTTGATATGAGAAGGTCAACTTACATTCACAATGGATGCCAAGGCAACTGATTGTTCTATCCAGTGTATTCTGGAAATTTCATTTCACTTCACTATGCATTTATTTACCTTAGAAATGTATAGGTCTTGGGGTTACAAAGTCAAATGTATGTCCTAACCCTAGGATAAGAAATCTGAATTCTAATTGGAGAAACAGGTATAAACAGATAACAACACAGTGGAACGGGTACAACGATAGCACTCTGTTCAAGATATGAGAATGGAGGCAGGAAAGTAATGAATTTTCTCTGTAGACCACTAGAAAGACTTATCAGAGGATGTGAATTTTGTCCAGGATTTTAAGGGATGAGTAGTCTTCTAGACACATGTAGGAAACAAAAGTAAGGGTGTCAGTTCAAAGACAGAGAGACATGCAAGCACAGTGGCCTGATGTGAGGCTTGTCTAAGCATCTTATCACCTTGTTAGAGGGTCAGACTCCTGGCCTCGTGTGATCCTCCAACCCGGGCCTCCCAAAGTGCTGGGATTACAGGAGTGAGTCATAGCACCCAGCCCTGCTGTGCTGGAGGCTAACTTATCAGTGTGGTGGAGGTAAACACAGGAAGAGTCGGAGAAGTCTAAATGTGAAAGTCATGACAAAGATCTTTCAAATTTATCCTTTAGACCACACTGTTAAGGTCAGGTTTTAGAGACATACCACTGATACTGGGCATGTGGAAATAGGAAGACCAGTGTAAAGACTATGGCCATAGTAAAGAGTAGATAATGATAAGGGTGTAAATTAAGGCAAATTATTTTTGGCAATAATGACAATGATAACATTGACAGTGGCTACCATCGTCATGTCCTGCCAATACACACACTGCACCCACTCTCTCATTTCTCCCCAACTATAGCTCTGAGGAACGAGGATAGTCAGGGTCTGGTAAACATTATTGGACTGAATCCATACTAAAGGAATTTTCAGAAATTCTTCTTCCAGGACCTTTTTTTTTTTTTTTAGGGGGATTATATTAATTTCTTCTAGAATATCTTCATTAGCATATGAAGTCTGACAATTATGTTCACAAACTTGACATCATGTGGTCACGTTGGCAGTGCTGTACATAGAGCTCCGTGAAGTTTCATAACCGGGTTTATCAGTGTCCCACAACTGTGTTCATGTTGACCTTGGTGTTGTCTTCCTGAGTGGTGTTAATTATTATCATTCTGTGTTTGTGCATGCTGTCGTGAGAATGTCATAGTTTGAATTAAAGCAGTGATTTTCAACTAGTGCCCCACATCACACTGGTGCACCCTGAGAGGATCTTAGGTGTGCTGTGAAAATTTTTAAAGATCATTAAAATTAAATTATTTTCAAAATAAGTTCAAAGCACAGTAAGTATATTCTTTTTTTTTTTTTACTCTTTTTTTTGATCAACACAATTTAAATGTGTCACAGAAATTCAACTACAGGTTTATGTGTGCCGTGAGATTTTTAAAAAGTTGAAAAACACTGATATTAAAGCAAGCACAAATGTTTTATAAATTTATTGTTAAACTTGGCAAAGTGGAAATGAAATCAGGGACATGTTGGTACAAGGTTAGGGGAATAATTCTATGAAGAAATTGGCAGTGTACAAATGGATTGTTTTACTGGGGAAAGAAAGTGTCACCAGTGAAGAGAGGTCAGGGTGACCAGGAACAAGCAGAACTGACAAAAACATTGCAAAAAATTGTTCAGATTGTGCATCAAAATCATCAGCTGACTGTGAGAAGCATAGCAGACTTAGTAAACATTAATAGAGAAATAGCTAGGAAAACCTAAACTGAAAATCTTGGCCAACAGCTCATGGCTCTTGCATCATGACAATGCACCAGCTCACGCAGCACGGTCTGTGAGGGTTTTTAGCCAGTAAACAAATCACTGTATGGAACACTCTCCCTACTCACCTGCTCTGGCCCCCACTGACTTTTTTATTTACCAAACTATAAAGGAAATATTGGAAGGAAGACATTTTGATGATTTTCAGGACATCAAGGAGAATACAATGATAGCTCTCACGGCCATTCCAGAAAAAGAGTTCCAAAATTGCTTTGATTGGTGAACTAGGCCCTGGCGTCAGTGCACAGCTTCCCAGGGAGAGCACTTCAAAGGTGACCACAGTCTTTCAGCAGTGAGGAATGTAGCACTTTTTCTAGGATGAGTTTGTGAACTTTATTGTTAAACCTCATAGGTAAGTTTAATATCAACAGTGATATTAAAGCACAAACAGCCCGTAACTACTGGGGTAAATTATAGCTACTGGGATGGAGAGGGAGGATTCTCCCAAATCACTATACTTATGAATATATTTGATAACCATGAATTAACACTCTGCAGCAGTAAACCTCAAGACATTTCTCATAGTGATAATTTTATTGAACTGGAAAAAAAGAAAGAAAGCAAAAATTTCAGGAACTTGATTTAAGTTAAGGAGTCTGAGTTTTAGTACCAGGCTGCCAATTAGTCCTTACAGAATGAACAAGCTGTAGGAGAGTAGGAAGGGATGAGGGAGCCAGCTGAAAGGCTGAGGCTTTGCCTGATAGGACTGAGAGAAAAATGGCCATGTGCAAACTACGGAGGGCATTAGGTAGCTGAGCAAGTACTAGCTACTTCCAAAAGTTAATATATAGGGAAACATCATAAATTAGAACTCAAAAATATTAAAATTATTTTTTCCTGTATAGTTACTACTCCCAGGTAAAGGCTTATTTGTGTGTGCAGAGAAAGGTAAAAGGAGTTTGGGGACCATGAAAGTATCTGAGAGATCCCCCAAATTTATAAGCTTTCTATGTTCTGAGGTTGAGTTATACCGGATAACTTTGTATCTCTTTTATGAAATCCCTGTGTGGTGAAATGAATCGGAATACACAGCTGGGAGCACTAATTCCAAATACTGTAAATAGAACTTGTAGAGCCAGATGCAGTGGTACATGCCTGTAGCACCAGCTACTCTGGAGGCTGAGGTGGGAGGGTCACTTCAGGCCGGGGGGGGAAGTGGCAGGACGGTACGATTGCGCCTGTGGGTGCCCCGTGCTCCTGCCTGGGCAATGCAGCAAAGCCTCCATCTCTTAAAGTAAATACATACTATGGTGGTAACTCACAGTGTTATAAGGGGATGCTGAGCAATGACAATGCGACTAAATTATTCACTTATTTTTAAATGTGATTAGTGCTACACTTTGTTTACAATCTAGTCTCCCCAAAATGGACAACACACAGAGTGTCTTCAGGAGGGAGCTGGTGGATGTTCAGGGCATCCCTCTCTTCTGGAGCATAGCTGAGGAGTGGTCCACAGTAGAGTCATTCGAGGCCCGGCCAGATGACCTTCTCATCTCCACGTATCCCAAATCTGGTAAGCCCTCTGTACTTAGTAGTTCCAGATATTTAGGTAATGATCCATCTGTGTAAACCCATCAGGTCTGACTTGAGTCCATTAAACATCAGTCAAGATAACCCTGTGAGAGTTGCAGGGAGAGCTTTATCTTAAATTAGACAAGTTCTCTTTCTATTCTGAAAGGGTAACAATTAGATGGAGGATATATCTAAGGTAAAAATTAACCTAGTTGTCTTGTTTTTATCCTTAGATTCAAGTAAAAATTATCAGAACTGCATATGTATGTGATTTAGGCACATAAATATATTCGTTCTAGAGCTACATCGGGTATATTAATATATATATATATATATCTTCTATTCATTTTGATGTTTAAATATTGTTTTTATGTTTAAACAACTGCTGACCTTCAGTATATCAGACTCAGAAAGGAGATTTTAAGATGGCCTGATAAGAATCAACAATGTTGGAGGGAGAGGGGAGGGAGGAATTGGTGGAGGGAGGGGGATTGGAGGGATCACTTCTGAGGTTTATCTTACAAGGGTACAAGTGAATCTTTCTAAGAGTAGAATGTGAACGTTTTAAAACAATAACTAAGAAAATGACATGAAGGCTGTGTTGACCAGTTTGATGGAAGTATTTCAGATTGTGTGTGTGAAAACCCCACACTGTATCCCAGAAGTGCATTAATGTACATAGTTACCATTCAATAAAAAAAAAAAAAAGAATCAACAATGTTTATTTTTCCAGAACTACTTGTGACAGAGTCTTTGATTTACCCAGAGGTAAACGTACACACAGAGGGGGGGAATCAAGGGCTCTCTTGCCTTTTATCCACCTACATTTCCTGGTCCCACTGTCAATCAACTGCACTAATCACTAAACCCTTTAAAGTTAGCTGTCCTTGATATCCTTGCCTCATTTCTTAAAGGAAGGATTTTTTAGTAAGTGTAGTGACTACTGATCTTCCTTTTAGATTATACATATCAAAGTTATTTCAAAGTAATGTTTAACAAATTCTGGATGACAGTTCTAAAGTGGGGAATCTAATCTATAAAAACCAGAAACACTGGGAGAACAAAGAGCTCCTACTAGGAAATGAGCATAAGCACCTTTTAGATACTGGTTTTTAAAGCATGTTTTGCCAAAACACCTTTTTTCCTTATTACTTTACAGTGCTTTCCTAATCGTTCACCAAACCCAAAGTGTTTCGGACCAAGACCACTTTGTCTTTCCTTGATAAGTGTGAAGAGAGGGCGGGGGGCGGGAGGGGGCAGACACCGACATTGTGTGTGCTCTGTTGTTTTGCTATTTTCAGAGGCATTCAAAAGAAGAAAAGCATTTAGGTAATCTCTGAGCCATGTGTGGTGGCTTATACATACACCCCCAGCCAGCTACTTGGGAGGCTGAGTGGCTCTGTCTCTGGGAAGATCATTTAAAGCCACTAGTTTGAGACCAGTCTAGGTAATATAGCAAGACTTTATCACCAAAAATAAAAAATAAGTTATAGGCATGGTGACTTGTGCCTGCAGTCCCAGCAACTTGGGAGGGTGAGGAAGAAAGATTACTTGAGCCCACAAATTTGAGGTTGAAGTGAACTGATAAAAACATTGCAAAAATTCCCTGAACTGTGTATTAGAATCATCATCTGACTGTGAGAAGCACAGCAAACCAAGTAAACACGGATAGAGAAACAGGAAAATTTTACCTGAACATTTTGACCAGCAACTCATAGTTCTTGCATCATGACAGTGCACCAACTCACAGGACACCGTCTGTGAGGGAGTTTTTAGCCAGGAAACAGCTGTCTTAGACCCTCCCTATCCACACTGTTGTACTCCAGCCTGGGCAACAGAGCAGGACTCTGTCTCCAAAAATAACTAACCAAATTAATATTATAATTTTAAAAATATAATCTTTGGAGGTTATCACTGCACAAATAGTTCACCTAGAAATATGCTCCCTGAAGGTGAATGTTCCTGACACAGTGGAAATTAGGTGACCACGCATGGCTCCATCGGGGCTCTTTGTTGGGTTTTGTTGTTGTTCCTGTTAAGAGATATTGTGAACATGTCTTAAAGTTATTAACCCACTAACACCTTGTTAATTTTGTTATAAAGGATCCAAATTAACCTTTAATATCTCCTTAGCTGAGCCAAGCCTGTGCTCTTTTTCTTTTTCCAAAATTATGGAAAACAGGCATTTCTAATACAAAGCCTAGAGAACAGCCAAACCAGTCTTGCCCTCAGTCAGACTCCATGGGCTGGAGTTTCACCCACTCTCTTAATAGGTGCTAAAAGGGTTGCATTATACTTTGAACTTAAATTTACTTTTCTGTATTTTTAAATGAATTATTGTTTAAGCCTAAGACAGATCAAGCAGCAAAATTTCAAGTATGGTGATCCTTCTTTGACTCACTGTTTTTTTCATGCTATAATTGTCCATAACCAGACAGGGCCTATTGCCCAGTGTAGCTATTCACGATTCAAGGAACAAAAAGAAGCATTGACCACAAGGACTAAAAAGGCACCTAGAGTGCTCCGTGTCTGGGATCACTTGGAATGTGCAGCCACACACAGATCATTCTGCAGAAGTGTTGCTGAATGCATGGCTTAATTAACTGCTTAACTAATTTAATTATTTCTATTTTTAGTTACTACCCACTGTTATTTACTTTAGAGACTATCATTAAACCTTTGGTAAAGGGAAAGGGAATGGGAAGAGTTAAGAAGGTCTGTTCTTCCCAGATCTTACAATTATTTTTAGCAGTACCTCTTCAGCTCCATCATTGACTGCTATAGGCAAATACTGCTTTCGAATGTATTCAAAAGAAGAGAAGCATTCAGATAATCGGTGGCTTGTGCGTGTAATCCCAGCCAGCTACTTGGGAGGCTGAGGTGGGAGGATCATTTGAGACCACGAGTTTGAGACCATTTGCCTTAGATCTGTTTCTCAATAGACTGGTGAGACACAGTGTCTTATGGGCCAGGGTGGCTGGACCCTCCACTCCCACAGAATCCATTGTCTCTTGTTTGTGAGTGGCACTAGGTCAGCACATACAAAATCTCAAAGTTCTGTTTGTTTTTCTTTTCCATTCCTCTTTTTTGAGACTTATTTGTATGATACTTTAATTAGAACTTACATGTGCACAATACGTATGTATATCTCTGTTCAAGATAAGGTGAGGGGGAAGAGAAGGAGGAGGTAAAGATAGGAGCCCGTTTTTGTTTAGATGTTGTTACACAGCTGCTCTCCCTGTATGTACCCTCTTACATGCTCTGTGATGCATAAGTTTAGGGTTTCTTCCATTGCCTCCCCACTTAGGAACGACTTGGATCAGTGAAATCCTGGATTTGATCTATAACAACGGGGATGCAGAGAAATGTAAACGGGATGCGATATACAGGCGAGTTCCTTTCATGGAGCTTATCATTCCTGGAATCACAAACGGTACTTTTTTTCTGAATGTTTCTTTTCACTGTAAGAGTACATCTTTTTGTGATGTCTGGAGGAATCATGGTGGAAAACGGTTCAGACGAGGCTTGATCAGTTAAATCATAAGTAATAGAAGAGTCGGAATCTGGCTGCACAAATTACTGCATTCTACTCTCCCTCTGGGGCCTACATCAGAGAAGATTTTATGTAGCATGTGTTTTTATAAAAAGACTTGTGGAAGTCTTCAAGGATTACATATTGAGTCATCATTATATAGAGAATATTTGGTGTTTGATTCAATATAGAGTTTATACAGTACTAGTTAGCTGAGCACTAGTTAGCAGGGTATTAGTTACCTGAGTCTTACAAAATAAAGGAAAAGCAATACAGGGATGTATAAGCTTGCATTATTAAATTTAAAAAAAAGTCTCATGAGCCTTATGGCTTAATTTGGTCTTAGAATTTGAATGTGGAAGACTGGAAAGGGATTTTGAAATCCTCTGGTATGATTTTCTCACATAGACTTAGCAAATGAGAAAAAGAGGAAGATATGTGGAGGAAATAAATATCTGGATATCCTGACTTAGGGGGTAATAGACTCTTGCGGAGATAGTGGTCCCCTCTGCTCACTAGACCAACACATAAGAGTCTGCCACTGTTTTATCTCCCTGCAGATGTTAAGAGTGTATGAAGTCACATGGCCACTTCAAGCCATACGCATATAAAGGGTTCACGAAGTTTAGGTTATATTGTAAGTGATCTTTACAATTCCACATTTAAAATGCCGTTTTTAAAATTTTTTGTGATTGTAGGTGTTGAGCAGTTGAACAACATGCCATCTCCTCGTCTGGTGAAAACGCACCTGCCTGTTCAACTTCTCCCTTCTTCATTTTGGAAGAATGACTGCAAGGTAGCAAATTTTTCTTTAAAGAGAATAATAGTTATTTGTGTTGTAAATTTACTTTTTTTAAAAAACGAATTATGCATAAATACAATATGAGGAATTACAACTCCATCATAAGTCATTGCAAAAATAATTAGGTGGCCCCTCTATCCCAAGGATCAAATAATTAGGTGGCCCCTTCTATCTCAGTGGACACTAGTATTGTAGACAGCAACTAAACCAGTGCCCAAACCCATGGGATTCTCAGAGATGCTGTCATTCTCTCCAAGTCCTGTGATTCATTATCAACTACATTTAAATGATAGATATTCAAATAATCCTACAACTGCTTCTTAATGGTTTAACATAATTATAATTTACAAATATAAGCTTATTGTTGGTTGTAGGTTATAAATATGTGTGTATGTCGCGTATTATATATATGTATACATATATATACTTAAGGACATATATACTTGTGTGTGTGTATATGTATATGTATTTATGGATTAATTTTAGGCTTTTTTAAATAAACATTTTTATTGAAATTCATTATTTGGGAAGAAAGTTCAATAAATCCCAAGTGTACAGCTTGGTGAATTTTCACGAGAACTAGAACATTACTAGCACCTGAAAGCTCCTTTACTGTACACTTCCAGTTAGTGTCTCCAATCTTCAAAGGTAACCACTATCTCAAATATTTTCATAAATTAGCTCACCTGTTTTTTCTATAACAAGGTATATACCCTCAAACATTTGGATTGTTTCATTCAACATAATATTTGTGAGATCTGTTTCTATTGTGCTTGCTGTTTTATTTTGTTTTCATGTAGCCTTCTGGATCCCACAATGTGAGCAAAACTGCTTGCTAGATGTGTGAATTCTAAGGACCCATTCAGATCTACTGAATCAGATATAATGGGGCTGGGGACTAGTAGTTGGAGTTTTACGAGACCCCCATGTGAATTTGATTCATTCTAACATTTAAGAACTGATGATCTGAGGCATCCCATCGGGTGTATATGAATATTCCCAGTGCTGCTTCTCAGTGGTACTCTCGGTGGACCAAGAGTTGGGTTGTTGCCAGTTGTCAGTAATTCAAACAGAATTGCTATTCACATTCTCATACAAATCTTCTATGCTATATATGTACAGATTTCTCTTGGTTATTTATCCTGAAGTTAACATTATTGTATCCTGGAGTATTTATTTGTAAAACTTTAGTAGATATTTTCAAAGAAAAGGTTTGAACAACACTATGTAACAGTTGGAGTTAATTGACATTATCAATATAAAATACAGCTAAAATATTTAATTTTAGCCAATTAAATTTAGCTATTAATGGACATCTGGTAGCATCTCACTGGGGTTTTACTTTGTTTTTCCTGATGACAAATTAAGTAACATGCCTTTCCACGGCTTATTGACCATTTAGATATCTTTTGTTCTGAGGTACCTATTCAGATCTTTCAACTTTTTTCCTGTAGAATTTTTCTTATTTTTATTATTAAGGGAAAAATTCTCTATATATTCCAGACATAAGTCCTTTGATGTATTAATTATATTCCTTTACATTTTAACTTACCTTTTTTTTCTTTTCATTTTTCTCATTTCATGTCAGTCAGTACATTCGTTTTTGTTTTTCTTTATGGTTGGTTAGGGCTTTGGGTGCATGTGTGTGGGGTTAATTCCTCCCCCAAAGTCTTGAATATATTCTCCCTTCCGTTTACTTGATGTTTCAGTTTTTACATGTACATTTTCAATATCTATAACGTAAGTAGCTATGCTCTATTAAACATTTTCTTGTTGATTAGTTTGAGTTCTCTGTAGACTGTAGTTATGAGTGGATTAATAAACTGTGGTACGTGTACACCACGGAGTACTATTCAGCCATAAAAAAGATGGAGACTTCACATCTTTTGTATTAAACTAGATGGAGTTGAAGCACATTCTCCTTAGAAAAGTATCACAAGAATGGAGAAGCCAGTGTCCCATGTACTCAATACTAATATAAAACCAATAGATGAACAACTACATGCCCACCCGAAAGAATTACACAATTCTATTCATGTGGAAGGGGGAGCGGGGCTGGCTAGCTCTCATCTGATGTGCACATGTGAGGATACACAGCACACCCCCTGAGTGAAGGGCTCAGCCACGGCTGGAACTTTATCTTGGAAATGCAAACAGTGTGACCTAATCATTTATACCCTCATATTAATCTGAAATAAAAAAGAGGCCAGAATAACAACAACAACAAATCTAATAAAATAGTAACCCTTTCTCTCTTTTTGTTTCTCTCTCTCTCACACCCCTATTTTCTGAATGATTGATGCTAGCATTATAGGAAAAATCTGAAACAAGTCGAGTTTGACCAGAAGAAAGTTCAACTGAGTAGCATTCAGGATCGAAGTAGCTTAGGGAGCTCCATTCCATAATGTGTGCAGACAGTATTTATGCCCAGAGAAAGGAAAATGGTTTTCCTTTTCCTTATTTGGGGATGGTTTGAAGCTTTTAACTTTCTTTCTTTTTTGAGACAGTCTCATTATGTCACCCTTGGTACTGTGCTGTCGTATCACAGCTCACAGCAACCTCAAACTCTTGGGCTTACGTGATTCTCTTGCCTCAGCCTCCCAAGTAGCTGGGACTTTTAGGTGCCTGCCACAATGCCTGGCTAGTTCTTGGTTGCAGTTGTCATTGTCGTTTAGCAGGCCAGAGCCGGGCTCGAACCCACCAGCTTCAGTGTATGAGCTGAGCTACGGGCGCTGAGCCTCCATTCAACTTTCTATACACACATTCAAACTGCCAGCAAATAAAAATCTCACTTCTTTTTTCTTAATGTGATGCATTTTATTTCTTTTTCTTGATTTAATGAACAGAATATAACCTTTAATGCAATACTGAGTGGGGGTGGTAAGAGTAGACACTCTTTTCTTGCTTTTGACCTTAGGGAAAATACATTCAGCATTTCACTATTAAGTATGATGATGTTACCTGTTTGTTCTTGCAGTTGTTCTACATGAGGTTGAGGAAATTCTCTTCATTCCTGGTTTGCTGGGTTTTTATAAGAATGCATGTTGGTTTTTAGTCTAAAGCTTTTTAGTATTGATTAAGATCCATCATTCGGTTTTCTATTATTTAGAAATTTAGTTAATATGGTGAATTTCATCAATTGATTTTTGAATGTTAAAATGATCTTGCAAACCTTGTGTTTAGTTATAATATACTATTATCCTTTTTGGATTTAATTAGCTAATTAAAAGTGTACATTAGATCATGAGAGATATTAGTGTGTAGTTTTATTGTAACTCTTTGCTATTAGGGTATAATGTCTTTGTTATTAGACATTAAGAGTTGGAAAATACTTAAGTATTCACTCTTTTTCAGTGGAATTGGTATTATTTCATTTTCAAATATTTTATACTTCCCCAGTGAAGCCATCTGAGTGTGAATTTTCTTTGTCTGAAAAGGTTTTCTTTAAAAAAAAAATTATAGTTTTTAAAACAATAAATTCAATGTGGTTAACAGAAATAAGATTATTCAGGTTATGTACTTTTTCTTGCTTTATCTTTAGTACCTTGTGTCTTTCAAAACTTGGGTCTACTTTGATTAAATTGTTATTTTTTTGTCATACAGTTATTTATTATATTGCTTTGATATCTCTTTAATATTTGGAAAATTTTAATGGATATCACCTCTTTCTTTCTTTCCTTTTCTTTTCTTTTCTTTTTTTTTTTTCTTTTTGAGACAGAGTCTCACTTTATTGCCCTTGGTAGAGTGCAGTGACATCACAGCTCACAGCAACCTCCAACTCCTGGGCTTAGGCAATTCTCCTGCCTCAGCCTCCTGAGTAGCTGGGACTACAGGCGCCACCACAATCCCTAGCTATTTTTTGTTGCAGTTTGGCCAGGGCCTGGTTCGAACCCACCCCCTTCGGTATATGGGCCTAGCACCCTATCCACTAAGCCACAGGTGCCACCTAATATCACCTTTTACTTTCTTCATTTTTTCCTATTAGTTATTTGGAGAACAGTATTTAAATCATACTATAATTTCTCTGTAGCTCCTTATAATTCTGTTTCAGCTTCTTATCAGCAAAATTTGTCAACCAACATGTAATCAGTAACCTGCACAGAGGTGTTACCATGCATGAGCAAATACTGTGACTGACATCACAAATACAAACATAAATACGGCATTCTCTGTCATCTAAAAGTGCGATCTTTCATTTCTGAGATAGTGCTAAGCTTCCTGTGCACGCCAGCTGCTCCTCTGTCCTCTGCTGGGCAGCGGTCACTGAAGTCAGTGACTCTGGTCCTGTACAGCTCACAGCCCTGTGGGATTCCACCGGGAAGCGAAAGACAGATGTATTGGGAAGATAATTACATACCCGCAAAATGAAGTAAAAAAGACTCTATATGGTGAGCCGCACCTGTGGCTCAAAGGAGTGGGGCGCTGGCCCCATTTACCGGAGGTGGTGGGTTCAAACTCGGCCCCCGTCCAAAACCTGCGGGGGAAAAAAAAAAGACTCTATGTGGCAAAGAAGTCAGTCACAGAGATTTGGCCAGAATCCTGAAGAAAGAGTGAGGGAATTTCAAGTCCAGGGAGGGTCCGTGGAGAGGAGGCGCGCATGCAGGAGCTGGGCTGGGAGATAGCAGGTGCGCTGGAGCCACACGGATGGCGAAGTGCGAAGTGTGAAATGCAATGCGGGGAAAACGAATAAGGGACATGGAGTCACAGAATCTCTAGGTCTGAGAAGGGTGTTTAGAGCATTTTTACCCCAAGCAGGTTTAATGGAAGGAGCAAAAGAGGTGTTGTTTCTCTTTTGCAAAATTGAGACTTTTATCCGTATTATACAAAAGGTCTTTGTATCAGTGTTTGTGTGTGATTTCCCTTTTGCCTTTCAAAGTCTAATTAGAAACAGGAGCGATGAGGCAGTAGGTATGTGACTTATTGCGTGGTAATCTACAGAAGTCCGGGAGTTTCGAGGCCGCGGTCAAAACTGAGTCCCCGGGACAGCCTGCCCTTCACACCATGCTCAGACTTCTCTGGGTCCCAGCTGAGGAGTGTAGATTAAAAAAAAAAAAAAAAAAAAAAGAAGAAGTTATTACCCTGGTTTCTTTCATTGCAGTCCGAGGTGACTGGGAGGCCTGCAGGATTAGTATCCTCCCAGGAAGTTATGTCGGAAGAGTCTCAGAACTCTTTGACAGCTCTGAAACTCTTCTCCACTCTCTACCCAAATCCTTGTCTAGGCCAGCGGCAGAGCTACTCCCAGGAATGTGACAGAGAACATTCCCTGCTCCCTTTCCCATCGGTTGGTGGGGAAGGAAGCTCTGATCCTAGTTGGGCTGAAGAAAGCTTTTTCCTGAAGGCATTTGCCCTTGGAAATATGCGTGTTTACTGCGTGGGGGGGTGGGGGGGGGCCTCAGCATTGCTGTGCTCCATGGGGGACAGTCTTAACGTTTCACGGAACCGCCCGGAAACCTAACTACCGCTGGGACGTACAATGTCATTTCCATCGGGAAGCTGTCTCAATTTCTACCCTCATGCAGACTTGGCAGACATACACATAAAATAACTCTAATCTCATACTCAGTCACTGCAAACAGAAATGGTTGTTACCTGCCTACTGTATGTAGCCATGATCAGGGGCAGAACCAAGAAGGTTTAATATTTTCTCACCCTAAGTTCACCCGAGTGATAATTTATTTTCAATGAAAAATTAGGAATTTTTTATCCTTTAAAAAAGTTTCCTTCTCCCTTTCATATTATTAATTTTAATAAGTGATACACGGACATTTCAAATTTAAAGATAACACTCGTTAATTTTTATTAATTTAACACTCATTATAATTCTTAGGTTTGATTTTCCATATTTTAAGAGCTATTCTTGTGGAGCGGGTGACACACACTTACAATCCCAAGTATTAGGGGGCTGAGGTGGAAGGATTGCTGGAGCCCCAGAGTTCCAGACCAGCCTGGGCAGAAGGCTCTAGAGACTCTGCCTCAAACAAACAAAAAACAAAAAGAGATCTTCTTTTCTTCTTTTTGAGGGCTAAAGAGAATGCAGAGGTATGAGAGATGAGAAATCTCTGTGTTGAAATCATATACAGTTGTAAATATCCTGTGTCAGGACAGAGATCAAAATGCCAAAATCAGAAAAGGGACAGTAAGTATTCTGTCAAAGTAATCAGCAGTTTAAAAACTACTAAGCAGGGCAGCGCTTGTGGCTCAAAGGAGTGGGGCACTGGCCCCATATGCCAGAGGTGGCAGGTTCAAACCCAGCCCTGGTCAAAAAACTGCAACCCCCCCAAAAAAAAACTACTAAGCAGGAGGCACAAAATGCTGATCCCTCTTCTCTCCACAGATGATCTACGTGGCAAGGAATGCCAAGGATGTGGCTGTGTCTTACTATTATTTCTACCAGATGGCAAAGATGCACCCAGAGTCTGGGTCTTGGGAGGAGTTTCTGAATAAATTTATGAATGGAAAGGGTGTGTACAACACTTCCTATAATCATGAAATTCCATAATGAAAGTCCTTTTTGGAAGGCAATCTGAGTTTAAATGTCTTGTGAGGGTTATAAACCAGCTATGTGCCTAGCTTTCTACTGATTCTTTAGGAAGACGCAGAGTCCCGAGTATCATCATTCGTTAGTGACCAGTGACTACAGCAGTTCATCTAAGCACTGTCCACACCATTGCACTGTTTTAATTTCATACATATACTTGAATTCTCTCTTACCTAACATTTCTTCATGTTCATTATATGACTGAAAACTTTGTCCTCAAACCTGTATTCTGTCTTCTTTGGGGAGACATATTTATATTTATGGTGGTGACTCTACCTATGGTTCTCCTATATTCCCTATGGAAATTCTCCCTTTGAGACAAATGCATTGCAATGGTATCTTGCATAGACTTACCCCTGTCATTCTTGCATAGACTTACCCCTGTCATTGCTTGGACTATTTTTTGCCCCTAGAATGTGATCTTTGTTGCCATCATTATTAAAGTCCAACTCTTCCTTTTAGATCCAGAAGCACTCTACTAACTACTGTCCTAACCCTTTCTTAGTTTCTCTGTTCCTATTATTCTCTCTCTCACAGTCTTCCTCCCCCCACCCACGCTGGCCTATGAGCCTCCATATCACTTACTGTCTGCATTTCTCTGTTTCTGAAATCTTGCTCTTGTAGTTTCAGTTTTATGTATTAAAAGTTGTGTTAGTTTAACCGGGTTGTCATAACAAAATATCATAGACTTAGTGCCTTAAACAATAGCAGTATTATTTTCCCACAACTCTGGACACTATACATCCGAGATTGAAGCAACGTCAGGATTGGTTTCTTCTGAAGCCCTTCTTCTTAGCTCATTGATAACTCTCTTTTTTCTATGTCTTTAAATGGTCTCTGTGTATATGTCCTGGTTTCTTCTCCTTATAGAAATATCAGTTGTGTTTATTATGGTCTACCCTAATGACCGAATTTTAACTTAATGACCTATTAATGGCCTAGTTAAAGGCCCTATCTGCAAATACAGTCATAATCTGAAGTCTTGGGGGTTAAGACTTAAACATCGGAATTTGAGGAGAACAAGATTCAGCTCATTGCAGAATTATTTTGTCCTTTCCAAGTAGATTTTAAATTCATTGAGAACAGGAGTTATCTCATGTCATCGCTTATCATCCCTCTTTCTTGAACTAATAGTTAATCAATGTGTATGTCTTGACAATGATTACTTGGTACAACATTTAACCTTTCTTTATTTCATATAAATAATTGTAATTTTCCAACATTTATGTTTCAATTTAGTGTGTTTTGGTTCCTGGTATGACCATGTGAAGGGCTGGTGGGAGAAGAAGAAAAATTATCGTATTCTTTACCTATTTTACGAAGACATGAAAGAGGTAAGGGGAAAGTACAATTTCTTTTTTATTTTTGAAAAAAAAAAACAAAAAACAAACAAGATCTGTCCCCTTGGTGTCCCATTTTCCTCTTGTCCTGGTCTGTGATTGCGGCTGACCTACTGTTCCATCTGTCGTGCTCATCTCCTCTGTCCTGGCACTGCCTGTGGCCTCTGGTCTAGGCAAGCTTTTGTCTTGACTGACTTCCTACATCATCTTCCTTCTATCACCCACCTGGACACAATGGTCTTTTTAAAATCTGAACCAGAATGTGTTCATTTTTTCCCTCAAATCTCTTGATGGCTTCTGGTTCTACACATGATATAAAATAATTAAGGTAATTTATAGAACTTGTGATTACTTAGTCCTTGTCTACTTCTCCAACCACTTGGGCAATCTTTCTCTTTATCACTGAGTGAGTATACCTGGAAAAAAGTCTAACTTTGTGTTAACCTTCTCCTCGAAATCTTCATCATCTGGACTTGTGAGAACTACCCTGTCATTCAGAATTGAAGCCTGCAACAGGTGAAACTGTTACCCTGGTTTAGCTGGTTCACTGTGGTTAGCATCCAGCAGCCTAACTTAGAAACATCTTGATCACTTAGGTTCCTCTAAATTCCTTAAGGGTGGCCCTGACTCTTACTCATCTCAAATTTAGGAAATCCTTTCTATGTAGCAAGGAAAGCCACTCACTCAGCTGAGGTAACTACTTCTGGCAAGTTCCTTAGTCAGATTTTCAGTTTCTTCCAAATCCTCTTTAAACTCTTCTGTACTTGTTACTCTGAACTATGGTGAGATATTACTCTAGATATGAGTCTAGAAGCAAAAATAAGTGTTTAAGTATGAGTCTTTAAGAGAATAAGCAGTATCATGAAAGAAAACATTGCTACCTTAGGTCATTATAAGGACTTAAAGCAAAGGAAGCTTAATTTCCTCAAATGTAGGAAGGAAATCTATATTTCTGGAAGAGAAGTCTGAAAATTCCTCACAGGTTCATAATTCTTTGGATTGCCAGGTCTGCCCCAAAACTCTCATTCTTAGCTTAAGAATTCCACCCTTTCTGCATCAGTCTTCCACTTAACTTTCACACCGTAGCCTTGGCACAGCTGTGAATTCAACTTCCATTGCCATTCTTCTACAAATTAAGATTTGTATATAATTTTCAACAAGTTAAGCTCTGTGACTAAAAGAAATAGATTATTTTAGGGCCATCACAGTAACTCTCTGGTTCCATTGCCATGATGTGAGATGAGTCACTCAGGAAGCTAAATCTCAGTTTGTCTTTCTGCCTGATCTCGCCAGGTCACTGAGGTTGTGACTCCCTCAGTTTGGTATGGACCACCAAGAACACCTCCCTGATGGTCAGCAGAGGACAAACTCTTCGGCTTTAATGCCATATTACATTGTACCTAATATGCCTTCCTGGTGCCTAGAGTGAAGCACAGAGAAGAGAAATCATAAGAAATGCATCAAATTGCATGGGTGACATAGTGGTGAGCACAGCTGCCTTCCAAGAAATGCACCAAGTGAATCTCTCTTCATTGTTGCCTTTATCCTCCCATCATTCCTTAGGTGGAAAAATGGACAAGATTTTACTTATTTGACTTTCCTACTTAAATACTCTCACTGTTGAGAGGTAGGAAGAATCTTCTTTCTACCATAAGAGAACTCTTGCTATAGGTAACTCATTCTCAATGTTAGATATGCTAACAAAGATAAAGAGATCAAGGGATTTTGAAAATTATATTTAATGATAATGCCAGGTTGCTCTATTATCATGTTATTCTATAAGTTAATTCTATATTTAAATGTAAAAGACTGAAATTAATCATATTTTTATTTGCATTCTTTTTTTTTTTTTTTGTAATTTTTGGCCAGGGCTGGGTTTGAACCCACCACCTCTGGCATATGAGGCCAGCCCCTACTCCTTTGAGCCACAGGCACCTCCCTATTTGCATTCTTTAAAACAAATTTTAATCTCCCTTCTAGAAGATGATTGCCTAATATAATTAAAGATTGAATATGTACTTGAGAAAGAAAAATTAAAAATGCACATAAACATCTAAAATTATTTTTCCCATTACTTTAGCATGCACAGCAGCTTGGTAAGTGTGTTCCTTACTTCATGACCAATTCAACCTGAAATGATTATTTTTCTCTTTAATTTCTTTAGAACACAAAGTATGAAATTCAGAAGCTGTTAAAGTTTCTTGATAAAGATATACCAGAAGAAATTGTGAATAAAATTCTCTATCACAGTTCTTTTGATGTGATGAAGCAGAACCCCAAGGCAAATTATACCACTATGCTGAAGGAGGAGATGGACCACTCTGTGTCTCCTTTCATGAGGAAAGGTGGGGACATCACATACAGTGTCTGTCCAGCTTGTTGCTTCCATTATGGAGAGCGTAGGTGATCAGATAAGAGCAAAATCATAGGAAATGGAAGGAAATAAAGTATGCTGGGGAGAGAAAAGTTAGAAACTAAAGAAAACACAAAACCTTAGAGGAAATAATCTGGGCCAAAGAAATTGTACCTTTGCTGCAAATCTAACACGTAAGACAAGCCTTCTAATGAAAAATGCTTATTCAAAAGCCTTTGCATCAATAAGAGTGAGTATTGGTGTCCACTGTCACATCAGAAGAATGCCCTTCACTTTTCTGAATTATCTAGATCTTCTCCATGTACTGCAACATCTTTACTGTGCTGGGTCGCTGGCTTGAAGGATGTTGGGACACTAAATTAATGCAGGGGAGGTTCCACTTCTTGAAGTTGTCAGGGTACCTATGGCAAATCATTGCGTCCTCATTACTGAACTCAACTTATAGCATATTGCAAACTACAGTCCTTTGATAAATGCATGTTAAATTGCATTGTTTGTGTGTGAGAGAGAGACAGAAAGAAGAGAGAAAATGTTGTATACTATTAGCCAGTTTTGCTATAAAGCACACAACCTCCCCCAAATCCCTCAGTGGAATAAAACCACCAGATTTATTTTTCATGTTGTTGGGTCCCAGTCACCTGTAGCTGCTGCGGCTTTGTTGGGCATTTCTGGGCTCAGATCTTTGTGTCTTCACTTTCTGAAATCCCGGCTCAGAGAGCTGAGCACGTGGGATGTGCCCAAAATCAGAGCAGAGAGGAGGGGCTCAGGAACTGGTGAGATGTGAACTTCCTTTCAGAGTTTCTCTTCAGAAGTGGTGTGTGTCACATATATGTATCCAACAGCATTTCCAGAGCATATTAAAAAATCCAAACCTAAGAAGAAGGTGACCAGGAGGAATTTCATAGCACATGATGGTGGACGGAGCTATAAAACCTTCTTGTACTAAAAAAGGGAGCAAATAAACTTTAGCAATAGCAAAATTTAAGGCAGATTTTCAGAGACAGGTGATTTGGTCTGAGGCTATAAAGAGATTTTTAATGGTAATTTTTAATTATAAATGTTTTTATAGATCCAATGGGTTTTTATTTTTGTTGTTGTTGTTAAGAGAGTTAGGATATATGTCATGGGTAAGTTCTGCTGGGAACATCTGGATGTTGGCAGGTATAATTTTGTCTTTCAGCATACGTTGGGCAACATCTGGGGATTTTATCATTATCACACAAGGGGTGGCTCTTGACATCTCGTAGGGAGAGGGTAAGCATGTCACCAAACACCCACAATGCACAGAGCAGTCCTCCTTTCCTCTCCCAAAAACCTGGCTCCCAAGGTCAGCAGTGGAGAAATAAGTGAAGTGTGGGTCTCAGATCTGGGCTGATTGGCAGTTTCCTTGGCGTGTTTCCTTCTTTCTCCAGAAACTGGTTTCCACATGTGTTTTCTGTTGTGTTACCTTGTAAGATCTTCTACAAAAATAGGATTTTTTAAAAAACCAATATTCATTCTAAATGCTATGTCTTTTATCCTTGCTTCAAGGTTTTTGATATGATTAATATTTTGAAGACCAGGAAATCCTGAAGTAAAGAAATATGTTTACTTGCATTTAACCCAGTAGTTTTCAGTATTATTTGACAGAACTTTTGTTCATAAATTATCATTTAGCATGGGCAAACAGTTTTAAAATGACAAAAAACAAACAAACAAACAAACAAAAAAAACCCTTATACCTTTTGTTAACAAAGCTCTTGAAGCCCAAGAGTCAAGACTTTGAGATGTTGGATTTCTCCCAGTGCCATTTCTCTAAACTATTTAAGGGATTATTTCTTTACATAAAATACTGAGAGAAAATCCAGGGGCCTTTCTGGAAGACTAGGAAGGCCTAGGAGTCTGGGAGTGGAAGCAGGATTTTAGGATTAGAGTTAGAGGTTAAAAATACAAAGGATAGTAATTCAAAGTAAAACTGGTTTCAGACGGAAAATTTTACAAAGGCCTCAAATTTGCCATTTTGTATTTTCTTTTCAGGTATTTCAGGAGACTGGAAGAATCTGTTCACAGTAGCCCAGTATGAGACGTTCGAAGAAGATTATAAAGAGAAAATGAGAGGCTGCTCGCTGCACTTCCGTTCAGAACTCTAAGATGCACCTGCCTTTCCTCCATGTGATATAGTTAGCACTTAAATTAAGAAAAAAAAATCCTTTCAAATATTTAGTGAAAATAAATTTGGCAGCAACTCTTCCTTATTTGCTTAGATTAGTGGTAGCAATAGAATAATCAAGGAATTTCAGAGTCTGTGTAGGAATTGCCAGTACCGTCCCTATGATTTTACTGATGCTCCATAGTGATTTTACCTGTTTTCCAAGTGAAATTATAAGATAAAAATTTAAAATCTATACAGTAACCTATTTTACTTTAAAAAATCAAGGTCTAATTTCTTTTTTGTTATTTGCTTAGCAAAATACCACTGTAATATTAGACCAACAACATTTTTGTACAATGAGGTCACTGAAATTCAGTTCCCTAGAATGGTATGCTATAAATCAAATTTTGGGTAGTTTGTTATTCATAGTGTCTTACTGTTATATTTTATATGCTAATTATCTAAGACAATAACAAGAAAATAATCAGTAAGTTTGAGTTACAGTATTGTTTACATAGTTATGTATTAGCTATTGTCAGAGAGAAAAAACAAAGTTCACAGTTATCATAATGTTACACTTTATGAAACACCTTCTGAGTATAATGTGCCCTAACAAAATCAGAAATGCAGAGTGCAAACAGCTTCAAGTCAGGGCAGAGATAAAAGGAAAGCACAGGGAAACTGTACCTTCTGCTCAATTTTTCTGTGAGCCTAAAAGTACTCTAAAAATAAAGTCTATCAAAACTAAAACTAAATAAAACAAAAACACGTCCACATGGAAGGATAATTATGAAAAAAAACTTAAGAAACAGCCACACTACTAATACTGAAATTCACACTGAGTTAATCAAATTGCGTAGCCTTACTTCAGCTAATACTCATGAAATCTTCAAGATAGGTATTCTAAGTTTTTGCAGTTTTACTAATAAGTAAACTGACAGGGAGAGTAATTATGTTATATTCAAGAGCACATGTCAAATATTCAGTAGAAACATAAAGTACAGTTTGGTGTTTTATTCTTTTGCAGTCTGGATCTCACTATATTATCCAGACCAGTGTGCGGTAGCTATTCACAGGTGTAATCAGAACTCCAGCAGCCTCTCCCCATGTCTGCCTGCTCACTAGTATCTGGTGTTCACCTTCGTGCATGTTCTCACATACCTGTGGCTGTGTGTTAATTGTGGCACTTAACATACAGCTAATTCAGATATCACATTTACAAAGATCACTGAAAACCTTCCCTCATGTGGAAATCTCACGTGTTGTTCCTGCTTCATACCCTAATGTAACAGTCTCCAAATCTTTCGAAACATTCACCATTGTAATAAAAGTTTTGAGTACTTCCCCCAAACATATATACATGTATATCTTTGTAAATTGCGTGCTGTTTGCATGCTATTCACACTGAAATGCACATGAATAGAAATTAAGAGATAAAAATGTAATAAATAATCTAGAATATATTATATTCAGCTATACAAAATATTCTTTCATGCTGAAATATTTAATAGTCATAGTTTAACGTGAGAATGATATGACCAAAATTTCTTCATTATTGTTTTTTTAATGTTATTTCTGTAGAGATGTAAATAACATTGTCCAAAGCTATAGAAGAGGACTTTTGTTTTGTTTTGTTTTGTTTTTTGCAGTTTTTGGCCGGGACTGGGTTTGAACCCACCACCTCTGGTGTATGGGGTCGGTACCTCACTCCTTTGAGCCACAGGTGCTGCCTGAAGAGGATGTTTTTAATCAATATGTTAAGAGTCCCATTGGTTTATACTTACCACCTTGAAAGCATTACTGGTCTGTCCTCCTCTCTATTCTATCCCAGACTTCTCAACATGATGTTCCAGGCGCTTCATGAAACTGATTCCTGTTGCTACCCTGCACCTTCACCCCCACGCACCTTCACCCCCACCCTTCCCACACTGCCGCACTCATTTCTAATACAGATGTATCTAATTTCAGATCCATCCATTTTTCTCCTTATCTATGTCTGGAATGCTGCACTTTTGGCATAAAATTATCTTGACTATCTCATTTGCTAAGTAGTTACCATCATATGCTTAAAAACCATTCTTTAAAAAAAATTACAATTTTAAGATAATTATATATTTACATCATGTTGTAAGAATCTGTACAAAGATCCCAGATGTCTTTTACTCAAGTTTTCTCTAGTGGCAACATCCTGCAAAACAAAAGTATGATATCAACGCAGGTGAATCACAGATAACTTGTATCTTACAGCGTCCCTCAGGCTGCCCTTTTAACTAACTGTGTCTCTTTCCCACCTCCTTTCCGAAAATCCTTACAACCACTGATTCATTTTCCATTTCAAGAATATTCTATAAATAGAATCATACAGTAGTTTACCCCTCAGGATTAACTTTTTTTTCAGTCAGAATAACTCCCTAGAGCTCTATCCAAGTTGTTCTGAGTTACTATCTTATTGAGCTGTTTTCTTAGCCTGGAGCTGTGGTATGAACGGTCCATAATCACACGCGTGTCCCCTGTTTCCAGTCAGCGTCAGACAGGACAGTCTGCATCGTTTGTCCTTCTACAATTATTTGTAGCTTCTCCTTTATTCCCCAAAGCATCTGGGTCTGGAAGGTAAATTACAAGTCACAGTGTCCACAGATATTTGCTTTTGCAGCTCTCTCTGTATGAACCCTTCTCAAAGTTAACATTGAGGGTGTTTTCTCTAGAGATGGAAGTCAATATGGCTTTAGGCTGGGAACAGGGAAGTAAGTTTGGGGCACAGCTCAAAGACCTGTTCTGAGAATTGTTTTGAAATATTATACTTTACCTTGAACATCTCTGTGCAATTTTAATTCTATATCATTATGTATCTATATGTGGGGGTGTATATTCACTGTAAAATTAAAAGAACACCTTCAAAATGAAAATATAAAGGAAAATGTGTCTTTAATCTCTTCCAATCAGTTGGAGAAATGCTTTTGTATTGAGTTTATTTTAAAATTTTAACTTGAAATTGAAGAGTAATAAATATCAGTTAAACTTCAAATCAATTTATCTTACATTTTTGCCACTACAATGTTTATAGACCTGTGGTTTTATGAATATGTGGATGAAAGTCAGGGCATGCTTTTTGCTGGTTTGGTGGCCATGAGGGCCCTAAGCAAGAACGTGCAGAATTTTGTTGCAGACCCTGCTCAGCTCCACAAGGGGGACTTTCAGGCACAGTTTCCTGGTGTTGCAGAAAGGTTGTACATGGACAGGTCCATTAATTACTGTTAGAAATATCCATAGAATGTTTTCAGGATATGCTGTTGCTGATAACACTCTTCATTTTACATGACACTGTACACTTAAGCTTCAACTTCTTACACCTTCCACAATCAGCTGTCTTCTTCCAAATCTGTAGCATGTTTCGAAGTGATTCCTTTATGCAAATAAAAATATGTAGGTTTGCATTGCCTTGCTGCAGTTGAGATTTTATTTTTATTTATTTATTTATTTATTTATTTTAAAATATGGAACGCTTCACGTATTTGCATGTCATCCTTGCACAGTGGCCATGCTAATCTTCTCTGTATCGGTCCAGTTTTAGTGTATGTGCTGCTAAAGTGAGCACGAGATTTTATTTTTTAAGAAGACAAAAGCTCAATGAGCATACTTTTAAAAGAGTAATCAATTTATTGTTTCAGAGATTTACTCTTTGCTGAAAGATTATTTTTCTTCATAAGAAGACCTGGCGATTCCAAGCAAATAAGGGCAGTTTGCCAGTCTGACGTTAGTGTTGTGCAGGAAGTGCTCAACGTTCTTCTCATGAAAACAAAACTTTTTGTACTGTATTGATTTTTGACACATCTGCTGAATGCATTAAACAAACCAATATTTGGAAGCAAAGCACACAGTGGATACTGGTGCTGTGTACACACTGCTGTGATGAAAGGGATCTGCAAAAAATCCTCCATTCCAATGCTCATGTACTCACATATGCTACTTTTTGCTTTTTTTTTTTTTTTTTGCAGTTTTTGGCAGGGTTTGAACCCACCACCTCTGGTATATGAGGCTGGCACCCTACTGCTTTGAAGTGAGCCACAGGCGCCACCCCTTTGTGCATTTTTAATGGAAACAAATACGCAAACTAGAATAGCAAAGGCCTAATTATTGTGTGGAAAATTTCTTCACTGGGGCTTTCTTTTCCTTTCCATGTATTTGGGAGCCAATCTAAAGTGCCCTCACAGAAGGACACTCCAGGGGCTTCTGTCTGTAGCTCCACCCGCATCACAGGGCCTCACCACTTTTTTTTGTGCCCCTAGGATGCCGTAATTCCAAGTAATATTGAAGTACTTTTTAAATATTTTTGTTATAATTTGCTTTTCCTTATATTGATCCTATGCTTGAATTATCTTCTGAGTTATAAAAAATTCATTTGATTTTCTTCCTTTAAGATTTGTAAGACTGGATTTTATATAATCTTGCTAGAATCATTGTATTAGGTGTTATATGGAGATCTCTCACAGGAAAGATGCCAAGGTTTCAACTCATTCCTATCTCTGTAATAATAAACATCATATTTTAAGCAAATATTTTAATAGTAGTTAATGTTCTTTGAAAAGATACAATGTCTAGGATATGTTCTAAGCACATAATTTATATTAACTCATTTAATGATGAGAACAGCTGTACAGATGAACTGAAAATTTCAGGCATTGTTTCAGGGCATGTAAATTAGCAGAGACCGTGGGGAATACAGTAAGGTGGTTTCTTAAAAAATTAAAAACATAATTACTATATGTACTATATGGTCCAGCAACTGAACTTCAGCATATATACCCAAAAGAATTAAAAGCAAAGGCTCAAAGAAATGTTTGCAAACTCAAAATTGCAGCAGTATTATTCACAATAGCCAGAAGGTAGGAACAGCCCAAGTGTCCAGTGACGGACGACTTTATAAACAAAACACAGTGTTATGTTCCTAATTGCTATGTTCCTACTGTTCCTAAGGCACAGTATTTAACCTCCAAAAGGAAGAGGATTCCAACCCATGTTGCAACATTAATCAACTCTGAAGATATTATGCTACATGAAAGAAGTCAGTCAGAAAAACACAATACTGTACGATTGCACTCATTTGAGATATTAAGTAGTCAAATTCATAGAAACAAAAGTAGCATGGGGGAGAGGAAAATAGGGAAATAGGAGTTGTTCTTTAACAGGTATGGAGTTTCAGTTTTGCTGGACAAAAATGTTCTGGAGATTAGTAGCACTACGATGCGATAATACTTGATGTCACCGAACTGTACTGTTAAAAATATGTAAGATGGTAAGTTTTGTTATTTGTATTTTCCCACAATTGAAAATATTCAAGCAGCTATGTAAAGAAAGTCCCACTATTCCCAGGGAGGAGTGGAAGGTTAAGCTGCCCCAGTCACAAAGCTGGCTCTGTAGCTGCCTGCAGGGTGTCAAGCACAGGGCATGCTCTACGGCCCACCACTTGTCCATGGGCCTTGTTTGCTGCCCATAGTGTGACCGTTGCTATTTTCCCAGCTTCATAACTATGGATGGGTTAGTGCAATCAACTTTTTTACAGATAAGTTCATTTTAAGAAGCCCATGGTGCAATTCTGCAGGTTTCCAAAATCTGCCTGATTTTAGGCTGTCTGGATGTCCATCACTGTCTTTCCTGTTTAACTGGTTGAGATACACTGCAAGTTAGTTTTCAATCCCGGATCTGTGCACCCTGTTTTGGGAGGCCAGGCAGAGCTGTGTTCACTCTGTTGTTAGAGCATGTCGTTTGATGGCACAGAGGCTGGTAGGAAGGAAAGGTGATTTGTGGGAGCCAAGGGCTGTATGTGTCCTCCAAGGAGAAAAGCAATAACAGCATCCATTTATAGAATTACAGAATCATTGGAAAGGAATGAAGTAGCTTAGACAGCATTTAAGAAAACATCAAACATTGTCAGTTCTCAGTCAAAAAGTGTCAGACTGACTTTCATATGACAGGGGTCAGTACTCTCCAGATTCACGAGCCCGATTCACTTACAAGGACTACGGTTCCCTGTGAGGGCAGCACAGAGCCACTCTGACAGGGGCACGTCACCAGTGTCCTGTTCAACCTCTCGTCCTGCACTTCCACCCTTCACACTAACCACAAACAAAGCAACAATCCTGGTTGGCAAAGAAAATTAAGAATCCACTGGCAACATCTCTTACAAACAAAGTATGCTTTAAATATTTTTTGTGAGTCTATACGTAAAATTGATGATATAAAAGATCATACTAGTTTCCTTCTAGTCTTCCTGACTCCCTCAGGTCTGCAGAGGTGGGTGCAGTGCAGGTGAGGCAAGTTGCCCTTGACAAATGTCCAAGAAGCTGCTGTCCACTCACTTCCTGTTTGCTCCTTCTCTGTGTAAATGTGTGATTTGGCAGCACACCAAAAAAAAAAAAAAAAAAAAGCTGGTGGGGAAGACAGGTGGGGAATTGATCAGAGTAATATAAAGTCAGTATATCCAGAAACCATCAGTTTTTCCTTCTGTTTCTGCTGCCAAAGTACTTATCTTTAGCATATGTTTGGTATGTGTGATCTTCCTATGATGTTAGAAACTCAGGTTTCCTTGAGATGAACTCAGGCACTCACACATGCACACACACACTCACATTCACACACCCATGTGCAGACAAACACAGAGCTGCTTTTCATCATGGTCAAAATCATTAGAAAACCTTCTTACAATCTGGGAAGCAGCAGCGGGCTTTGATGGGCTGACTCTCCTCTTCTCTGTGTCTCCCTCGGGATGTGGCACCTATTCGGGGCCTCAGATCTAAGTGGCCTCTGCCGGCACTGACTTCTGTCCACCCCCACCCATCTCCATCTTAGTGTTTCTTGGCTCTGTGTGTGTTTAGTGCAAACTTTTTATATATTAATTGCCTGTAAAGTCAATGATTACTGTGTTCGGATCAAACTTCAAACTTGATTTTAGCTGGTGATGGTAGTGAGCCTCTCTGCTCTTGGAATCTATAGTTTTATCCCCACAAAAATGTCCTTTGTACATAGATCTCTACGTGCTTGGTGTGCTAAAGGGCAATTCTGCTTTGTGCCAAACTGCAATGTCTTAGACATATTACTGGCTACTCAGATTCTGATTTTTATCCTCTTTGTTTCTCCATTTTCCCCAAAAGATGTGCTATGAAAAAAATCTGAAGATGGTCCTCGGCTACTCTGTGATCTGCTTCTGTGAACAACTGGGGAAAGTCAAGCAGGCTCACCGGCCAGGTGGTGTTAAAGGGCCACTTACCCCAAGCCGGGGGAGTTCTGTGGCCACTTACCCCAAGCCGGGGGAGTTCTGTGGCCACTTACCCCAAGCTGGGGGAGTTCTGTGGCCAAATACCCCAAGCCAAGGGAGTTCTGTGGCCACTTACCCCAAGCCAGGGGAGTTCTGTGGCCACTTACCCCAAGCCTGGGGAGTTCTGTGGCCACTTACTCCAAGCCGGGGAGTTCTGTGGCCAAATACCCCGAGTCAGGGGAATTCTGTGGCCTGCCAAATGCAGGCTGAATTTAACTTGTAGAAAGTTTTCTGGAAATCACCTCCTCTGTAAAACTGATATCATCCTAAGTAAAGTTAATATTGCTGTCAGTATATCAGTCTACCTCCAGTATATAAATGTGGACATGTGATACATTAGAAAGGGGAACGCACAATTACATTTCTAACAGGATGTATTAACATGGTAGGCTACAAGAGGTACTTTTGTCCTGCAGGTTTGAGCAATGATTATGCAAATTTTGCCTTTTGCCATAGGCACCATGTGGGTCAGTGAAATTGTGGATATTCTAAGTGATATAGATGTTGAAAAATGTGAGGTTTAATCACTGTTGAAGTTCCAATACTGGAAATGGCTCTCGTTGGACTAAAAACAAGGCCAATTCTCATTGTACCAGGTCACTGAGTATGATTTCTAGGAGATTTTTATGTCCAGTCATATGAGCATTGATGTCATGACATCTGATTAGGGCACAGGACAGAAGAGGCAAGCTCAGTGTCTGACTCAGAAACAGAAAGTCAAATTCTGGGCATTCTCACTTGTCAGTGAGCTAAATAGTGAGACTCAGACACAGAGCTGGGAACCAGGGACGCTGGACACTCTTACAGCTGAGGGGGTGGGGACGAAGGGTGACAAGTTGCTCACTGGGTTTGTTCAGGTGACAGTGAACTAATAGCCCAGACTTCAGCCTGCACCCCAATGCAGTATGTATGTAACAAAACTGCATTTGGACCCCTTAAACTTATACCAGAACCCCCCCCAAAAAGTCTCAGTATCTGGTTTCTATTGTTTCTCCCACAGAAGAGTCCATGCTAATCCAGTGATGAAGGCAGCTGCTAATCCCCTCTGGAGGTGGTGAGGAGCATGCTTCTGTGAGCAGAGTGACCTGAGGTTTTTCTAGCCCATGTCTTCCCAGAATCTATGACCTTGGAAACATTAATTAATCTGCCAAAGTTCTGCTTACATTACTGGAAAAATGAGGAATATAATAAGACCTACAGCACAAGTTTTTGGGGAAGATTATAGCAAATGATATGTAAGCATTTAAGAGACTCTCTGACCATAAGTAGTACACACAGAAGTTAAAAGTATCACTAGTCTAAATAGTTCAAGATCCATCCATGCATGCATGTACTCAGAAAACATTTAAAGAATGCTCACTTATTCAGTACTTCACACATAGGAAAATCTCTCCATGAACAACTTTCTACAATATGCATATTTACAAGAGTCAAAGATGAATGGCAGTTGCATTTGCCCTGGCACTCAGAGGAATGCTGAGAAGAGATCGAAGTGGAGCAGGGTCCGTGTGACAAGGACACTCAGCACCAAGGGCCACACTGAAAGACCAACACTGTCCTCACACAGTCACACTGTCATAAGGGTGGGGGATGGGATTAATGGTGTCCAGAGTTTATACCCATGTCCTGAATTACAACAAAAAAAGGAAAATCTGAGCTATTTTCATAAAAAAATTTTTATGAAGCAAATATGTCTGTATACATCATACAGTTTATGTGTAGAACAGATCACGGGAATGCTTTATACATAACTTTTATTGCTTAAATATGTGTTGTCTTCTGTTTTTAATAACATCCTTACAGATGCAATACCTCAAATATGTTTGTGTTAATCCTCCAGATATGTTCCTAAGAGCCATTTTCATCTGGTGAACATAGAACAAAGTGTAATTATAACCAGGTAAATAGCCTTTTCAAAGGTAATGTTTTCATCTAAAGGATTTGGAATGTTTATCAAACCATCATGGATTAGTCTATGTTGTAATTCAGTAGGATATATTTATGTTTCATAAAATAGTAAAAGTAAATATTTTTCTCCAAAGATATTAGCAACATATTAAAAATTTATATTATTTTTCAAAAGCATTTTAATTATCTAAGAGGTTAAAGGTAAATTTATATTGTAATATTTTTATTTTCAAAATGTATACCCCAAGCCAGGCATGGTGGCTTGAGCCTGTAATCCCAGCACTCTGGGAGGATCCCTTGAGCTCAGGGGTTCAAGACCAACTTGAGCAAAAGCAAGACCTGTCTCTACTAGAAATAGTAAAAAAAAACTCCACACACACACACACACAAAACCTAACCAAGTGTAATGGCTGGTGCCTGTAATCCCAGCTACTTGAGAAACTGAGGCAAGAGGATAACTTGAGCTCAAGAATTGGAGGTTGCTGTGAGCTGTGATGATGCCACAGCACTTTACCCAGGTGACAAAGTGAGACTCTGTCTCAAAAAAAAAAAAAAATTATATCCCCAAATTCTATTTTTGAAAAGATGGCTTAAGGATATGCTTAATTGTAATGTTATTCTTCTCATCAAAATTGCAAATAAAGTGCAAGTTTAGTAAATTCAGGAGAAACAAATGTCCTGTAAATACCTTAAGATCTTTGTTTATAAATTCTGGTAAATGATACTTACCAGTTTTCTGTTTCACAAGTTGCTTTTAAAAGTAACTCATGAAATAAAATATGCTTTGACTATTGATCTGGAGAGCTTAGTGATAGCTCCGTGACCTACCACCGTTAGAGACCTAACTCTCAAAAAACTCTTAGGCAACCCATGAATTAGACAAAGGAGCTAGTCCTCTCCCAGCACCCTCAGAAGTGGGACTCAGGTTAGTCTCGCACCACCTTTCTAAATGGGAGTCAACACTGAGTTTAAAAAGATGCTGTTTCAGTGCACCCAAATACAAGGAGAGGCCTTAACACTTCTAACATTATTAGTGGTATATATTAGCTTTCTCTTTAGGAGATACGTTATTTTTTCCTACCTTTTGTTAATTATTTATTTTCAAGGATTTCTGGTAATGGAAGACTTACTTCACAGAGACCAGAAGGAGAACTTCTTTACATGGAGATTTGGGAATTGCTCCCTTTGCTGTCAGTCTATCAAGATTTTGGACAAGATTGAGAATATTTCTTTTTTAAGGTTTTGGCAAATTCATCACAGCCTGAGATTTCCTTTGTGAAGACATTTTAATAATAAATTATATACTTTAATATATATAAAGTATAGAAATTTTACTAAGTTGGGATTTTTGAGGAATTTTTCCATTTCTTTCAAAATTTCAATTTATTCTTTAATTATTTTCATGTTTATATTATCTATAAAAATATTAGTAATGGTCTTCCTCATCCCTAATATTAAGTGTTGTTCTCTCTCTCTCTTTTTCTTCTTAATATAGTTTGCCAGGTGGTTGTCAACTTTATTGCTCTTTAAAAAAGAACAAATTCTTGACTTTTTTTGACATTACACCTGTTATTTCAGTAAAATTTGCCTTTTTCTTATAGGGGTACAAGTGAATCTTTCTAAGAGTAGAATGTGAATGTTTTAAAACAATAACTGAGAAAATGACATGAAGGCTGTGTTGACCAGTTTGATGGAAGTAT
>NW_003852586.1:1979072-1993467 GCF_000181295.1 Otolemur garnettii
ATATATATATATATATCAAAAATTTGCCTTTTTCTTTACTGCTTTTTCCCCTATTTAAGTCTTATTTTCTATTCTTTTCAAGTTTCTAATTTTATATATTTATGGGGCATAAGTGCCATTTTAATACATGCATGCTATATTTGCTATATTTAATGATGAAGTTGAGATATTGGGATTTCTATCAACTAAAAGATTTAGTAGGAAAATGACAACCTGCAAACAGGATTCCAGCATGCTTCTCCCAAGGAAAGAAGTAAAAACTGTAGGCAGCTGCCTGTGTGTGAATTGCTGTTCTCTGAAGGAACATTGTGAAACCACCGAGAAGCAATGTGGGATGCTTGAAGTGGGGGAAAAGAAGCGGATAGGACAATATATTTAACAAGATCAATATATGTATGGGAGAGAATAGGAGAATAGAAATAGAATTCATAATATAGATGGCAAATAAGATGAATGGAATTGAAGAGAAAGTTGTAAACCAACAAAAAGGAGCCAAAGGATATCTTAGGAAGTTAGTAAATTGGTCACTAAGGCACTAGACAATATGAGGAATCATATAATAGAACATAAAGAAGTAAGAGAGTCATTTAGGGACTTTCAAAGCACATCAGAAAGTTTCAGTAATGAATTAAACCAAGCAGAAGAAACAATATCAGAGCTTGGAGACAAATTTCTTGAGTGAACCCCTTCATTTAAAGAGGTAGAGAAGAGAACATTAAAAGCAGAGAACTCACATAGAGACACAGGACTATGTGGAGCAAACTGACATACCAATTATAGGTATGTATAAAAGAAGAGGTATGTATAGAGAAGAAGAAAGGGCTAAAAGCATGGGAAATTGGGGGTGGGGAGAAAAAAAAAAAAAGCATGGGAAATCTATTTAAGGGAATTATTGGGAAAAACTTCCCTGGTATTGTCAGAGATCCAAACATCTAATACAAGGTGGTAAGTGAACACCAGGAAGATTCACAGCAAATAGGACATCTCTAAGACCATAATAGACAACCTGGCCAAAGTCAAAATGAAAAGTAAAATTCTACAGGCATCTTGATGTAAGCAATAACAGATGTACAAGGGAAACCCTATCAGGCTAAAGCAGACTTTTTAGCAGAAACTTTACAAGCTGGAGGGGAGCGGGGCCCAATTTTCAATCTTCTTAAATAGAACTGCCAGACTAGAATTTTGTATCCTACAAAACTAAGATACACTTGACAGGGAAATTAAATCTTTTCCTGACAAGCCAACAGTGAAGGAATTTGTTATTACCAGACCTACCCTGTAGGAAATACTCAAAACTGCATTATACACAAATCAGCACAATAGGTACTGACCAATATGAGATCACCCAAAAGAGCTAAATCACAACTCCTACAGAACCATAGCACAGGAAGGAAAACGAAGCAAAAATATAGTACCCAAGGTGATGAATACAAAAGCATCGCACATATAAGTTCTATCTCTTAATGTTAATGGCTTGAATGTGCCACTGAAAGGACATCAGCTGGATAAGTTGATGAATAAACACAATGAAAGTATCCACTGCCTCCAGAAGATGCATCTTTAACACAAGTATGCACACAGATTCAAAGTGAGAGGCTAGAGAAAAATGTTCCATGCAAATGGAAACCAAAAGGGAGCAGGTGTAATCATTCTCATATAAGACAGAATTGATGTTAAATCAACAATGATAAAGAAAAAAATGTTCATTGTATAATGGTAAAAGGAGCAATTCAAGAAGATACATAACAGTTCTAAATATATGAGCACATAACAGAGGAGCTTCCAGAACCATAATACAAATTCTACTAGAGCAAGGAAATAATAGCACCATCATTGCTGGGGCCTTTAGCACCCTACTCTCAGACCTGTACAGATCAGAGAAGAAAATAAGTAAACAAGGAACTTAAATGGAATGCTAAAACAAATGGACCTAATAGATATTTGCAGAATATTCTACCCATAAACTCCTGATTATACATTCTTCTCATCAGCACGTGAGGCATTGTCTATGATTGATCATATCTTAGCCAACAAAACATGTCTCAACAAATTAAAAAAACAAAATCTTACCAAGTATCTTCTCATACCAAAGTGGTTTAAAACTAGATATCAAATCTAAGAGTAAGAGTCAATTCTACACAAAGTCATGGAAATCAAATAACTTGCTACTAAAACATTATTGCATCAACAATGGAATTTAGATGGAAATTAAAAGATTCCTTGACCTGAACAACAAAGAAGATGTAAACTATCAAAATCTATAGGATACAACAAAAGCATGCGGGAAAATTCCTAATCTTAGAGGCCTACATGTAAAACCAGAAAGATTACGAATTAACAACATAATAATCCTTCCTAAGGGATTAAAAAGGGAGAGAAATCAAACCCAAAGCCAGCAGAAAAAAGGAAATAACAAAAGGCAGAGCAAAGCTAAGTGAAATGGAAAACTAAAAAGTATTGTCAAATGACAGTGAACTAAAAGGTCAGGTCTATGAAAAGATAAACAAGATTGATGACCTCTTTCTATATTAACCCAGAAGAGAAGAGAAAGGACCAAATAACCTCAATCAGAAATGAAAAAGGAGATATTACAACTTGCAGAACAGAAATACAAAACATAATCCATGAACACTACAAAAATCTCTGTGCACAGAAACTAGAAAATGTAAGGGAAGTAAAAAATGTCTTGGAAACACATAATTTTCCAAGATTCAATACAGAAGAAACAGAATTCCTTAATGGATGAATAATGAGCAGTGAGATCAAGGCAGTAATACAAAGTCTTCCAATAGCATCTACAAAAACAGCCTTGGACCAGATGGATACACATCTGAATTTCTATAAGACCTACAGGAAAGAACTGGTACCCAACTGCAGAAAATATCCCATAACATTAAGAATAATGGAATTCTTCCCCACTTATTCTATGACATCAATACGCCTGATATCGAAGATAAGTAAGGAAATGAAAAAACAAAAATTACAGACCAGGGCCACACCCGTGGCTCAAAGGAGTAGGGCACCAGCCCCAAATGCTGGAGGTGGCAGGTTCAAACCCAGCCCCAGCCAAAAAAAAAAAAAAAAAAAAAAAATTACAGACCAATATCCCTTATAAATATAAATGCAGAAGTCCTCAATAAAATATCGGCAAACCAAACTCTACAGCATGTCAAGAAAATAATCAACCACAACCAAATGGGCTTCATCCCAGGGATGCAGGCATGGTCCAACATACATAAATCCATAAATGCAGTTCACCACATAAACAGAAGCAAAAACATACACCATATGGTCATCCCAACAGATGCAGAAAAAGCATTCAACAAAATCCAGCAGTATTTCATGAAAAAAACCCTCAACACAATAGGCATAGAAGGAAAATATCTATAAATTATAAAAGCCACATATTGCACTCAACAGAAGTGCCAAAAAGAAAAAGAAAAAAAGCCACATATGACAAATCCATAGCCAACATTGTACCAAATGTGGAAAACCTGAAAACATTCCAGTGAGAAGTGGAACAAGACCAGGATGCCACTGCTACCTCTCGTGTTCACTGCAGGGCTGGAAGTCCCAGCCAGAGCAGTCAGACAAAAGAAAGAAACAGAGGCTATTCAAATCAGAAGAGAAGTCAAGCTATGGTGGCTTTTTACTATTGGTGATATCTTATGTATTGAAAACCCCAATGATTCCACCAAGAGATTCCTGGAATTGATAAATAAATTCGGCAAAGTTTCAGTGTACAAAGTCAATGTACACAAATCAATAGCATTTCTGTAAACCAGTAACAGTCAAGTGGAGGGTCAACTAAAACATGCAATACCATTTACAATAGCTACAGAGAAAACAAAATACTTAGGAATACACTTAACCAAGGAACTGAAAGATCCCCAGAAGGAGAAGTTCAGAACACCAAGGAGAGAACAACAGATGACACCAACAAGTGGAGAGGCTCATGCTCATGAATCAGTGGATTAACACTGTTAAAATGTCCACACCACCCAAAGTGATTGACAGAGTCAGCGCAGCCCCTGTCAAAATACCAGCAGCACATTTCACAGATGGAGAAAGAATAATTTTATGCTTCATTTGGAAGTGGCAAAGATCACGAATAGCCAAAGCAAAAAAACAAAGCTGGAGGTGTCACATCGCTAGACTTCACACTACACAGTAAGGCTATAGTAACCAAACAGAATGTTATTGGGGGTAAAACTAGAGAAACAGACCAATGTACAAGAATACAGAGAACTGAGATACACACCTGTCTCCCTACAGCCCACTTATTTTTGGTGAAGCCAACCACAGTGCACACTGGGGTGAAGAATCCCTGTCCAATAAACGCTGCTGGGAAAGGTGGACAACCACACACAGAAAAACAGGACCCCTCTCTCTCCTCACTCACAAAAATTAATTTAAGATGGATACAAAAATTAAACATAAGGCATGAAGCCATAAGAATTCCAAAGGAATGTGGTAAAAACTTTTCTAGACATTGATATAGGCAAATGATTTATGATTAAGATCACAATGGCAATCATGGCAGCAATAAACATTTTTTATTTAGGTAAAAAGCTTCTGAACAAGCTAAGAAAATGATCAACAGAGCAAACAGACAAACTACAGAACTGGAGAAATTATTTACTATCTAGACATCCAATTAAGGCTATTAACTAGAATCTACAAAGATCTCAAAGAAACCAGCTAGGAAAGAAAAAAAAAATCCCATTAATAAGTGGGCAAAAGACATGAATAGGAACTTTTCAAAAAAAAAAGTAAGATAAATGGACCACAAACATATGGAAAATGTTCAATATCACTATATTATCAGATAAATGTAAATCAAAACCACAATGAGATATCACCTTACTTCTGCTAGAACAGCTTTTATTAAAAAGTCCAAAAACAATATATGCTGGCACTTAGTAAAAGTCACTGAATCTGTTGAGCCTCAGTGTTTTCATCTTCAGATAGGGAGGATAATATAAAAATAAAATAATAATTTCTTCGAATTGTCCCAGAGCTCTCTGAGAGAATGATCCATTTTTGCTCTCCACTTCTCTTCCTCTTTGAGCATTTGGTAGAGTTCAAAAGCTTTGTCTTCAATGTCAGAGATCCTTTCTTCTGCCTGCTCCATTCTGTTACTGAGGGATTCTACTGTATTTCTCAGATCTTTGAGGGCTGCAAGTTCTTGCCTCAATGTGTCAACATCTTTGGTAATTTTGTCTTTAAATTCATTGAATTCTTGAGATAACTTTTGAAATGCTCCTTGAATTTCTAATTCCTACTTTACCTTCATTCTGTCAATCTTATTTGCAATCCAAATTCTGAATTTGATTTCTGACATCTCAGCTATTTGTTTATGAGTGGGATCTTCTGTTGCATCCACCTTGTCATTCCTTGGGGGAGTTGATCTACTCTGATTATTCATGTTGCCAGAGTCTTTCTGCCGATTCTGCCCCATAACTATTTTTCACCATTTGGCTAGATGAGCAGATGAAGCAAAATTGGATTGGGGGCTCCTGGAGTAGTGATTAACCAGCCCTTTGCCCAAGAGGTGGGACTGGGGACTGCAGGTTTTCCCCTACAGCTTTGCAAACAACCTGTATAGCACTACAGCCTGAGACACTGGGGACCTGCTTAGTGTGGTGGGGCTAAGTGGCTCTGTCTTGTTTTCAGTTGGTCTCTGTCCAATCCTAGTGAATCAGTAACTCTGGGTTGAAGTCTCAGCTATTGAGGAATACAAACAACTAAGACACCTGGCCCCTCATGGGCAACAACTGGAAAAGGAAAGTCAAACCTTCCCACAACAATACAACTGGGGTACCAATTTAGTTGCTTCTCGGGTGATTGGCCCAGGTCAAGAGTTCCAAATCAATTGTCTCAGTTAGCACCCAGTCTCAAGTGGAAGAGTTCAAAAGGTATCCAGCAACTAGATAGCAGGGCTTTACTGGCAGCTTGAATATGACTTGCTCTGGTGCTCTGTGGAGTCAGAAGGGCCCACCTAGCAAAAGAATTAGTCTGGGAAGGTTGATGTCTCCTTCCCCACCTTGCACTTCTGTCACACCCAGTCACTGGTAACCCTGCAGGGCTGTGACCCAGTTCCCTCCAATGAGCAGATGCACCAGGGGTTTGACCTGCCTGAGTCACAGGGAGCTCTGTGTCTCCTCATCCAGGCCTTCACACTCTGCCACCAGCCAACAGGGAGAGTTGAAGCCTGACTACCTCAGGTGCTTAATGAAGGCTGGGGAGTTACACTCAGTTCCAGCCCCACCCCCGATTGATGTTGCTGCCACTTATATTCTCACAGAATTTACATTTCTGTCCTAGCTATATTCCCCTATGGGCCAGGCGCTATTTGAGTTCACAGAAACTGCGATTCATCCCCACCCCATGCCACTGCGCTAATTCTCATGGAGCTGGCATCGCCATCTCTGCTGCACTCTGTGTTGGGGTGTGCATGGTTAGAGCTCACAAATGGCACTCAGTTCCTGCCCTTCCCTGGGCTGATGCTGCTGCCATGCCTGCTTTTATCCCAGCTATGCTTCCCTGAGGGCCAGTTGTATCTTGGGCTTATAAAAGCAGCAAATCTGACTCAGCCCCACCCAGGGAGTATGCTGCCTCTGTGCAGGGATTCTATTCTCCATCCCCATGACACCCTGCCCAGGGTGAGAGTATGCCAAGCTGCTTGAGGCATACTCTTTGCTCACAGGGCCTGCATTTCTACCCCAGATGTGTTATGTTTGTGGCTCCCACCAGAGCCAAGGACTGGATCCCTTTTTTTTCTAAGAGAGGTAGGAAGGGTTTCTCCAAAACATCATCAGGGGTGTGACCCCTATTGTTCCCACCACTGCCTCTCCCTCTCCCTCTCCCTTATGGCTCCCTCACTCCACAGTCCCCACTCTATACTCATGCTGCTGATTCGGCACAGTCTTACAACAGCTCACACCCTGTCCACACCTCTTGAGAAAATGCCCAACAATCTGGACTCCATGGGGGACAGGCTTCCAGACTACAGGGTGAGAGTGGAGGGGAGTTCTGGAAGATCAGAATTGTGGGGAGAATATATGTTCAGTTTTATGCCTGGTGGGAGAGTGCCATGGCACACTAGTGGGTCCTCTCTGGGGAAGGAGTTATGGTTTTTATAGGGTTTCCCTTGGGATAAAATAGGAGGTGATCTGAACTTTGCTTGCTTGTTTGTAGAAAGTATACTGGGAGACTTTCTCTTGGGGCAGGGGACTCCTGTCTGCTTGGTGATGGGTTTTGTATCTATTTTTTGTTTCCCTGAGGTTGCAGTTCACCTAAACAGGGGTGATGTGCTCTCTTAAATATTCTCTCTTGGCTCAGCTCCAAACCATCAGCTTACTTGCTAAACTTCTGTCCTTTAACTCTCCTTCTAGATGGGAGCCTCTGTGTAAAGCTGGCTCCAGTGGTTCATCTTGCCTCTTCCTTGCCAGATTTTGCCAATAACTGGAATCTTGAGAGATGCTGCCTTTTAAAAGCATTCTCACTATTTATTTATTTGTTTATTTATTTATTTATTTTTGCAGTTTTTGGCTGGGGCTGGGTTTGAACTCGCCACATCCAGCATATGGGGCCAGTGCCCTATTCCTTTGAGCCACAGGCACTGCCCAGCATTCTCACTATTATTAAAACCTTTATAAACCAGGTTAATAAGATCTGATTGAGGGGTTTGGGGGCCTTTGGGAGATTTTTGGAGTTTTCTCCTGGACTTCAGGTGCAGACTAAGAGATAAAATACATGTTAACAATGAGTTTGCCTTCATAGCTCTCCAGGGATAGGGTAGTATATCGCTGGAGAGCTTCGTTAAGACAAGCTAAAAACTGGGCAGGATTGTCATCCCATTTGGGGGTAATTTCTTTTAACTTACCATAATTGACAGCTTTATGGGCTGCTTTCTTTAGTCCTTCTAAGAGATACTGCACCATGTGGATACGGAGGCAGATTCCAGTAACATCAATTTGGTAATTCCAATTGGGGATCCTCTTAGGGAACAGCCATAGTGCCTTCTGGCAGATTTTGATCCATTTATGTGTAGGTCTTCAGCATAAATTTGAGCTTGAGTCCAGACTTGCTCTCTTTTCTCTGAAGTTAGAGTAGAGGTGAGGATAACATATAACTCACACAAGGTTAAATCATTTGATTGAGTTAGATATCTAAATTCTTGAGTATTTTTTGGATCCACAGAGAATAAGCCTAATCTTTGGTCTATATGAGAGTGGTTTAAGAGAGAAAATGAGACATCAACCCTGAAATGCCTTCTATTCCTACAACCTCTGGGAGGGGGTCTAGAGGTTGTGGTATTTTGGAAGTGGGAGGGTGCGAAGGCAGGGCCAGACCTAGTATGGGGTGGAAAAATTGGGTCTGGCACATTTTTTCATCCCAGGTTCTCCCTTTTTTCTCTTCTTTTACCATGCTTTGGGGAATTGGAGAAGGGGAGGAGGAATGGAATTTAGAGAGGGAGGAGGAGGGGTGGAAGTTTGCCTGCAGGGAGGAAGTAGAGGGGGATGGTTATTTAGAAGTATTTGCATAAGGAGAATTTGAGAGGTTTCACAGCATGAACATAGGGAAGGAATATTTCAGAGTGTGAGGAATACATAAATGTAAGGAATCTCTGACCATTTGGTAAATTTGTGACTGTAATTTTGGAGATCAGTGAGAATTGAGATATGGAAGATGCCATGTTTAGGCCAATGTGAAACATTGCCAAGTTAGTAAGTAGGTCAACCACTATTACATAGATAAATAGGCTTTTAGCTTTGAGGTCAGGGTAAAGACATAGCGGATTGAGGTTAGTTACAAGACAGCTTAGAGGTGAAGAAAAGAGAATACATGATTGAGTGATGCCCATAGTAAAACTGGAGGAAGAAAGTAAATGAGATTAAAAATAACGCTAACAGGCTGTTCACAGAAAATAAAGGGAATTTAGGGACCAATAAACCTGAAACTGCAATAAAAGGATCAAGACTGCAACCAGAGAGGGCCCCCTTTGGTTGTTAACCAAATCTAGGCCTCCAGGAAGATCCTAGATGAGTGAACCTACCTAGTTCACTGGACAGAACTACTGAAAATAATCCAAACTTACTAACGAAAACAATCCAAACCCACAGTAGGGTTGACAAAGCTGGTGTTGGGAGATTACCTGGACTTTCCACTCATGAGTTCAGTCAAAAGAGGGCTCTTACCTCTGTATATGATCTCAACCAGACAGAGGAGCCTGTGTCCACAATAGGACACCAGGAGGGCAAGACCAGAGGGGGGAATTCAGCCTCTGAATGTGTGTAAAAGGAGTTGAGAGATCATATAAAAATATGCAAGAGCTCAAAAAGAGAGAAGGAAGAGGTGGAGGTAGAGTAGGAATAGGAAGAGGAAAGAAGTGTTTAAAAATCATTTAGAGAAGAGCTCACCTTAGTATGAAGTGGATGAATGGTAGGTAAGGTCAAAGAGTGTACCGGTTCTCTTCCTCTAGTGGGAATAAGAATCCATTTGGTTAGGTTCAGTGCGGTGTATTTTCAGCCCCACAAAGAGGTTTTACCCCAGAGAGTCACAGACATCATATGAAAGGTTCCAGACCCAAAGATAAAATCACTCCAAGATGTAAGATGAAAGGAAAATGGAGATCCAATTCTATCAGTTAAAGTGGCCTTTATTCCACCTAGAGTACAGGTGGAGTGAGATTCCTGACCATGGAGAAATCCACCCATGGGCTATGGCAGACAGAGATTTAAGGGCTAGGGCAGTCATAATTGATGGCATTCCTATTTCCTGGGAGGGGCATGGGTCTGACCCTTCCTGGGCAGGCCATGAACTTGACCCTGTCTGGGTGGGACAAGTTTATTTGGGCAGGTACACCTGATCTATCAATATTTATTACATCACATTTCAGAGAGAGAGAGTGTGTGTGTTCTGAATAGATGAAAGGACACATGAGGGAAAGTTACAGTCTTAAGTTGTGAAGCGCTGAAATTATACTGATTGTCCTTGACTTACAATGGTTCAACTTGAAATTTCTGATTGAGTAAACATCATGATTTATGGTGAGATTACATCTGAATAAACACATCATAAATGAAAACATCATTATATTATTTTAAATTTATAATAGATTTATCCACTGTAACCCCATTGAAAGCCAAGGATCATCTCTATACACTTACACAAATGTACATATGTGTGCATATGTGTTCATTGCATTTATTATGTGCCATAATATTTCTTTGTCTAAACACAAAGCATGTTTATTACCTCTTATGTTTATTACCACTTTTAAATATGCATTGATATGTAAGCAATTTAATTGTCTATTAATTACAACTTAAGTTATCTATTTCTATGTCTGTTCTAGCATGGTAAAATGAGTATTCAATACGTGGCTATGGAATAATTCATGAAAACCATAAAAATCTATACAAATACACATATAATGTAATGATGAGTAATATTCATGTATTGTTCAATTATATGTATATATTTTTTTGCAGTTTTTGGCCAGGGCCAGGTTTTAACCCACCACCTCCTGTATATGGGATGGTGCCCTACTCCTTTGAGCCACAGGTGCTGCCCTATTGTTCAATTCTAGAATGTAAGATAACAGTTTTTGTTTGCTTAATTAAGTTGAGATACAAAGATTATTTTAACTAAAAGTTGGAAGCTTGTATTTGTTGCATTTATTGGTAGGATTCCTTTTGGAAAAGCTAGCACTGACAAATAGCCCTCAAAGAATCTTTCTATTATAAAGCAAGGTAATTAATTATACAGATAGATAGTGAATTCAGTTTAATCAAAAGATGGTCTACGGGGGTGGGGCCAAGATGGCGGACTGCAGCCAGCTTCCCACACAGGCTCCCATCCAGAAGGAGACTTAAAGGACAGAAGTCTGGCAAGTAAGCTAATAGTTTGGAGCTGAGCCAAGAAAGAAGATTGAAGAACCCACAACAACTTTGCTGAGGTGAGCTGTGACCCCCAAAATACAATCAAAAGGTACAAAACCCACCACCAGCAGTGGCAGTGGAGTCCTCCATTCCTAGAGCCGTGTGCGCCACAGTTGGTGCCAGAGGAGCCCACTGCTCCTGGTGGGCCCATAACTGCTTTCTAGAGCCACACGCACCCCAGGAGGACAGTTCAGGAGTCCCCCACTCCGGGAAGGCTCAGAACTGCTTGCTAGAGCCAGGTGCACCCTTTGAGGAAGCAGCAGAGGAGTCCTCAACTAGAGGCAGGCCCAGAACTGCTTGCTAGAGCCACAGGTGCCCCGCAGGGGCTGGCGGAGGAGTCCCCCACTCCAGGTGGCCCAGAACTGCTTGCTAGAGCCATGTGGCCCTACAGGCAGTGGCGAAGGTGTCCCTCACTCTGGTGAGCCCAGATCTGCATGCTAGAGCTGTGCATGTCCCACGGACAGCTGCAGAGGGGCCCTCCATTCTGGGCAGGCCTAGAACTGCTTGCTAGAGCCACCTGTGCCCCGCAGGCAGTGACAGAGGAATCCCCACTCCAGGTGGGCTCAGAACTGATTGCTAGAGCTGTGTGTGTCCCGTGGGCCACTGTGGAAGAGTCCTCCATTCTGGGCAGGCCCAAAATTTCTTGATAGAACTGCGTGTGCCCCACAGGGGCTGGCAGATGAGTCCCCTGATCTGGTCAGGCCCAGCAAGCCATAAATCCAAGGAAGAGCATTTAAGAACACAAATACAGGTACAAAGTGGAACTGTTTGCTAGACCTCCTATGGGCGTCCGGTGGCTGCAGTGGAGCCCCCAGCTCTAGGCAGGCACAGAACTACTTGGTAGAGCCACACGTGCCCTGTGGGTGGCTGAGGAGATCCCCCCTCCACGCTCCAGGCTCCTGCTCTGGGTAGGCCCAGAACTATTTGCTAGAGCCACATGCGTCTCGTGGGCAGCGGCAGTGGAGTTCCCCACTCCAGACTCCTATGCCAGGAGAGACCAGATTGGCTAGCTAGTGCCACACACATCCAGCAGGTGGAGGCAAAAGGAGTCCTCCGCTCCCCACTCCCCTGCCCCTGCGGTTGCCCTGGCAGAGGTGAACTAGGACTGATCCAGCTGCTGTTGTTCCCCTGCCCCACAGTTGCCCCAGCATGGAGAACTAGGATTGATCTGGTCAAGCCATGCGCTGCACCACCACTGCTGTTCCCCCTCCCCCCAGTTGCTCTGGCAGGGCTGAACTAGGACTGATCTAGCAGCAGCAGTTCCCCTGTCACCCAGTTGCCCTGGCAGGGCCAAACTAAGACTGACTTGGCTGGGGGCATTCCCTGCAAGGCTGCTACTATTCCCTGCACCCCGGTTGTCCCAGTGGGGCTGATCAAGAACTGTTCCTGCCGCTGCTGTTCCCCTTCCCCCTAGTTGCCCTGGTGGGGCCGAACTAGGACTGATCCACTGCTGCCATTCCCCTGCCATCTGGTGGCTATCGTGGGGCCGAACTAGGACTGATCTGGCCACTGCTGTTCTCCATCCCTCCTGGCCTCACCGGCAAGGCCGAATGAAGATTGATCCAGCCTCCACCATTCCCCTGCTCTGCCCCCTTCATTGCCCCAGCAGGGCTGAAGTAGGACTGATTCGGCTGCTCTTGTGCTCTGAGCAGCCGCTGTTGTTCACCAGCCCCTTGGTAACACCAGCAGGCCAAACTAGGACTGATCTGGCTATGCGAGCACCCCGAACCACCACTACAGCTCCCCTGTCCCCCAGTCACCCTAGTGGAGCCAAACTAGGATTGATCCGGCCACTGCAGGTCTCTTGCCCCCAGGTGCCCAGGCAGACCAAACGAGGTCTGATCCGGCTACACATGCTCCCACACAGCTGCTGCCATTCTGCTGCGCCCTGGTCGCCCCAGCGCCTGAGTACTGGGATAAGACAACAGACATGCCTTGTCTCTCTGGACAACAAGAAGAAGCCACTGACTGAACAGTTCTGATAAGGTCTCTAAACAGGGTAAACTCAGCATGGGGCGGAATCAGTGGAAAAACTCTGGCAACTTGAATAACCAGAGTAGATCAACTCCCCCAAGGAAAAATGGGGCAGATGTAATTGAAGACCCCATCCATAAACAGATGGTTGAGATGTCAGAAATCGGGTTCAGAATGTGGATAGCAAATAAGATTAACAGAATGGAAGAAAGGGAGGAATTAGGAGTTCAAGAAATTATTCAAATGCTATTTCAAGAAATTATTCAAAAGATGTCTCAAGAACTCAACAATTTCAAAGATAAAATGATCAAAGATTTTGAAACACTGAGACAAGAGGTTGCAGCCCTCAAGGATCTGAAAGATACGGTGGAATCCCTCTGTAACAAAGTGGAACAGGCAGAAGAAAGGATCTCTGACTTTGAAGAAAAAGCTTTTGAACAAGCCGAGGAGAGCAAAAGAAATGGAGAGCAAAAACGGATCTTACACTCAGAGAGCTCTTGGATAATTCGAAGAAAACTAATATTCGTCTTATAAGAATCCCTGAAGGCAATGAAGTTGCTTCACAAAACACAGAGGCTTTTCTTCATGAAATTATGAAAGAGAACTTTCCAGACATGCCAAGAGATTCTGAAATTCAGATAGCAGATAGTTTCAGAAATCCAGCACGACTCAACCCGAACAAGACATCCCCCAGACACATCATAATTAACTTCACTAAAGTTAAGATGAAAGAGAAAATTTTGAAAGCAGTTAAACGTAAGAAAACCTTACAAGGGAAAGAGTATTAGGATGACTGCAGATCTCTCAGCTGAAACCTTTCAGGCTAGAAGAGGATGGTCATCAACTTTTAATCTCCTAAAACAAAATAACTTTCAACCCAGGATCCTGTATCCAGCTAAACTGAGTTTCATCTATGATGTAGAAATTAAATACTTTCATGACATTCACATGTTGAAGAAATTTGCCATAACTAAACCAGCCCTCCAGGAAATTCTCAAACCTATCCTCCATAATGACCTGACAAAAGTAAACTCACTCAGAAACTTTTGATTAAATTCCAACTTCTAAAGTGGCAAAAGGATTAAAAATATCTACTGGACTTTCAAGCAACTCGATGCCCAAAATTTTACCAGCTTATCAATAATTTCAATCAATGTGAATGGCTTAAATTGTCCTCTAAAGAGGCACAGATTGGCTGATTCGATACAGAAACTCAGACCAGACATCTGTTGTAACAAGAATCTCACCTTACCTTAAAAGACAAATATAGACTCAGGGTGAAGGGATGGTCATCTATATTCCAGGCAAATGGAAAGCAGAAAAATGCAGGTGTTGCAATATTATTCACAGATACAATAGGTTTTAAACCAACAAAAGTCACCAAAGATAAAGATGGCCACTTTATATTTGTTAAGGGCAATACTCAGTATGATGAGATCTCAATTATCAATATCTATGCACCCAACCAGAAT
>NW_003852586.1:1997025-2004448 GCF_000181295.1 Otolemur garnettii
AACACAATAACTAAGAAAATGACATGAAGGCTATGTTAACCAGTTTGATGAAAATATTTCAAATTGTATATGAAAACACCACACTGTACCCTAGAATTGCATTAATGTACATAGTTATCATTTAATAATAAGAAAACAAATAAATTAATTAAATAAAAAAAGATAGTCTAGTTATTTCTATGTTAAGTCAATGATTTAAATATGCCTCTCTGTACATACGTGGGTACTTATAGCTTTCTGTGGGAAGAGAGCATTCTATCACCAGCGTCTGGCTCATCACAGAGGACCAGGCCCCAGGTGTGGGGTCATCAGGGTCATTCTTAGTGCTGTGTGGACACTGACCTTCAGAATTCCTTCTATTCCTGTCATGCAGAGTTTCACAATAAAAGGACAAATAAATGTGAGAAAACTTGTTTCACCCAGCAGCATTTTGAATTAGGTATCAATTGGTAATCTCAGGAGTTGTGGCTTTTAGAAGGATTTAGCAAATAGCACTTCAACACTAGCATGGGAGAAAATAATGTCCATGGAAGCTGAAAAAATCAGAAACCACCATGAGAACCTGGGGTTAGGCCAAAAGTACCTGAAGCTTTCCAAAGAAAAAACTGAAGGAATTTAAGGGCAAATAAAATTTTTGCAAATTGGGTGGAATGAAACAGAAAAGCAATGTTTTCACATTGTGTATGTGATCCTATCTTTACCCCTATGTTATTGAGACCCAAGATGATTATAATCTATCCTTACAGTGCTTCAGTGCACTATTTTTCCCTTGGTTATTTACACAGCTAGAAATTTCAAACACCATCTTTATGCCTTGTACAATGGCCGGCAAAATTCAAAGGAAATATGAAATTATTTTAAAAACATTGATGAGGGCAGCTCCCGTGGCTCAGTGGGTAGGGCACTGGCCCCATATACTGCAGGTGGCAGGTTCAAATCTAGCCCTGGCCAAACTACAACAACAACAAAAATAGCCAGGTGTTGTGGCAGGCGCCTATAGTCCCAGCCACTCAGAAGGCTGAGGCAAGAGAATTGCCTAAGCCCAAGGAGTTGGAGGTTGCTGTGAGCTGTGACACCAAGGCATTCTACTGAGGGTTAATAAATGAGATTCTGTCTCAAAAAAAATAAAAATAAAATAAAAACATTGATGATTCTTTCCACTTGAGGACTTTATGCACAGACATAAATACATAAAAAGTATTTCTTTTACTTGTTTTGAATCTTTAATATCATATAAATTTTTGAAAATTAGATGTTGATTATTATCTGCAATGACATGGCCAATGAGTAATTCCGGCTTCAAAGCAGTATTTTCAGCATTGTCACTGGTGTGAGGCTTTTGATTTTCTGATCTTTTTGTTCTTAAGAGTTTGAATATCTTTAGCTTGTGGCATTTGGTCTTTAGTTGCACACAAGCCACACTACTCCTTCTTGCGGGCTTCACACCTGTGTGACTTTGTGTAGGCCTGGAAATCACTTTGATTTTATGTTACACTAGAACAACTTCATCTAGATTTTTCTCTAAGGCATATGGTACCCTTCAAAGCAATATTTTCTGTTTGCACAATTTGGTATTAGATTCTACCTTTTATTTGACACTGAAGTATATTACTTGTAAGCCATCCAAAAATCTTTCCTGTGATCACAGAATGCATACACACAAACACAAAGCACACACACACATTTACACTCACGTACACAAACACACATGCACACCTGCACACACAAACATAAACACACCCATACACACAAACATAAACTCAGTGCACACACACAAACACAAAGCACACACACACATTTACACTCACGCACACAAACACACACACTCGCACACACAAACATGTGCACAAACACACAATGCATACACAAACACACCCACATATACACATGTGCACATACAAACACACATGTACACTCACACTCACAATGCACACACATACACACAACTGCACACATACAAACATACACTCATAAAACAAACAACAGACTAAAAAACAACCAGGCACAAGCATAAAGTAGGCTTACTTTTTTAACACTGAAGTCCCAGAATGAACAGAAATGTATTTTCAATTTTTTAATTTAAAATATAAGTGAGGATCCAAAAATTTGTACTGAAAAGAAAAAAATGTAAAAGTGAATATTAATGGATGAAACATATATAGAATATTGATGCTTAATTTTTGCTATAAAATCTGTCACATGTATACCATGTATTGTAAAATTAAATATGATTAATACAGTGTAAAGTCTCACTTAAAAACACACTCAAAAATTTCAGAAAGAAGTTAAGAACAAAAGAGAAGAAAGAAGGAAAGGGAAGGGGGAGGGGAAGAAATGAAAAGGGAAGGGAGGGAAGGGAGGGAAGGGAGGGAAGGGCAGGGAAGGGCAGGGGAAAGACTGACATGCCTGCCCCAACTGGAAGGCAATTACACACTCCTCCAGCCTTAGGCAACACCTTGTTTTGTAGTGATGTTGATTCTGCCCCACTCAGCTATGGCAGGTGTGTTTAGTTCAAAGCATTCATACAGCAAAGTTTCCCAGGTCGTGAAAACATTCCGACATGAGTAATAATGAGATACTACGTGATATGGTTGCCAAAACCACTGCCATGCGAGGCGGCTTTATGGATCCTGTAAAGTCTAACGTGAAACAGAAGGGAATAAACAGGACTCTAATTGGATGTTTTATGGCTTGATTATTAGATATAAAAGAACCAACTCCCAAAGGCCAATATAATTTTATTCTTTTATTTCCTAAGTGAAAATAGTCTTAAAGTATTCGATGTCACTAAAGAAGTATAAATAATATTCAAACTGAATTCATGCATAATTTTCATTTTGCCCTGGTATCCAGAGACCAACAAAAATTATTTACAAACTCAGAATACAGCCCATTAAGGGGCTTTGTAAACATTCTAAAATGAGAAAAAAATTATTTTTCCTTTGCTTCCTCAGATTTTATTTAACCCACAGAATCAGTACATTCTTGCCCCTTTTTATACTGCTACACATGTCAAAATAATCTCAATGGCTTTACCACATTTTTCAATATTTTGAACTTAAAATCAATGCATGAAGATCTTATAGGAATAAGTTAGGGAAATAAGATTTCCTCCTCTATAATAACCACTTATCAATTTTTAAAAATGTGTTTTACTTTCATGGAGACAAGTCTCACTCTGTTTCCCGGCTACAGTATAGTGGCATTATCACAGCTCACTACAGCCTCAAACCCCTGGGCTCAAACGATCCTTGTGCTTCAGCCTACCTAGTAGTTGGGACCACAGGTGCATACAGCATGCCTGATTAAATTTTTAATGCCTATTTGGAGGAGATATGGTCTTGCTATATTGCTCAGGCTGGCCTGGAACTTCTAGCCTGAGGCAATCCTCCTACCTCAAACTCTCCAAATGCTAGGATTAGGGGCACTTTTAATGACTTAGCCTTTGAAATCTTAAACTGAATGTGATAGCTTAAGATAAATTCTACCAAGGTTTTCTGTTCTGATGGAAGATGGAATTAAAAACATATCCTTGGGGACGCAGTCAAGTTAGAAAATCTGGGTGACAAGAGTGAGCAGTGTGAATTGAGCAGAAACATTTAGAACTGAAACTTCATTTCTGATTCTGCCCGAGTAGCTATGTGATTACTGCGGCTTCACTTTGTTATTCTGTTTCTTGGTTTCTTCTTTCTCACAATGGTGATAATCACATTGAGTCCGATTCCTCATAATTGACAAATCTGCTCTTAAGGAAAGAAAATATGGCTCTCCCATAAACACGGCGTCTTCTTATAAAAAAGCCAAAATGTCTCCCTAGGAAGGAGGTATTCAGACGGGTGTCTGGCGTGGAGGTGAAAGAGGAACCTGGGAGGTTTGGTTGGATTAGATTTCACCTCATGCAGATTTTGGTGTAGAAAAATTTTCTAATGATAAAAACAAGAATAAAAATGAGTAGAGCTGTGGGAGGGTTGTTTTCTTTACTTAGATTCTTTTTCTCCATGAACATTTATTGTCCATAGCCAGTTACAAATAAGAAGTGAGGGAGAAACAAAATGGAAGTTAAGATAGAGTATAATGAGGAACGTGCAGAAATATAAAGATCTAAATCATATAATCTTGGGTTGAAAATTTAAAGTCTCATGAAGATCACTGAAGATTAGGGTTACATATGTAATAATTGTTTTCTTCATCTTTTTACTAGAACTTTAAAAGTAAGTTTTGTTGTAAAAAAATCCCTGCTAATTCCTTTCAAACTGTTTGAACAATCTCAGTTTCTTTTCCCTGGATGGACACATTATATGATAGCAAATTCTAGTAAAAATACCACAAAATTGTTTCAGATTACTTTTCAAACAGTAATAAAATATACACATAGAAATATGTAATAATTTTAACAAGCATGTACAAATTAATCCATTACTATAGAACTTTACACTGGAAAAGTCAGGACAGATTCATGAGACCAGGGCCAAATGCTAAGTAATTCAATTAAGAGTGAATTCAATATAAAACAAGCTGTATAAAAAACTATAAATAGCCTTATTAATTATTTGGTAATATTTTGGCATTTCCCTTCTGACACATATTCATATGTAGCTAAAACACACACAATCCAAGCAATTAAATATGAGGTCTGATGATTAAGTTCACAAACTTGCCACTGTTCACTTATGTTGGCAGCGCTGTATAAGCAACCTCAGGGAGGTTTCATAACCCTGGTGTATCAGAGTCCCACACTGTGTTCATGTTGACATGTGGCAGTGTCCTGCTGAGTGGGGCTCATTATTTTGTGGGGATTTTGTGTGTGTGTGTGTGTGTGTGTGTGTGTTATCCTAAGAATATTGAAACTTGAATTAGAGCAACAAACAAACATTAAATTACTTGTTAAACTTGGCAAGTCTTGAAGTGAAATTAAGGACATGTTAGTCCAAGTTTATGGGGATAATGCCATGAAGAAAACAGCAGTGCACGGATTTTTCTGATGGGAGGGAAAGCATGACTGATGAAGAGAGGTCAGGGTGACCAGGAACGAACAGAACAGACAAAGACGTTGCAAAAAATTGTCAAATTGTGCGTCAAAATCATGAGCTGACTGTGAGAGGCACAGCAGCCCAAGCAAACATCCATAAACAAATAGGAAAATTTTAACTGAAAATCTTGGCCAACAACTCATGGCTCTTGCATCATGACAACACAACAGCTCACGTGGCACTGCCTTCCTACTCACCTGACCTGGCCTCCAATGACTTTTTCTTTACCCAAAGACAAAGGAAATATTGACAGGAAAACATGGATTACATTCAGGACATCAAGGGTAATGTGATAACAGCCCTGATGTCCATTCCAGAAAAAGAGCACCAAAAGTGCTTAGAAGGGTGAAGTAAGCCCTGGCTCCCAGCTTCCCAAGGGGAGAACTTCGAAGATTACTGTGGTGATATTCAGCAGTGAGGTAGGTAGCAAGAGTTTGCAAACTTGAATGTCAGACCTTGTAGTATTATCTGCTTTAAAGTACTAAACTACCCCCCAAAATAATGTTGTGAAAGTGTTTGCTCAAAGATACTGTGGAGAGTAGAGAGAGGTGCTTGTTTCTGATCAGGATGGTGGGGGACTCACTGGGGAGATGCTGGGGGCTTTCTCAGTCCTGGGAGAGCATCTAGGTGGTGAGGACTCTGCAGTCATTTGATCCCTTGGTGGGGAAGGAGGCCTGGGCTTCTTCCTCTTTACAGCACGGTGGCCCACAGGGAACTTGGCTTCTTAGAAGGCAAGTAAGTCTCTCAGTGAAAGTGTCCGGAAAACAAGGAGGTGTCACATAGCATTGTGCAGCCTAGAAACTGAGTTCAAATAGTGTCACTTCTGACACAGTCTCTGGATTGAAGCAGTCACGTGCCTTTCCATATCAAGGGAAGGTGACAAAGACCCGTTTCATCAGAAGAGTGTTAAAATCTGTACAGTCATGTATTTTTTATTCACCACAAATAGTGTTCATGTTAAATACTGAAACAAACTTTCCGTTTACAGCTGAAATGTTCGTGCTCTGGAATGCAAACATCCTAAGACCTTAATTATAACTGGGCTCTTTTCCCTCCCAACTCTAAATTGAGAACAACAATGGAGTCTCTGGGAAGGATTGTTGATTCCTCCTCCTGTGCATCTTATCTTGTGTTGAGATCTCACCAAGCAATGCTATGAGTTTGAACCTGCTGCACAGGTTTCTAAGTGGCGAGCCAATTGTCCTTTTTGAAAGCTTTAGGTGTACAATGTAAAAACAGGAATGAGAAGGCCAACCTGTGTGACTCAGCTGGAAACACACACACAAGTAGCTATAGTGTCATCACCCACTTCTGACACCACTTGTCAAGGCTTGGGACTGGCCAGGTCTCGGGCCCAGCTTAACTAGATTGCGGACACGGACTGCTAAGCTGCCTTGCTCAGGAACAATTTCTCTTAGGTGCCTGAGAGCTATCTACTTTAGCAGGAGAGAGAGAGAGTCTTAGAGAGAGTAAAGCAGTCTTAGAACAGATAGATTTTAGTCTTTAGTAGAGCTTGGTAATCTTCAGCAGAGTGACGCCATGCTGGCATTAGGAGAGGAGACAGAGTAAGCAGGTCCATGATAGAATGTACGTGCTTCCAACTGCCTTCGCCTCCAGCCTAATATAAGGCTGATCTTGTGCCTCTCAACACCACAGGTGTAGAGACTGCCAATTCACCAAGGCTCTCATCTTGCAAACTCTCATGCTTGTTAGGAGAACTAAATCCCTCTCCGTCCCTTTTCACCAAGGTGTTCCGTTATTGAGCCATAGGCTATATGGGCTGCTACATTTCCCCCCTTTTTTATATACAAGCAATAATTTTTAATGTGGTAAGGGCAGTTCTTCCAGTTATCTAGCCCTTTTCTTTATAGGCAAAAGAATATAGTAATTGTCAAAATTCAAAATTCCAGGTACAGCTCTTTAAATGAGGAAGCCCAGTACAGATTTAACCTATTAGCTATCGCTAAGGAAAAACCATGATTGTAATGTTAATTCCCTTAAAGGTCTTTATAAGCTGAGATAACAAAGCGAGAAAATATTAGCTGAGAGAATTTACCATTTCTTTAATTGTAGGAACTTTCCTTTGATATTTACTTAACAGACAACAAAAGATAATGCTTCCTTGCAATCTTTGCAAGCAAAGATTTTTCTCTTGTTATTCCAAAGGCTTTGCTACTTGTAGTCCTAACAAATCCACTCTTCACAGATATGAAAAGACTGTTACTCATGGACTAATGGTTTTGCAATTCACACTTCCTCTCAAAGGCTCTGTTACTCCAGGTCCTTCAGTGGTCCTGTTCTTCACAGTCCCTCTCACAGGCTCTGTTACTCTGGGTCCTTCAGTGGTCCTGCAATTCACAGTCCCTCTCAAAGGCTCTGTTACTCTGGGTCCT
>NW_003852586.1:2007666-2024464 GCF_000181295.1 Otolemur garnettii
GGTCCTTCAGTGGTCCTGCTCTTCACAGTTCCTCTCACAGGCTCTGTTACTCCGGGTCCTTCAGTGGTCCTGCTCTTCACAGTTCCTTGGTAGCACAGTTTTTCCTGCTTTGAAGCTGCTTTTCCAGCAGAATTTTTGCTAATTGATTCCAGAGTCTTTTTCAAATGGAGGTCCCTAGCACAAAGGTGGTTTAACTCTCAGTTACTCTTCCCTCCCTTTATCCTCCCTCTCATAATCTTCCAAAGGAGTCACTTGCTTCATAGAGTCCCTTGCTCCCTTGGGCCATACCGAGGCTCTTTAGCTGGACCTGATTGTAGTACACTGATGCTGATGGGAGGTGGGTTATCCCTTCACCATGCAGGATAACCAAATATTCCACAAACATATTTAATCTAATTATTCTCCATTGGTCTGGTTTAATTTCCTCAGTTTTATGCTGAGGCACCACAGGTCTAACCAAGCTGGCAGAGTGCTCCCATGGCATAGAATTGAATTATACTGTTTTTCCAAGAATAGTTTGAAATGAAAATATTAAAGGAACTATGTTTTAACTTCTTTCATTTTCTAGTGGGTCCTGACTCTGGCCCAACTGATAATTTCCCTACAATAAAGGTGTTCCATCTTTGTCAAATTGAAAACAGCATTTGTTTGCTCAATGAAAGCCTTTTTCCACTTGGGACATACACCTGGAGGTTTACATGCCCTTTGTTCCTTTCTTTAGCATTCAGAATTCTTTTCCCTTTTAAACACTCTTTCTCTTATGGCATTTGATGTTAACGGGGGGATTTACCTTCTGATCTTCCAGCTGCCCAATTTGAGTTGTCACATCAATATAGTATTTTGCCTTAAAGGAACAGGAGCTCTTTAGCTGTTTCTTTATACTCTGGAGTCTTAGTTTTGTTTTGTTTTGAGACGGAGCCTCAAGCTGTCCCCCTGGGTAGAGTGCCATGGCATCACTCACAGCAATCTCCAACTCCTGGGCTCAAGCGAGTCTCCTGCCTCTGCCTCCCAAGTAGCTGGGACCACAGGTGCCTGCCACAGCGCCTGGCTAATTTTTTTTTTTTTTTTTTTTTTTGGTTGCAGCCATCTTTGTTGTTTGGTGGGTACGGGCTGGATTCAAACCCACCACCTTAGGTGTATGTGGCTGGCGCCTTAGCCACTTGAGCCACAGGCGCCGAGCCAAGTCTTAGTTTTTTTTTTTACAAAACTTCACTTCCTTTATTTCTTCACCAGTCCCCTTAATCTACCTCAATTCTTTTCTTTTAAACAGAACTCTTAACTGCCAAAAAGATTCAGGGCATTGATATCTCGAAAAGCTACTTCCTGTTGGCAATGGGCAAAGATATAGGGGATGACAATTAGAAGTTCTCTTTCCTAATTTAATAAACTCTTGCAACCTCTTCCCAAACTTTTCTCTTTGCTGCTTTACGCAAGGCTTTTCTTACCCCTGAGGCTAAAGGCTTGTTTATTAAAGGTTCTTCTTTTCTCCTCATTCTATCTTTTCACTTTCCCTCTTGTCTAAAGGCTTTTTTTCTGCTTTTTTCTCCAGCCACTTCACAGAGGAGGCTAAAGGCTTTTATCAGCTTTTTTTCCCCAAAGAAGAGGTATTTAGAATTTGGAAAGACAAAGCGCAGAAAAGAAACTGAATGAAGAGAAGGCCTGTTGCTGGCAGTCTTTTTCTTAGATATTTCTTTCCCCTCTAAATATTTCTATTTCTCTTCTTTTTCTTATTTGCTAAAACTTATTTCCCTCTTGGCCTGCATTCACTGAATCCTGCTCATAGCGCCATTTGTCACAGCCAACTTCTGACACCACTTGTCAGGGCCTAGGACTGGCCAGGTCTCAGGTCCAGCCTAACTAGTTCTGAGCGTGGACTGCTAAGCTACCTTGCTCAGGAACAATTTCTTTCTTTCTTTTTTTTTTTTTTAAAGTCATAAGGATTTTTATTGTCAAAATAAAAGACAAAAGACACAAATAAATTAACTTTTCTGATAATTTGAGACTCTAGGACATCTCTATGGAAAGGTTCACTCCTATGTACTGATAAAAAACTATCCAAATCAAGTGAGAGACAGTGTTCAAGACAGTGACTGAACATGTACACAGTGAGGAGAAATAAAAAGGCAGTTTCCATATTTCCTTTCCTCCGTAAGGTATATACTAAAGGTATGAGGCTCATTTTGGTGACAAATGCTTTTATACAAAGAATTTTGAATTCTTCCATCTCTAACCACCCCCCAAAAAATGTTTTAGATTCTGACCTGATGATGAACAAGGAAATCAAAATAAGCTGATCCTACTTTCACATGAACTCAAGACTAACTGTAGTTACCATCTTAACATCCATTTATCAAACCAGTAGATTGAATTTTCTCCCTTAGAAAGTTTTCAACCAAACTGGAATTACTCTCACATAAAATACAAGACAGCATATGCAAGACTAGTGTTTGTTCTGTGGCATAAAAAAGAAACATTCCTCCAATAGCACTGGCCCAAGAGGTACCACATGAAGAAGTGGCTACAGGACAAAGTGTCTATTAGATCTACTAAAATGCTAGGTGACTCCAGTTTCAGCCTGGAAAGAAAGATCCCTGGCAAGTCTAGTTTTTAACTGTACCCAGATCTCAAACAGATGTTAGGCCCACCTATCTGACAAGGCTGAATACAGCACCAGCAGTCAAGAGGCCTAAAGTTGTCTGAACTAGTCAGTGAGCATCTCTATGCCATGATTTGTCAGTGCTCACACTAACAGAGGTAAAAGGATCAAGAAGCCTGTGTTTTTAGAGCAGCACAAACATTGTCTCAGTAAGCAATGATCACAGTCTTGTCTAGGGTAAATAATACAAAAATAGATCATGAAGTCCCCATAGACAAGTGCTGAGATTTAACCTAACTTTAAAGCAGTACAAAATGGCTTCTCCCACATAGCAAGAGCAAACTCTGCACTACTGTTTCTCAAAAACCAATTATGTCTTCAGGTGTAGCCTCAGTTTAAGAGATTTTTTTTTAAAAATATGCCTTTCCTATGTCAGAGCCAAGGTAAAAGGGAAGAGGGGCTCTATAATCCCTGGAACAGAAAGAGCTCTAGAAGCCAGTGGGTGTGAGCACATTCAAGTCACAGGGTTTGAGATTATGGGTACGTGGAGGTTGTTTCTTTCCTTCCATCCCTGGAATGTCCATCTTGGGTGGCTTGAAGGTTGCTGGATCTTCAGCCATCCTAGTGGCCTGGGCTCAGATCAGTTCCATTGGAGAGGGTTTCTGGGCTGCTTGGTAGGCCTGGGTGGCAAAACTTCCTGAATCATATTTCTGGAGGGATCTTGGTCCAAAGAAGCTCCATTTATCTGGTGGGTTTCTATCCTTATCCCCACTTCCAGAGTCGATGGTGCTAGGATTTGTGCCAGGTAAAGCTGTGGAAGAACCAGGAGTAAACCAGCCTCTGGGCCTATGCTTGGGTGAAGAATGAGGGGTGCTCCTTGGGGTGGACTGGGCTGCCACAGGCTGCTTCTCTTCTTTTGTTATCTCTCCAGTCTGTAGCTTTAGTTTGTGGAGTGCTTCTGCCACTCAAAGGTACTTGCTGTCCTGGGTGGTGAGGCCCTTGTGGGGTGTGTAGCCAGCATCTCTCAGCCCTGCCTCTTGTTCAAAATGCTGAATGCTCTCTTGGGTCTGATTTGTGATCTTATCCGTACTGTCAATGGCTGATGACAGAGTAACAGCAGGGGAGGATACACTGGCCTCTCCTTCCTCCACCTTGGTGAGGTGCTGATACTTGCACCCTGGAATCACTGGCTTCCAGGGGAAGCTGCCCATGTCGGATGGAGGAGGAGTCATGGGTGTAGGGTCCTCAAGGGCATCATCATAGCTCAATACCTGGCAGTATATCCTGATTGGCAGGGACATCTTGCCTAGAGGCCCACTGGGCTCAAGAGCACAGTGAAATTATGTGACGATTATGCTGACAGACAGATGTTAATGAGGAACATTGTCCAGCTGCTGCAAATTAGCAAAACTTCCCAGGAAGCATCCATCCAGAGGTTCTGTTCTCCTTCTGCCACCACGGAGCTGCCTACAGCCCTAAGTCTGACATTAAAGTGGCTCCGAGGACCCACGTCTCCCTAGAGGTTGTGGCACAGCTTGGACCCAAGCCATGGTAAGAGTGGCAGAGACACCAAAGGTCTCCTGACCAACCAGGAAATACTAGCTCTAGGAACAATTTTTCTTAGGGCTATCTACTTTAGCAGGAGAGAGAGAGACTTAAAGAGAGCAAAGCAGTCTTAGAATAGATAGATCTTAGTCTTTTGTAGAGCTTGGTAACCTTCAGCAGAGAGACGCCGTCCTGGCATTAGAAGAGGAGATAGTCAGGTCTGTGATAGAATGTGCATGCTCCCAACTGCCTCTCCTCCGGCCTAATATAAGGCTGATCTTGTGCCTTTCAACACCACAGGTGTAGAGACTGCCAATTCACCAATGCTTTCATCTTGCAAACTCTCATGCTTGTTAGGAGAGCTAAATCCCTCTCCATGCCCTTTTCACCAAGCTATTCCATTATTGAGCTATACAAGTATTTCTTATTACTCTCACTCCTCCTGGCCATAGGCTATACGGGCTGCTACACTAGAGGTTGCCACGAGTGAAGACCACCCTTCACTGCTTAGCCTACCCTTCATTTCCCACTAGAACAGGCATTGTGATGCTCTAATTCTTCTTCTTATATCTCCTCATGCATTTAGTCCTTTGGGCCCTTACCCGGTGGGTTAGTCTCATTTTAGTTGGAAGAAATATATCCCCACTGTTACCTGCTGAGAGCCAGAAGCTTGAGGGGCTCATCCTTCGGCCTTTTCCTTGCTGTGCCTGTCGCCTTGGGACAGAAAGGCTGCGTTTCATGTGTCTCAGCCCCTGAATACTCTGCTTGCAGTTAGATCCCTGCAGCTGTCTTCCCAGGTCACCCTCCAAGGGCAGACTCTGCTGTTGGGGTATGCACCCTGGGCTGGAAGGTTGGGCAAGTGGTGGCTTTTGCTTGAAAGGTAGGACAGGGACAGAGCTTCAACCTGAGGCTTGGTTTGTTCAAACAATGTGAGGCCCCTTGGTGGTGAGTGGAGCTGGTGGAACCATGGACTTTGGTTGCCATTTGTTCTGACCTGGCAAATGTCAGAAATGGCCTGATTCCAGGCTGTTTTTTATTTGGTAAAAAGAAAAATGTGTTAAATTATAAAATAACTCCTCTTCCTTATTCTCCAACAAACATATGAAATTATTTTTATGACGTATGAGTCAGTAGAGATGAAAGTGTCAATTTATTTAGCCTGTGTGTACAAACATAAAAGGTGCACTTATCACACGCGGCATGCTGGGGTGAGCTCTGAGCACACCTTTCAAGGAATATGGCTGCACAGTGATAAGGGCACACAGAAGGCTTTATACATAGTGCTCCAGGAGCTAATTGTTCTAGGAAACGCCTTTTGTTCAGGCTGGACTGAGAACTATGAGACAGTTAAAGTGAGCAAATGTTCTCAAATACATGATTTAAAATGAATTTATTGACTACTAGTGATTTATAGATGGTCAATTACATGGAAACAAAGAGCAAAGCAGTCTCATCATTTACTATTCTGATTAAAGTAGTATTCATTTGGATTCATTTATATAGAGTACAAAATGCAAAAGAGAAGCAGTGATACTGAGGCTAAGACTGTCAATTTAAGTCTGGTTGGTTCCAGATACCCCGAAGCTCTGTGAGGGAGTTCTAAGGGACAGTATCCTTATTGAGTCATTAGAAAAGATGGAGACTTTACATCTTTTGTATTAACTTGGATGAACTTGAAACATTCTTTTTAGTAAAGAAAGCATCACAAGAATGGAGAAGCAAGAATCCGATGTACTCAAATACTAATCTGAATCCAGTAGATGATCTCATACATGCCCACACAAGAGAAAAGTCGAATCAATTCAAGGTGAGGGTCAGGGGCACGAGGGAGGGAGAGAGGAGGGGGGATGGGTGAGCTCCCACTTAATGGACACAATGTTAGGTTGCATGGTCCACCTCTTGGGGGCAGGACCCAATTACAAGAGGGACTCTACCTAACAAATGCACATTGTGATTTAATTCTTTATACTCAGAGTAACCTGAAACAATAAAAAAAGAAAAGACAGCATCCCACAGGCTGATTACTCAGGGCTTTCAAAACTTTTATTGTCACTGCTTATGTCCTGTTTTTGAGAAATTATTAAAAGACTTATCTTTGTGTTGTTTTAATTCACACACATGCATTTCAAGCAAAAATGTACAAAGTTTGTAGATAAAATGCAGTTCTCCCTTGTAAAAGATAAAGAAAGAAGGATGAAATATATATATATATATATATACATACATATATATATATATCTGAGAAATAAATATATATATATTTGAGAAGTTTGTAGATGTATTGGGCTAGGTGCTTTTCAAGATAATGTTAACTTAGAAAAGGAAGTGCTCTCTCCAGCTTGTTAAAAGCATGGGGAGGGTGGCACCTGTGGCTCAGTGGGCAAGGTGCCAGCTCCATATACCAAGGGTAGTGGGTTCAAACCCTGCTGTGCCAGCTAAAACAGCAGTGACAATAGCAACAACAACAAAAAATAGCCAGGCGTTGTGGCAAGTGCCTGTAGTCCCAGCTACTTGGGAGGCTGAAGCAAGAGAATCACCTAAGTCCAAGAGTTGGAGGTTGCTGTGAGCTGTGAGGTATGATGAGGGATGAGAGTGGTAACAAAGCTGCGTGGGCATACAAGGGGGCGATGAGGATGAACACGTCTCTAAGACAGGTCATTAAGAATCATACATCTAGCAGTAATGACTAGATTACTTAATCCATAAGTGCCAAGCTCTGGGCTGATCTTGTATTAGCAATATTAAAACATCCCTTTTAAATATTTGCTATTATCTCCATGTTATAAATGAAGAGACGAAATAATTAAGTATGCTAAATTAGATTCACTTAATTACTAAGCATAACACGATCATAAAAACTTACAGGAAATAAAACTAGGGTGAAGTAGAGAATGTGTAAAATTAAAAACTAAAAAAGTACAACATTTGGGGTTTGGAAAGACACATCTCGTTAAAGGTATAGGACAGGTACAGAAAATAGGAAATCTGGAAGTCACTAGATAACATAATTAAAATAGAACCAGAGTTTTTGAAACCAATTAACCTCTCTGGGAGGTGAGACGTGGCTGGGCAAATCCGCACGTCCCGCAGAACCGCACCAGTTACAGTCGTGATCACGCCGTCAGCAACCCGACAACGTCTGGTTTCCTTCACTTCCACTCCTCTGGAAGATTTTTTATACTTCCTTCGCTGTCCTCAAACTTCCAAAACCACCTCCTAGTTCACAGCAGAGGCAATGAAAATCAAATTTCTACAAACTCCTGTCCCTGGTCCCCAGGTTCTTCATTCCGACCCAGTGGTATGCAGTCCCCGCAGGTGCACGCGGCCGAGCCCGGGACGCCCGCTCACTCGCCTGCTGCCTCCAGCGGCGCTCCACGAACATTCCTTTCCTTCTTGTCTGACCGTTTCTTCAGCTCATGAATATGTTGCCTTTTTTTTTCTGTTTGGAGAACAAAATACAAAACCTTTCACCCCATGTTAGCCTGCAGCAAGCGCTCTATTTCTCTGCTCCCTTGGCAGTAAACTCCTCAGAAAATGCTGGCCGTGCCCAGTGTCTCTAGATGCCCCTGCTAGTCAGCCTTTCCCCCCTGCCACCTTGTCTGACTGCTCCTGCCAAGTTCAGTAAAGACTCGGGATTGCCAAATGGCAATTCTCAATTGGCTCGCCATTGGCGTTGGACACAATTACAATTTCCTTCCTGAAAAGTGTCATCTGGCTTTTGGGGCGGTGCTCTCTTCTGGCCCCCCTCACAGCGCCAGCTGTCCGGGTCTGGTCCTACTTGCTGCGAGCCCTCATCCTGTTAATATCACCTCTAAACTCGGAATTCTTCCGGGACTCTGTTTTTGGGTCTTTACCTTCACCTTCTCGGCAGATGAGATTACTCAGCATTGAGATGACGGCTTCCAAGCTTACATTTCCATTCTGAATTTTTTCTCTGAACCCAAATTCCTTACCTCCAGCAGTGTGCTCAGCGCACCCATGTGGGCCGTGTCCTGCCGGGAGCTCCCGGTTCCGACCTCTCACACCTGCGTGCTCCTCTGCACGACCGTCCACTCCATCGAGCTGGTTACTGAAGTAAAGTGAGCTCAGAATCATTCTCCCTCTCCATTCTCTGGAATCTGTAACACTACTTTCAAATTATATCCAAAATCTGACCTATTTATTCTCACATCTTCCACGAATGCATTTTTCCAAACTTCTGGTAGCAAATGCTTTGATTGTTGAAAAAAAGTCCTTACTCATCCTTCCTGCTCTGACTCTTGCCCCCCACTCTCGCTCCAGGAACCAGAAAACTCATCTGGTCATAATTCAAATAATGTCACTCCCTCCTTAGAATCTTCTTGTGACACCCCTTTCATTCAAAGTCAATATTCTTTTATAAATTAAAAAACTTATTTCTAGTCAACATGTAATTATTTTTCAGGTTCAAATTATACAGAAAAAATTACTGACCAATCCCCTTCCCATAGATAACAACTGTTATCAGTTTATGTTACATAGTTTCAGAAAGAGAGAAACACAGTATGTGACCTTGTTCTGTTTTTAAGTTTTGTTTTAAATTAAATGACATATACTTTCCTGCACCTGTTTTGTTCATTCAAACATGTCTATAGTTGTTTTATGAAAACAGTATAGAACCACTTACCCTTTTAGTGTTTCCCAATGGTAAATATTTCCCTATGGTAAATAATCAGGTTGTTTCCATATTTTCACTAAAACTATGCTACATAGAATATTATTGTACCTATTTCCCCAGGAAGATATGAAACATTTTTTCTAAATTAGATACCTCAAAACAGAACTGGCTTTTCATAGGATATGGGATGCACATATCTTTGCATTTACTAAACATAGACAATTAAAGTGAATATTCTTACAATGGCCCATGAGGTACTGGACAGTCTTACCTACCTGTACTTACCTTACTTCCTAGAATCTCATCCTCAGGCTTGCCTGGCTCTTTACTATCTAACACTTGTTAGAAACGACCCTGCCTCTAGGCCAGAGCTCATCCCTGCACTTGTGTTGATCCCTCTGATACTCTGGGGACTAATTCACTGGGCCAGTTCAAAGATCATCTTGGTAGAAGACTTCCCTGAACACCCCATGTAACTGCACAGTCCACTCCCCAATCCATTTTCTTTTGCCCATCTTTCATTTCCCCCACATTATTCCTCTTCATCTAACATATTATATATTTATTTCATTATAGCATTTCTATGATGAATATATTAAAATTTTACTTAGGAAGTGAGGGATTAATTTGAAAAGGAAGTGTGTGTAAAAGCACCTTCAAAACTACAATATGCAAATGTGTATCCTTTGATAGCTATAAATGTTAGTCCTTAGGTTAAAACCTATCACATAGGATGCTTTTTCGTCAAGAACTATATTTTAATGGATGTGCTGCCCTCCAGTGGATAGTGGCTAATAGTGCTGGATAGGTGTGAGTACAGATTATGAGGATTTTCTTCATTTTGTTGATAGAATAAAAATAAAGTTCATATACATATGTTTGTATATATATTTTGCGTTATATTTATACAAATATATAACATATATGCAATTAAAATATGAAACATACATTATAAAACAAGTTACTCATATACATATACTACGTATAGATATACAAACTCAAGATGAACTCACACATGTATTTAACAGGGAATTTTGCAGCTATGTTATAATCACTAGTTCCCTTAATATTTAGTGAGACAGGCCTTTTCTACATAAAACTAGCACTTTTTGAACGTTATAATAATGATATAAATAAATACATTAAAGTTTAAACATATTTCTCATTATTGGTTATAAAAAATGTATATGTATGTTGTCTAACAAAGCTAAAATTTGAACATGTATCAGCTAAAAATAGCATGCTGTTCTTTCCATCACATCATGGTACAGTGAAAATTAAAAACAAGATTATCTCTTTTCTCTTCATACTGGACAGTGCATAGACAGAGAAATGGGCCTGTGAGAAAGTGAGTGTGTGTGAGCATGTGTTGCACAGGTATGTGTGTGTGAGCATGTGTGTGAGTGTGTGTGTGCACATGTGTGGGCATGCATGTGAAGGTTTGTGTGCGCATGTGTGAGCATGTGTTGAGCGGGTATGTGAGTGTATGGGCATGCATGTGAATGTTTGTGTGCACATGTGTGACCGTGTGTATGTGAGTGTGTGTGCATACATGCTCATGTGCTGACTTTGATAAGAGTGGTTGCAGTTCTCTTGGAAATATTTTTGGGGGCAAATATATTTAGATATTTATATTCTAATAGAGATAATATATTATAATATAGAGATAACATATTATAATAGAGATAATATATTATCCAGATAATATATTCTGGATATATATATATATCCAGAAATTAAAAATAATCAATTTAATTGAGAGATTGCATTAATGTTTGCAAAGGATATTTTCCCATGACAACACAGTTAAAAAAGCAAAAATGTCTTTAGGAATGTATTCCACCTGGAATGTCCAGACTCAGGGTCACACTAATGTCCTGGGATCCCCCAGCCTCCATAGCTCCCACAGTCTGTACCAGACTTGGAAAATGTTTGGGTGGAATGAGAGGATGAGTACCAAATACCGAGGAGCCTAAACCTCTGGGAAGGACAAAAGCACACCTTCTGGGGAAGTAGTTGGACACCTGCCTTCTGGCTCAGGTCTGTGGTGACAGGAAGCACCCCAAAGTTGCTTTGTCCTCAGGAAGGTCTCAGCTCACTGGCAGTAGCAGCTTTTGGCTCACGAGTGTAGAAAGGTTCTCCAGCAGCTCAGAAGCCTGGAGGGAGAACAGAAGCTCCCACCTTGTTCATTCACCAGGCTCCCACCAGCTCCCTCTGAGTTGATCTTCACTCTTCCTTCTTGTTCTGCTCTGCAACTGCTTCCCATGAACTCTGGCAGGTTCTGACACCTTTACCTTGGAATTATACTTTGGCTGTGTTTTTGTTTTCTCTTTTCACCTAAAACTTTCCCTTCTTTCTGAGATCTGGTAGCCAATGTCTCTGGTCAGACATCTTGTCTCTCTCCACAACCTTCAGGGTTGTAGTTTTTTATTAACAGATAAATTATACTGGATGGTTCTCTGTATGGAATGTAAACTAATTCCAATTCTATAATAATTCCTGCCTTTATATTTCTCAAGTGCTGATTTTGCATAAGGTAATCCATCCTCCTCTTCATCTGTACCAGATCACAATTTACTGAGAGTCTCAGTGACTGTAACTGGACCCCAGGCTGAATGACAGCCCTGCCCACCTCTCCTGCACTGGAGGTTACAGCCATAAGGCCGGAAACTGTCTCAGCATGACCTGATTTGAGGTCTGTTTTGAAACAGAGACTGAGACAAAGATTTGAGCAGAAATAATTTCCACAAGAAGCAATCCTTGACAATGCCAAAATGGAAGTGAATAAAACGAGATAGGGAAAAACAAGAGTCACTATACATGTTATTAAGCCACATGCCATGTGGAAAACTGTGCACACATATAACATTTTATATAAAGATTAAAGTATATAAAGTAATATTGTTATTTAATAATTAACAATTTAATAATTAATAATTTAATGATTAATTTAAAAATAGCAGTGCAAAGAAATTTAAGAGAATGAAAAGAATGGAAGTAACAGCTATAAGGAACAATGAGCAGGCAACGTATAAAGGATCATATTATAATCTTCAATATCTTTGTTAGTAATTATTTATCAAACTTTATATATGGAATTATTTAAAATTCATTATTAAAATTATCTAAATGAAAGCTCTGAAATAAAAGTTACACATTCAGATTGAAATTCTACCAAAGGTTAATGTGAAGATAATTAAACAAAAATAAAGACTTAGACAAAAATACACCACAAAATGAAAACAAGAAAAGAGAAAAAGATTTTATAGAATTGATACAGGCAAAAAAAAAATCAGACAAAGTATCTTGAAGAAATATGTGATGTCTTATAAAATATAACAAGAACATATAATTTTCCCAGTTGCTTAGTAAAAAATATAGACTTTTATTTCCTTATCGATTTTCTATGTGCTTTTTCTATCAGTTACTGTTAGGGATATAATAATTACAATATGAATGTGTATATTTCTCCTTTAATTTTCATCAATTTGTCTTATTTATTTTGGTGCTCTGCTGCTTTACAAATATATACATATTATTGCTATATTTTCTTGATGAACTGACACCTTTAATGACAGAATGACCTTCTTTTCCTTAGTAATACTCTTTCCCCAATAAATCTACTATACTTGATATTAATATAGCCACTCCTACTTTACTGTATTAGCATTAGCATGGTATGTGTATTCTCATTTTATTTTAAAAATTTTTTTGTTTATTGTTTGAGATTCATTAAGGGTACAAAGAATTAGGTTACACTGATTGTATTTGTTAGATAGAATACCTCTTATACTTGTGTCCCACCCCCAGAGATGTGCCATATGCTGTCACCCCCACCCCCTTCCCCTCTATCCATTACCTCATTCCCCTAACCCCACCCTTTGTATTAGCTCATCTACTGACTTCATACTAGAATTGAATACATTGGAATCTTGCTTCTCCATTCTTGTGATGATTTACTAAGAAGAATGTAGTCTACCTTCATCTGGGTTAATACTTTTAATTACGGTACTTAGAACATTTACATATAATGTTATTATTCATGTTTGAGTTGATTTCTCTCATTTCACTATTTGTTTTTTATTTATCTCATCTCTTTCTTCTTCTCTTTTTTCTAGCTTCACTTGCAGTAGGTTTTTTTATGATTTTATTTTATATTTTTATTGGCTTACTATATATTCTTTTTTATTTCTAGTGGCCATATATAAAGTTAACAATTAGTATCATCTTTAGCATAAAGACCTTACAACAGTATATTTTCTGTACCTTTTCAAGCTCCTAGACCCATCCTGGAACAGAAGGGAACTTGCTGCACTGAAGGGAAAGTGGCAGGATCCACCATCAATGGACAAAAGAGCACTGAGGCCTTGAGCAAACAGCAGCAATACTGGGTGGTAGTTGCCATAGGCCGTGGGTGAGTCTGGCTCACATGTGACCCAGCACAGTCCCTGCTCATGTCACCCCTTCCCCTATTTCAGGCAGCCCAGCACAGCCAGTGAGATTAGGACCTTTTCTGTTTCTGAGAAAGTGAGAGTGAAAGATTTGGTTGGCCTGGTAATCTAAGGGATTCTGCTTACCCAAATCCACCAATGAGGAGTCTGCAAGAGTCACAGCATTACTGGGGGTGGGCTGCCTTCTCCTGCTGAAAGGGCAGCAGCAGCCAAAGACTCAGATCACAACACTCAATTTCCTGTGAATACCTTGGAAGCCTTCTGCAGAAGGAAAAGGACAAACTCAGAATGCACAGTTTAGAATGTTGACAGGCATCCACAAGTATGAAGAGTATCATGGAAAATGTAACATGACCAAATGGACTAGAGAAGGGACCAGTGACCAATATGGCAGTAATGGAGACATGTGAGTTTCAGACAGAAAATACAAAATGTCTGTTCTGGAAAAGCTCACTGAACTTCAAGATAACACAGAGCAGGAGTTCAGAAGGTAATAAGAGAAATATAACAAAGATATTATAATTCAAAAAATCAATCAGAAATTCCAGAACTGAAAAATCAAGCAGCAAACTGAAAAATGCAACATACCCTCTCAATAGGAGAATAAATCAAGCAGAATAAAAAATAGATGAGCTTGAACATGGACTACATGAAATCACACAGTCAAAAGAAAAAAAGAATACAAAGATGAAGCACACCTAGAAGATGTAGCAAACAGCCTCACAAGGAGAATCTTAGACATTCGCCTTAAAGAGGAGGTAAAGAGAGAGGTTGGAGAAGAAAGTTTATTCAAAGAAATGTAGAAAACAATATCAATATTTAGGTACAAAAAGTTTATAGAACATCAAGCAGATTTAACCCAAACAAGAATACTTCAGGGCATTTAGCAATCAACTCCCAAAGATCACAGATGAAGAAAAAGTCCAAAGGAAGCAAAACAAAAACTAAAAATGTAAAATAAAAATAATATAAAAACATGGGAGGAGGAAGGGTATTTGGAAAAGAAAAAAAAAAAAAACATACAAAGGAACTCCAATATATCTACCAGGGGACTTCAGGGTAGAAACTTTATAAGCTAAGAGAGGGTGGTACACTTTTGAATGATATATTCAAAAGGCTGAACAAAAAACACTTTATCCTAGAATAGTATAACCTGAAATAAATAAATAAATAAATACTTTCCCAGATAAACAAAAGCTAAAGAATTTCATGTGCATGAAACTTTTCCCATAAGAAATATCACAAGGAGTTTTTCAACATAGAAGAAAAGAATGATAATAAATAAGAAATCATCTGAAGATCTGAAACTTACTGGTAAAAATAAGCGAAGAAATACAGAATAGTCTGTTGTTGTGATCATGGTGTATAAACCACTAATACCTTGAGGAAGAAGACTAAAAGATCAACTTATCAGAAACAAAGACTGCAACACCTTTCTAGGAGGCAGTACAAAAAGATACAAATGATGACAACACAGAGTCCAAACATCACAGGAGAAGATGGAGTTATTTTTTTTTTATTAAATGATAGCTGTGTAGATTAATGCAATCATGGGGTACAGTAGGGTGTTTTCATATACAATTTGAAATATTTTCATCAAACTGGTTAACATAGCCTTTATGTCATTTTCTTAGTTATTGTGTTAAGACGTTTATATTCTACTCTTAGAAGGATTCACTTGTACCCTTGTAAGATAAACCACAGAGGTGATCCCTCTGGACGGAGTTAAATTGTAAAATTTCTTTTAGCTTTCTCTTAGCTTGCTTATTTTTTGTAAGCCTTGTTAATTTAAAATAATCGGTTATATGTTTTGGAATCCTCATAGTAACCTCAAATCTAAAAACCTACAACAGCTACACAAGAGATGAAAAGCAAGAGCTTAAAACACATTTACAGAGAATATCACTTTACACAAAGATAGCAAAGAAAGACAAAAGAGAGAATCACACAACATTCCTAAATCACGTAAAACCATGGCAGTAATGTATCCCTATCAAGAGATGGAGAGTGGCTGAATGGATATAAAAACAAGACATGATTATATGTTGTTTGTAAGAAACCCACTTTACCTTTACAGACACACATAGACTAAAAATCAATAAAAGGAAATGACATACCATGCCAATGGAGACCAAAAATGACAGGAGTAGTTGTACTTCTATAAGATAAAATGTATTTTAACAAAATACTATAAAAAGAGACAGAAAGGTCATTATCAGTGAGAGTAGATAACAATTCTAAACATATATGCACTCAACACTGGCACACTCAAATATATAAAGCAAATATTTTCAAAGCTAAAGAGAGAGAGAGATAGACCCCTAAACAACAATCATTGAAGAGAGAGAGAGATAGACCCCTAAACAACAATCATTGAAGACCTCAACACTCTACTTTCAGCACAGAACAGATGGTACATAGAGAAAGTTAGTAACAGAGACTTGCACTCAAGTCTAGACTGAGCAGGACCTCTAGGCAGTCACAGAATGTATCCTCTATAACTGCAGATGATATAGCTATACACTTTTTTTTTCTTTTTTTGGAGACAGAGTATCAAGCTATCACACTTGGTAGAGTGCTGTGACGTCACAGCTCACAGCAACCTCAAACTCTCAGGCTTCAACGATTCTCTTGCCTCAGCCTCCCAAGTAGCTGGGACTACAGGTGCCTGCCACAATGCCAGGCTATTTTTTTGTTGCAGTTGTCATTGTTGTTTTAGCTGGCCTGGGCTGGGTTTGAACCTGCTAGCCTTGGTGTATGTGGCCTGTGCCCAACTCACTGAGTTATCAGCACCACCCAGAATACACTTTTTTTTCTCCTGAGATCGTTGATCTTTCTTAAGAATAAAAAATAGGTCACAAAATGAATCTTTAAAAATTCAAAAACATTGAAATCATAAGCGTCCACGCTGAGAATGAAAGAATAAAACTAGAAATCAAAAGCAGAAGGAACTTTAGAAACTGTACAGCACATAGAAATTGAACAACATTTTCCTGAATTAGTGTCCAGTGAAGAGGTAATGGAACGACGAAATGCCAAAACCTTGGAGATATAGCAGGTAGAAATAAGAGGAAAGTTTATACTACTCAGTGCCTATATAAAAAAATAGAAAGACTTTAAATAAACACCTAATGATGCGACATAAACTGCTAGAAAAGAGCAAACCAAACCCAAATTAGCAGAAGAAATAGTAAAGATCAGAGAAGAAATAAATTAAATTAGAACCAAAAATATATAAAACCTGAATGAAACAACACATTGGTCTTTTGAAATGATAAACAAAATTTACATATGTTTAGCCAGACTAAGAAAAACGGGAGAAGAGGCAAATAAATAAAATCAGAGATGAAAAAGAGACATTACTGCTGATTCTGCAGAAACTGAGAAGCAGTAGAGACCACTGTGGCCGTGTACGTGTCAATAAACTGGAAACACAGAAATCGGCTGGGGAAACTGAGATAAACAGTAGAGACCGCTGTGGGCGTGTACGTGTCAGAAAACTGGAAACATAGAAATCGGCTGCGGACACTGAGAGGAGCAGTAGAGACCACTGTGGGCGTGTACGTGTCA
>NW_003852586.1:2024578-2024913 GCF_000181295.1 Otolemur garnettii
GGAAACACAGAAATCGGCTGCGGACACTGAGAGGAGCGGTAGAGACCACTGTGGGCGTGTACGTGTCAGTAAACCGGAAACATAGAAATCGGCTGTGGAAACTGAGAGGAGCGGTAGAGACCACTGTGGGCGTGTACGTGTCAGTAAACTGGAAACACAGAAATCAAGGGCAGAAACTGAGAGGAGCGGTAGAGACCACTGTGGGCGTGTACGTGTCAGTAAACTGGAAACACAGAAATCAGCTGTGGAAACAGAGGAGCGGTAGAGACCGCTGTGGGCGTGTACGTGTCAGTAAACCGGAAACATAGAAATCGGTTGCGGACACTGAGAGGAGC
>NW_003852586.1:2025057-2055999 GCF_000181295.1 Otolemur garnettii
TAAACCGGAAACATAGAAATCGGCTGCGGAAACTGAGAGGAGTGGTAGAGACCACTGTGGGCGTGTACGTGTCAGTAAACTGGAAACATAGAAATCAAGGGCAGAAACTGAGAGGAGAGGTAGAGACCGCTGTGGGCGTGTACGTGTCAGTAAACTGGAAACATAGAAATCGGCTGTGGACACTGAGAGGAGAGGTAGAGACCGCGGTGGGCGTGTACGTGTCAATAAACTGGAAACAGAGAAGAGATAGCTAAGTTCCTACACACTGGCGGAATCCCCAACCTGAATAGACCAGTGACAAGTAATGGTATAGAAGCAGGAATGAAAACTATCACTTTAGAGAAAAGCCCAGGAATTGATGGCTCAACGGTTCGAATTTTACCAGACTTTTAAAGAAGGACTAATCCAAATTCTACACAAACTATTCCAAAAAGCTGAGGAGAAGGGAATACTTCCAAACTCATTCTACAAAATCAGTCACCCAGATATCAAAACCATACAAAGTCACACAGACACAGTAAAGCTATAGGCCAATATATATAAGGAAATACTAGCAAATCAAATCCCACAGCACTCTGAAGAGAGTGTCCATTATGATCAAGCAGCCTTCATCCCAGAAGTGCCCAGATGGCCCAGTACATGTAAATCAGTCAATGTGACACATCACATCAGCAGGACACAAAAAAACACGTGGCCATTGTAGTTACTATGCTGTGAAAGCATTCATTACCATTTAATATCCCTTCATGATACAAACTCTCTAGCTGTTCTTTGTTTGAACTCTATTTCTTATTTTAATTTTAATCAAATATTTCTATAGAGAGCAGATAGAATAGCATAACATTCTTACATAGGATATGATTGTCATAGATTTCGAGAAGCATAATAAATTAAAAATGCAATTATTAGGAAAAATTGCATTTAAAAAAAAGTTTTGCAAACTGTCTCCCTTTTTATGAAAAATTTTCTGAGTGACTTTAAAGTAAATTAAAACATCATCGTGCAATTTTTCCCTTCACATTGAGAAGCATACTCTGTGGTGCCTGTGGCTCAAAGGAGTAGGGCGCTGACCCCATATGCCAGAGGTGGCAGGTTCAAATCCAGCCCTGGCGAAAAAACTGCAAAAAAAGAGAAGCATGCTCTGTAACAGTATGGAGCACCATGGAAGTGGGTGGCAGGTGATCGCACCCCACACTGTGGAAGCCGTGGAGCTAGTAAGAATAACTGTGCCCAGTTTTGTATTTTTTCCTCTAAAAATACTATGTTGTCAAATTTGTGATTATAGTCAGAAAAGATTCAAGCATATATTTATTACACAATAAATTTGGTAGTACTCCTGTGTATAACATGCACCTATGTTTTTAGCCTGAATTTTCAGGAAAAAAAGTCTGTATTTTTTAATTTGAATTTTGATTTATTTATATTTAGGCACCTGATTTTTATACTACAAAGGAATTTTAGTACTTATTTTTTAACATTATGGTACAAAAACTTTCATGTGACAAATAATTACAAAACACAAGAACAAGAAGGCACAAGAAATTTTATGTGCCACTAACAAATTTTCAGTATTTACCTATCATGGACAGACAAGAGTGCTTCCTCGCTGCCAATTTCAGGAGTGTCATCTTAGTTTCTACATTGAGAATCACTTTCCTCCTCCTAGTAAATCTCATCATTCTCAGTACCATCCAAAGCATTGCTGATGCTGCTTTTTAAAAATGAAGGACATGTCCTTCTTGACACTGTTTCGTGATCTTAGGCTCCAATCACACTCCTGGGGGGTGGATGCTTTCCTGAGTCTGCCCACAGGTATTAAACTATTACCCCTGACAGCATCCACCATCCCCAGCATTTCTTCATTATGGCATTAAAGTATTGGTTTACTGACACGTCAAGACGCTGCAGCTGGCTGGTTTATAGCTAGGAATTAATCCTTTCTACATTCAATATTTTAAATCCAGTAAAAATGGTTTTAAAGAGAATGTCAGAAAATGCTCTTTTGGGCATCAGTTTCTGCAATGAATCCCTCTTAATCATAATTCATAATATTATAGAAATACATTGCTAATATTTTACTTAAGACCTTTTTCGGGACCTGTGACTCAGTGGGTAGGGCACCCGCCCCATATACTGAGGGTGGCTGGTTTGAACCCTTCCCTGGCCAAACTGCAACAACAACAAAAATAGCCGGGCATTGTGGAAGGCACCTGTGGTCCCAGCTATTCTGGAGGTTGAGGCAGAAGAATCACGTGAGCCCAAGAGCAGGAGGTTGCCGTGAGCTGTGATGCTACAGCACTGTACAGAGGGTGACAATGTCAGACTCTGTCTCTTAAAAAAAAAACAAAACAAAAAAGACCTTTTTTGATATAGATAAGACAAGACAGGAATTTACCAACACCATATGTGATAAGGGCAGAGGCATTTTGGATTTATCAGCCATGGAGTCTAGATGAAACTTATTTTCCTTTGATAATAAGAATAATGCCTATTGCTGCATTCAAAATTCCGCAGCGTAAACAAGGTAAGCTTCTACAAACCAGCCCTTACTCACATTGTGGGGAGGCATGCCGACTGTCATCAGGCAAGCATACAACCCAGTCTGGGCTGTGTAGCTAAATCTCTAAGTGACTCAGGGAAAGTTTCATAAGCTTTTTATGCCTAGGATTTTTCATCTGAAAATGGAAACAATACTACTACCTACCTCAAAATGTTAAGAATTAATTAACGTACGAGTAGTGCTTAGAATAGGACATGGCACATATTAAGTGCCTCATAAGTGTTAGATTACAGAAAACAGAAAGCGCAATCAATCAGAAGTGATACAAAATGAGTGATGTGTTGTTTCCATCCAGAGCTCACTAGAATGAACGGGCATTTCCAAGCCTCCTATGCCTGACCTCCAATATACATTGTCCTTCTCCTGAGCCTCTGTCACCAAGCTGGGCACCACCTTGTTCCACATACAATGTTAGTGACTCCACCATTCTGCGGTGAGCTAAGAAAGACATTTAAACTTTTGTAGCAGGCAAAAATCCTGGACAAGAAAAATTCTTTCATAATTATAGCTAATATATTTGATATAGATTCTACTATACAGAGATTTGAACAGAAGAAAGCTTTTTATAAAAACTGAAGTTATAAAAGAAAATTGGGAGGCTTCAAAAGATACATATATAGTGAATGGTTTATTACCCAGACACCTATGACAAAATAATTTATAGAAATAATGTACATTAAATACACACATATGCTGGAATTTGGGCAGAAAAAGTTTTTGATGTCACGTGGCCCCTGTGGCTAAAAGGAGTAGGGCGCCGGCCCCATTTGCTGGAGGTGGCGGGTTCAAACCCAGCCCCAGCCAAAAACTGCAAAAAAAAAAAAAAGTTTTTGATGTCAATCATATCTTTAGTGACACAGTTTGTTAAAGACAATAGAATACAATATAATAGCCATTTTGAGAAAAATGTAGAGATCAAATAAATATCACTCATGCTGTCTTCCAATTGTGAAGGCAATAGATATATCACTAGATGTATAAAGACTCAGAAAAGTTATTATCGTAGGGCTTATGTTGAATATTTACTTGGGCTTATGTTGAATATTCACTTGAAGACTTAACTCTGTTTAGCTAAGTAAATTATACTTGCAATTTAAAAATGGACAAATTATTATATAAAACATGCACTGACATTTTTATCTAGATTGAACCTGTACTCTTTTAACTGATGTCTTTATCCAGGTGCATGCAATCCAGTTAATGTGAGCTCAGAGAGCTGTGTGGGGCTCCACTCCCATCTTCTCCTCTTCAGAATCCTCACACACAGCCTGTCTCTGGGGGACCAGTCTGTACTTACAGGTGCAGGGGATGTGTTAACACATTTGTCAATTAAAACAATGAATGGTGTTGACGTATCTCACAGTTGTAGTTGGCACTAAATATAACATATCCAGACACCATGCAAAAGACATACTAACCTACTTTTTTCTCCTTCAAAGTAGTTGTACAAAGAAATACAATGATAGTTTTCTTTCTGAAGGATATTGCATGATAAAGGTGTGCAACTTTAAAACATACTTATTTAACTAAACTAATATCTTTTTAATAAATGGCAAAGAGCAATAAAACTACCCATTCCTATCATTATAAAGTTCAGCAAAATAAATAAAAATTAAGATACCAATTTTTAACAAAACTTTATATAATTAATTACATAAATTTATGCTGCATAAGTTTGAGGGATATTAATTTCACATACTTACAAATAATCATCTCATTATTCTTAATCAGTTTTAGTCATTATTTTGAATACAGCCAGACACACGAGGCTGGTGTGGAGGAAGAATAAATTCTGTAACACCAAAGGCAGAAGTCAATGCAAATAGCTGCCTGGGACCAATAGATGCCTCCACCCTTAATAAAAGGGATTAATCTGCGTGCCATCCTTGCTGGAGGGACATGCTAATCTTCTCTGTGCCACTCCAATGTTAGTATCCAGTGCTGCCAAAGTAAGCACAGTGGAAGGTTAACCTGTGTGCTCAGGAAACAGGTGGAGAGCACTGAGTGTAAAAAGATCTGAATAATCTTTACATGAGAAATCATTACTCATTGTATTACCCTTACCCTGCTAGGATTTATTTAAGTTCAGCATCTCTCCAGTGTCAAATTAGTGCTATTAAAGTACCTGTAGGAAACTTCAGGTAAGAAACTTGAAAACTTCATGATAATCAATATATAATGTACATTTGGACTTATTTTTTATTTTCTTCTAAAAGAAATCTTGATCATTATATGGTTGTGGATTAACTTTTGGTTTGTTTCATTACTTCCAACTGAAAAAAAAATTCAGTTCTATTTTAAGATAATTTGAGGGGTTTTGTTCTTCAGGTTTTACACTTCTGAGTAATTTTATAGATATTGAAGGAATGGAACTGTTTGATAGAGTAGTAAAGTGAGGGCTTTGTCTAAGTGCAAGCTCGCCAGCCTCTTTAAAGCTTTCTCTCATCCCTCTAGTTCCTACCAGTGCAGAGTGAATTTGTCCCTTCACTTGGTGACACATAAAGTGACACACAATAAAATGTATGCTAATGTGTAGTGAAGAAAGTAATGGTTCTTACAAACGACCACTATGGTGTTTAAAATTATATACGTGTAAGAGGATGGAAGAGGTCTTCCTTTGGTGGGTATCTTATTTTCCTAATATTGTGTCATAGATTTTAAAATGTGTGTGCCTTAAATACGTATTAAATAAATTTTATGCAAAATCTAATCCATTTATTAAAAAAGAGAAAGGAAACAAAATTTGTTTATAGAAAAGTTTATTGAAAAAGCAATAACCAACTTTGGTAATATAAATACCATGCTTGGTATCCTTGTGTGCAATTAACAAAGTATATTTTTCATTATCGTTGCCTATGATGAAAATATTTCAATATGTTAGTTTCTTTTCAAAAATTAGCTTTTACTCTGAATTTATTAGATTTTACAGATTTGTTAATCAAATTTTAGTTATGGTATGTTTCAAAAATTTTCTGGAAAAGAGCAAATTAGTTAAAATCAAAAGTTCTAGTCTTCATTTATTGACAAGTTCTTTAAGGCTTTTTTATTTTCAATATAGTTTCTTCATTTAGTTTACTCTTAAGTTCAAAAATACACTTAGATTTAAAACTGAACCCCCCAAAACTTGAACAATTTCTTAATACTGGTCACATTTCTGCGATGTGTAGAAATTCTGATAATTGGGGCACGTCACTGCTCCTACCACGGCTCCTCCACACTCCAGGAGGAGTTCCACGGGGCGTGTTTCTCATGAGGACTCTCCAGGTCTCTGCCCCCATCCTACTTCCCCCTAAAAGCTGGATGTAGTCTCTACAGCCCTCTGAAACATTTTACCTTGTCATTTAACCTGAGGATACTTGTTACTTTGTCTAGGTAGGAGGAGGGATTACATAGGCAAGATTTAGATTTTAGTGGAATATTGTTTATTTTGAGTGTGAATTTTCTCAGAATCTGATTAAAATGCTTGGTAGAATGCTTTCTGTTGAGTAGATTATAGTCTCTTGAAAATGGGTTGTTGTTAAGGAAGACCACAGGACATCAAGCTCTCTCTATATTATTGTTTCCTTCTGTGTATTTTCTGATTAAGTAAGATATTAAAAATGAAGTTATTTCATTCAAGGATGATCAGGATAAAAGTTTTATTTCTTTTTAATCCTGATTAAGTTGACATAATCTTCAAAAAGAATTTATTTTTATAAATACTTGATATAGTCTTTGGTGATTAAAGTACCTATGCTTGTCAGTGTGAACAAAAAGCCATTCATGCTATATGAACAAGTGACCTGTCAGGTTTATTTTATCTCTAAATTTACAATAATTCAAAAAAAAAAAAAAAAAGAGGGCGGCACCTGTGAATCCAAGGAGTAGGGTGCCAACCCTATATGCCAGAGGTGTTGGGTTCAAACATAGCCCTGGCCATATCTGCAAAAAAAAAAGAAAGAAAGAAAGAAAGAAAGATAAATTTTAAACATCTCTTTTAATACTTGTTGCTTAATAAATATAACTTCATTTATTTAAATATTACATATTCTATGTATCATTACATAATGTTTTATGATATTTATTATCTATTCATTTTTAATATATGATAAATATTGTGTTGCTTCTTTAATTGCATTACTTTATACTCACAAAATCCTGCTAAGTGGCTTTTGATTTCCATTTTACAAATGAGAAAATCGAGTCTATTGAATGTTAAGTGGCATAAGGTTAAGCGTGAATTCTTTGGCCTAATTGATTCCATAATGTGAATTATTTCCATGTCATTATGCTGATTCTAAAATATGATGCTGATCTTTATTACAATTACTGTGTACTTGTCTTGTGCTCCACTGATAGATTTTAAAATGAAGGTGAGAAAGTCTTGGATCCATCTCTCAGCTAGTAGGGGGTACTGTGTGCAGAGCCAACCCAGTGAACACATGGTACCTGAACAAAGGACTGCACTTTAATCATCTAAAACCAGATCTAAGTCTTGGCTAGTAAAGAAAATGAGTAAAGTGATATGAGTGAATTTTAATCAATTGTCTATCTTAGTAGACCCTGACAAATTATTCAAGTTCCCGCCAAGCCGCTAAGGATCAGGCTGACAGCAGCAGGCAGAAACATTGTGCATAACGTAAAATCTTCTCCCGAGAGGCCTGAAATCCATCCACACCAATGGTGTGATCACTCCACAAGCTTTAAAGACTCTCTGAATGGTTTTAATCAAATAGCCAGCACTGCACTGCAGATTACCATTGATGACAGGAGACCTCAGAGGAGACAATTTATGATCTCACTAAAAAGCACAGAATTTGTAACTAATCTCAAGAGATTTAATCATAAAAAAGAGTCACTCTGCTCATTCACAGACGTAGGTTTACGCGAGCACAATTTCATAGAAATCATTTTACTGGGATTGTTCAATGCTGTCCCATCCCAGGTGTGACACACTTCATTCTGTGTCAGCATGTTGTGGGCAGTCTGCAGTTCTTCATGAAGATCCATGGTAGGTGCTAAGGAGACACAATACTCTCTGAAGGGACAGTCGATTCTGTGGACGGTACAGCAGCCCCTGGGGGACAAAGGACCTTGAAACGGCTTCCACCAGCACCTCTTGGTTTCATAAGGTGGACTGGCAAGTCACACAGTGGTGGTGGCTCCTTCTTCACTGACATGGGAATTATTATAATACTTTCCCAAGTGGTACTATTTCTCATTTTAAAAAAATGAGAAATAAATGAGATTAATACCTGTAAAACACTACACAATGTCTTACACAACCAAGAGATTAATACATGTTAAAGTCATCACTAAAGTCTGAGTCCTGACACAGAGCAGATGTCACTCACGCAGGCTGGCTGGGCTCTGAGCAGCATGTTTGGTAGACAAATGCTTAAATTAGTAATTCTCTTTCAAACAGCCCCTGTTCACTAAGAGCATTGCCCGTAATCTTTGTGTATGTTACTTGCACGTGTTTTATTTATTTATGTTTTTCTCAGTCATTAACATAAATGCTTCCCTAAACCTATTACTAATTTAGCAATAAATATGTATTGTACTCATTGTAAGTCTTAATAGTTCACATTTTTATAAATGTCATTTGAATAATCTTATCTCTTGATAATTGTAATATGTAATTGTTAGTAAGTGAATTATATGAATGTATTAAATATTGCCAAACTTACAGAATTAAGATTCTTAGGTTTCTGAATAAGTTTTGTGGTATTTGGGATCTCATTACCTATACCTGTGTGTAGAGCTGAAATACACAGTGATTTCATGTGATTTAATGGTAAAACATTCACAATTAGGGAACATAAAGAAGTGAAGGAATAAGTCTGGGAGAAGGAACAGAGAGCAGGAATTGGAGCCAGAGGAAGGTAACAGGGTGAGAGGCAGGACTTATTACCCTTAAAGCTGTAATTACCCTAGACTGTGGACAATTAGGACTAGCACGATTTGGCAGAGAGAAAGCTGTTAAAGGGTACCAAAGGTTTGCACCAAAGCTGACAAATATTTTTTTCTCCTTGTTTTTGCTTGAAAGGCAGAGGGAGCCATTTGCTTCACATCCCATCAAACTTCTGCATTAACCCACAGCATGTTAAAGAAGGTTCTGCTGCTGGCTCTTCAGATGAGTCTCCTAGGAGCTGCTTTCGGTGGGAATGTTCTCATTTGGCCGATGGAAGGCAGCCACTGGCTCAATATTAGGATGATCATAGATGAGCTGCTCAGGAAAGACCACAATGTGACTGTCCTGATGGCCTCGGGGGCACTGTTCATTGCGCCGATCTCTCAACCCTCTCTCACATTTGAAATATATGAGGTGCCCTTCGGCAAAGAAAAAATAGAGGGAGTGATCAAGAACTTCATTTTGACATGGCTGGAAAACAGACCCTCTCCTTCAACCATCTGGAGATTTTATCACGAGATGGCCAAAGTCATCCAGGACTTCCACATGGTGTGCAGAGAGATCTGTGATGGTGTCCTCAAAAACAGAAAGCTGATGGAGAAGCTGGAGAGCAGCAAATTTGAGGTCCTGTTATCGGATCCAGTGTTTCCTTGTGGTGACATAGTAGCTTTGAAACTAGGGATCCCGTTCATGTACTCCCTGAGGTTCTCCCCAGCCTCCACTGTGGAGAAGCACTGCGGGAAGGTGCCCTACCCCCCCTCCTACGTCCCCGCTGTCTTGTCAGAGCTCACTGACCAGATGTCCTTCACTGACAGAATAAGAAATTTCATCTCCTACCATCTCCAGGACTACATGTTTGAAAGACTTTGGAAGCTATGGGATTCCTACTACAGTGAAGCATTAGGTACGTATGACAACAATTTTATTTTATTATTTGAGTTTGAAAAAACAGAACTAGGTGTCACCTCTTTGATTTCCCATGCCTATTCTTTTTCAATTCTATACATCTATGTACTATACAGCACTATCACTTGATAGCAGGAAAGAAACTAGAAGACATTCTAATTCAGAACAGCAGGCTGCTATCTTTTAATTTCATGAACTTGAAGATACTAAGTGCTTTTATGGATAAAATACAGTGACAAATGCATTAGTTTAAAAATAGGACTGGTCCTCATGTAAACATTACATTAAAAATAGAAATTGCCTAGAAATTTCAGTAGTGTGTGGAGAATTCTAAAAGAGATTCTACAGCCTAGAATAATGCAGGCTGTACATTATTTCTACAGGCTATTAATAATGTCAACTATTGTGTGTGCACATTCAAGAATATACATGTATACGAACAATCTCTGATTATTGATTAATAAAGGTCAATGCTAATAAATGGATAAAAATACTGTGAGGCTTTATCATCTTTATTTGATAATTCATATACATTTCCCATATACATTTCTTTGTTTTCTGCTCTCCCATTGCGTGCAGGTTGTCTGTTATGTCTCTGCATATTACTGAAATTATCAACTATGAGATGATTTAAAGTCAGGTAACGTCCTTACGTGTTGTAAACATGATTATCTTCCCAGGTATCTATTTCATAATTCAGTTACAGCTCAGACTTTATGCATAGTCTTAGATACTATGCATTTAATATTTTACTTCATTATCATGATACATGTCAAAAACACAGACCTAAACTCAATGATAATCAGATAGTGGTGGAATGTTTCCCACTTTTGATAAGTTGTATTTCTGTTATTAAGTCTTTTATTGATATATAAAAAATGTACATATTTTCAGGGTACCTGTAGTATTTTGCTACATTGTGTTAATGTAATTGGAATATCCATCATATTTAATCTTTATATTTTCTTCATGCTAAGAACATGTGAATTACTTTCTTGAAGCTCTTTTGAAATGCACAGTGGATCCTCGTAAGCTGCCATTGCCCTGCACACGTGTCAGACACCAGGTCTCATTTCTTCTGACTGCTTGTCTGTTCCCCATTAGTCAATCTCACATCACTACCTCCCTTCCTGGTTGTTATTAAGTGTGAGGCTTTAGCTTCTCATAAACATCCACAAATTGATTTCTGTGCTTTCATTTATCTTAACAAAAGACTAAAACCAAGATTCAAAGAATATCTAAAGAATTGAACATTGTTCTATGTGTAGTGTAGAGATGGGAATATTCTATGTTAACATTGTGTAAGGTGTAGAGATGTTTGCGAGGTAATGAATGAAAATCTCAAATGCTGTTAAAAATCATCTAAAGATGAGTAAGGACAATGTACAAAGTGAGTTCCATGAATGTTGGAAAGAGGAGGAGCTGAGGTTCCCGTGTAGTGACAGCTATGGACATACTGGCTTTTATTCTACAAATGTCTACTCTAAAGTAGTTGTAAAGTTCTTCTATATCAATCAGAATACAAATGGGTAGATTAGTGTGTGCATGAAGAAGTGAGATAATAAAGTGAGTATGCCAAGAGCTGCTGAGCCTATTTTAACAGTGAGAAAGTCTTTATCTTCTCGGAGTCCATTAACTATTGTGCCCCAAATTTAAAATCAGATGTTCATCTTCTTGGATGTAGAAGACCCAGCCTTCAGGAAAAACAAGCTTAGCTACAAATACAGGTAACCTGCACGTGCTCTGTGAAGATAAAAGTGAAAGAGCAACATCAGAGGACTACAGCTGGATCTTAACAACAATGAAGAAAGAGGAGAAAGAAATGAAAATGTCAGGAAGCAATGAAGGTGTCAAGATTGAAAAACTTCCTCATGGCCTCACGCATGCAGCAGGCCAGCAGTGGCCAGCAACACGTACAGCAGCCCAGCTCGCGTCATGGCAGAACCCATGGGGACCATCCCTTAGTCACAGTGTATGTTTGCGATCTTAGCCCACCACTTCTGTTTTTATCAACTAATCTTCAGCCTTGGGTTCATCTTTGAGAGGTTATCCACCAGCCAAGCTTCTCCCACCTGGCAATCCCGCCTGGAACAGAATCACCTGTTCCATCTTATTTTGCCTGTAAATTAATGCTCATGATAAAAGCATTCTTAAGATGTGAGGCTAATCTTTCTTAACAATGTGTTCGTGGGAACGTGATGGAGGTTTATAAACATGTTCTCACCTTCTACTTTGGCATATCATGTTTCTAATCTAATTACCCTCTTCAGACTTAGAATGACTATTTAAGTTTGTTTTAGCTGAAACACAGTATTCTTACTGATGCCAGGGACATGAACACTCACATTCAAGAGACCAGGTAAGACATAAAAGTACCAACATGATAGAGTAAGTCATTTTTTGTGCAAGACTTTGTAGATGTAGAATGATAAATGAGACTTGTAAGTCTTTTCAATTTACAATTTGAATTGATCTTCTACTTTTGCTTAAAATTCATTAATCAAAGTCATTGCAACATATCCATGTATACTCAGGTCTCAAATTTTCACACCTGAGTAAATAAACAGAACAACTCTCCCTAAGATTACTTAATTGCTTTGGAATGCAATAAGAACCTCAGAATAAGTCTTTAATCTTTGTTAATTGCTAGGGATTGAATGTTATAATGTCAAAATTATTTATTTCAGGTCACAGGTATTTAGCTTAAACCCATGGAAATAATAACAGTGAGAGCAACATGTAAAATATCTTTCTATGCAGTAACATGATAAGTGCTTTATTTGTATTCTCTCTTAATATTGGCAATGAACTTTTTGCAGTTCATTGCAAGAAAAAAGCCTGTTACACAGATGAGGATACTGAGGCTTGAAATATCCAGCATGTTATAATCATGCATGCAGTGATTACTTGGAGAAAATAGCTTTCAACACAAACTCCTTCTCACACCAAAGCTTCTATGCCATATTCCTAGTTCTAGAAATTATTTTTATTCTTTGTTTTTTAAATTTCAGGACATTTATAATTAATCAGAATATTTGGGTTTAAATCTTCCATCAATGTTTAATTTAGCTCTTCTACTCTTGTCTATTTCTTATTCTATTTCTTGCTTGTTTTTTATTTTTGAATGGAATTTAACTGGGCCAGTCAGGTCCTCACTGGGTGTGGTCCTGAAGCTGCAGGTCTGCAGGAGACTCTGCTATCTGGGGCACATTGCCCAGGGGTATCTTTCTGGCTCTAAGACAGCTTTATAAACAATCCCTAACCGAAAAGTCTTCTGCAGCTTTCAGGTATGTTTGTTTAATGCTGAAAAGGATTAGTTTTGTTTCTGTTTTCATAATAAGAAAAAAAAGTCACGAAAATTTTAGGCATATAGAAGGCAAGAATAATATAACATTTTATGACAAGAAAAATAGTTCTAATCCATCAACATTACATATTATAACCAATAGGGCTTTACCCTTTTCTCTCTATACTAACTCGTACATTTTTGTGCATAATATGTATATATGTATCTATGTAGCTATATAAAAATCTATAATATTGTTACATATGACCAATGAGGTGGAATAATCTCTGAGGAATACATATATTCAATTAAATAGAAAAAAACAGCACTTCTTAGAAAAGAATGACAGATCTTTACATAAACCAGGTGCTTACTAAGAACAAGTAATTAATGTAAAATAAAATGCTGGGAACGAAACACATTTAAGTGAATCTAGCTTTATGCTGTTTGACTTTCTGCAGTAATTTTACAGAAGGGTAATAATTTCTGTTTGGGTCTTTCTTATTCTCTCTTTTTTCCCTCTTTCTCCCTAGTCTTTCTCTCTTGCTTTTCTCTCTCCTTTCTTCCCTTCTCTATTTCCCTCTATCTTTATTTTTTCATTATTTAAGTTGATCGTGATTGGTTAGAATCTTTGGAAACCCCCCTGGTGGCAGGCCCCTTCCTCCCTGCCCTGTGGCTGAGCGGCAGCTGCAGCCTTTACAGAGGAGACCAAAGTTCCAGGGACATCAACCATCTGTCCTTTGGCTGAGCTCATGGGAGGGCAAAGGAGACGGAGGTTAGCATTTTTACTAGCGCAGTCTTGAGTACTACTTGTGCGTATTTCTTAAAGTAAATCACAAACTTGGGAACTCTGCACGTTGTCAGCCACAGGCCACGTGTGCGACTGAGCACGTCCCGCCTTGTGGGAAAACTTACCCTTGTGAACTTCCTGTGTGCCCCGCCTGCCGGGGGGGAGGCGGCAGCGCGAGGACGGAGGTGAAGTCCTTGAGATCTCATTAATACGATGGTTTCAAAAATGAGATTCTCTTCTTACCTCAAACACAGTGAACACTGATCCAGCTCACATGGTTTTCGGAAAGACGTCTGCGCGCCATTTCGCTCAGTCCCAGCAGCCACAGGAAACGGGAGTCATCGCGCTCACTGTTTTGTGAGACAGGCTGTGCCACTTGCCTGAGTTACAATCTAGAAAGAGGCAAAATCATTTGATGCCAGACCCTGGTCCTAAAACAAAGAAAAACATGAAAGTACACCCAAATTGAAGCTTTCAAATAACTAAGTAAATGTCAATTAAGAGACTCCAGTAAACTGGAGCGCTGACAGGAGGTTGAAATATTAAAGTTAATAGAGTCACTCACTCATGTCCCTGAAAGAGCCCTAAGGCTGGGCCCAGGTTGACAGGGACCTGGGAGGGGTGAGGAGCAGCCACCGTGACAGCCCAGCTGTCCAGTGCAGTGACCTGGGAGTGTCCGGACAGACCTTCAGCCAAGGTGTGTGTAAGGAAATTTTAAGGAAGAACTTCCATGTAAAAATATTGCCTTAAGAATTTTCAATTCAAACTTACAGCATAACACACATTTTTTTGTTCCTCACTAAATTATTGTAGATTATCATTTTCTTGTCCTGTAGAGATCACTTGAGTGGCAAATTGATTCTTTGAAATCTTCCCTTTCTTGACTAATTCCAAGTAATTGAGGGATACCTATATGCATTTGAGAGTCCGTAATATATTTCAATAAGCATTTAAGTGCTATCTTAGCAATTATCAGTGAGTATGATCTTACGGTTTTCTTACTGAAAGGTGAGAACAGCAGATTTCTTTACAAAGACATTTATAAAGAAGCTTATCTGAATGGCCCTCAAGATTAAAGTGTTCACCCTCTTCTCTGGAAGTTCTGTTTCAAAATCACATTAATTTTAAAGGACTTCTTCAAGTTGAAGCTGACTCTTAAGAGGAGTCAATAATTCTAAAAGCATCACTCCTCTCTCCCCACTTTCCCTTTCTCGATTTTCCTGCTCCTTTTTTTTAAGGCCCTGAAATTACACAACTCAAGGTCAACTTTTGTGTGAAGTGAAAACACATCGCTTAATTTCCATTCTTAATTTATCATTTTTATCCTCTCAAATCACTTTAATTTGTTCTTATTTCTTTTTGGAATGGCAGCCTCCAATGATTCCAAAATCGCACAATTATGTAATTGCTCTTTTTCAGTTTGGGATTCACCAAGAATTGCAGCTGATGTCACTATACCTAGACCTTCCAGTCGTTCCCCAGCTGGCCCACTGATTCTTGATCAATCTTTAGGCTCTAAATTTTAGGTAAATTTATTAAATTACTAAAATGCTATATACTTGTTCTGAACCAAGGAGTTTGCAAAGTAGCTTTGCAAATACTACTGTCAACCTACAAAGTGACACGCAGGACAGGCTGGTGTCATTACCTGCCATTCACCTCTGTAAAAGGTGTGGGTAGAAGGCTCAAGTGATTCCCAGGATCACGTATCTTGGAGAAAGATTGTTTCTGAATCTGGGGCTGTTGAACTCCAGTAAAATTAATCCACTATCAGCCATGATTTAAGGGGGGAAAAAAGGTATGTGAGTGTGTTTCCTCAGAAAAGAAAAATTGCCTTTAACAAGGGGGTAGGAGGCTCCACGTAATCTGCTTTGTTAGAGAAGAAAGCTGTCCTCTATGAAATGTGTAATACTTACAAACCAATCAAACTGACCTGTCTTAAAATGTTTGAGCAAACCTCTTCAGACTGAGGGTCCTCTTTATTATTATTATTATTCTTTATAATATGAGCCCTGTTGGTCCAGCAGTGAGACCAGTTGTTCTACTTTGTCACATGCTTTCATGAAGGCAACTCAGTTCTGGTTTCTTATTCATAATAACCTCCTCCAATTAAGAACCCGAGGAGACATCTAGGCCTTATAAGGGAGACACGCAACTTGAAAGGACTCTGAATTTTGATGAAGTGGTTTTTGCAGTAAATGGTTGTTATTTGTGATTTAATTTTTGGAAAGGTATTTTATATTGAAGACACATTTTATAATTCATATCTATACAGACACTAGGCTCATTACCTCGCTGCTACTCTTCCTTTAAAATAGAACCTATTTCATTTGTGTTGTTAGAATGATCATTTCACTGCATGTAAGAATTTGAATTATCTTGTTTTTCTTTTGATCTATAGACCAATTGACCTATGACTGCGTGTAACCCTATCATTAAATATTATTTTATTTTGAGAAATTCTACCTAAATGTGTTTTGCATGTTTCTTTCCATATTACAAGACCCACCGTAGGATGGTTTCCATAGCCGATGTTGCCCTGCCTAAGATGCTTGTCCAGCTGCTAGTTTTTAATTTGGTTCTGACTGAAATTGTTCTCAGTGGGAATGTGCTAATTTGGCCGACAGATGGCAGTCACTGGTTAAATATTCAGATCATTCTAGAAGAGCTGATTCAAAGAAATCACAATGTGACTGTACTGGCTTCAGCAGCAACTCTGTTCATCAAGTCCAACCCGAATTCTCCTGTGAATTTTGAAGTGATACCTGTTTCCTACAAGAAAAGCAATATAGATTCCTTAATCGAACATATGATAATGCTGTGGAGAGACCATAGACCAACTCCTCTCACACTATGGACTTTCTACAAAAACCTAGGAAAACTCTTAGATTCTTTTTTTCAAATTAATATACAACTCTGTGATGGTGTATTAAACAATCCCAAGCTAATGGCAAGACTTCAGAACGGTGGCTTTGATGTGTTGGTAGCAGATCCAGTAACAATCTGTGGTGACCTTGTTGCTCTGAAGTTAGGAATTCCATTTATATATACTTTGAGGTTCTCTCCAGCCTCAACAGTGGAGAGACACTGCGGGAAGATCCCAGCCCCTGTCTCCTACGTACCTGCAGCCTTGTCAGAGCTCACTGACCAGATGACTTTTGGTGAAAGGGTTAAAAACACCATATCTTATCCTCTGCAAGATTATATATTTCAGTCCTACTGGGGAGAATGGAATTCATACTATAGCAAAGTTCTAGGTAAGTCTCTTACATTTTCTCTTATTATAATAATAATTTCCGAACTCTGATTTATTCCCATTGTTAATGCAGCAGCAGATGTCGAGCTCGCTGCACATGCCAAGCTGCAGTAAACGTGCTTCTTGTCTCTCTGAACAATTCCTTGATTAATCTCTTTGGGTAAATTCCTAAACCCTGAAGCAGTGATAGCAATGTACATGCTGTTGTCCCTCTTTTTTTTTTTTTTTTAAGTTTTGGAACACAGTCTTGCTTTGATGCCCAGGTTAGAGTGCAGTGGTGTCATCATAGCTCACTACAGCCTCAAACTCCTGAGCTCAGGCCATCCAGCCCTCCTGGCTCAGCCCCAGAGTATCTGGATCTACAGGTGTGCATCTCTACACACAGTTAACTTTTTTATTTTTTATAAAGACAAGGTTTCCCTGTGTTGCCCAGGCTGGTCTTCCGCTCCTGGTCTCAAGTGATCCTCCTACCTTGGCCTCCCAAAGGCTAGGATTCCAGGCATAAGCTACCACAATGGTCTTATTGTCTCTTTTTTCTTTCTTTAAATTTCAGAATATTGCAGAGGTACACACATTTTAGATATGTAATCTGTTATTGTACATTTTAGGTCAATGTTATAAGTGTACCCTTCACCCAGAATATATGCACTTCACCAGTTAGGTGTTAATTTACCCTCCCCTGCTCCCCTCACTCACAGCCAACATCATATTGAACTGGAAGAGTTAGAACTGCAACCAGCCAAGGCTGCCCTGCCCCCACCTTGATCCAACTTAGTGCTGCAAGTTCTCACCAGAGCAGTCAGGCAAGAGAAGGAGACCAGGGGGTACAAACGGGGTGAGAAGCGCTCAACTATCGCTTCCCCCATCTTAATCTTAACATTCACAAGTAGAATTTGCATAGTAGTTTTTCTTCTGATATTGGAATATTCTTCATCCAATTTTCTGTCACTTAAACTTTTAAACTTCCTCATAGAATGGCCTACAAGGAAGACATTGAACATATATAAATAAAATATATGCAAGGAAATTAAAATTTGAAGTTATGATAATCAGAATTTTCTAAGTAAAATTTTGCTTTTATATTCTTTGCAATGTAGTTTATACTTTTTTCTGGATTTCTAATCTTATATGCCCCAGAGACACATTTTGCTTTAAATGTAGATGTCACTCACATGATTGTTTCCCAGGACACTGGAAAGGAGCTCTGAGTATCCCTGCCCATGCTCACAGACTGAGTGCTGCTGGCACTGATGAGGTAACCGTCCGTATTTCTTAATTAGGGGATTAGGAGATCACAGGGAAGGGTCTTGTACAGTGTCTGAGGTTCTGGACTCAGGCTGCACTTGCTGACTGTGCCATCTTGGGCCAGGGACTGTGCCCTTTGAACTGAGTGCTTCCCCTCTGTCTGACCTCACCGTCCTCTGCGGGAGCATCCTGTGGCTGTGCCAGGTCAGTTGTAAAGACCCACATTGAAAACACTGATGCTGCTCTGCTCCACACTCTGTGATGACAAAACCCTGTCACACCACCATGGCTCTACACATAAAAGTAGTCAATATGTATCTCAAAAAAGTGGGTATTCTCTGTTATGTGTTGAGGCTTCCTTTATAAAGGCAGCCACAGCAAGGTAGATAATGTGTGAAAAAAACCTTCACAAAGCTGAAAGCTCCCAACTTCTTATGTTTCCGGGATAATAATCTGGTTTCAGAATCATTACCCTTTGAGAAATTAATATCAGTTACCTGAATCCTCTATGCTTCTCATGTTAACTAAACATATTTAAACAATGAATAACTACCTTGAATGCTTTATCTCAAACTGAGGCGTGCCGTGAAGTGGAGCTGGTAAGATCCAATTTGTCTTTTGTTTGCAATCCTATTCTTAAGGTCCCAGTGCACCTGGTCAGCGTAAGCTGATGCTGAAGAGGGGCGGGCACCTCATATTTTATGTGATTATGTCTGATCCTGGGACACTTAATAACATGCCAAGTTTCTGTGGAGTTTTCATTACAATGCTTGTTCTTCAGTTCTGTGTGGGAAAACAGACTTAGAAAAATAATATGTTGAATCACAGTAAAGAAAAATCTCAAATGTGTTGAAGGAGATAGAATTAAATAGGGACGTATTTAACAACACTGGTTAAAAAGCCCATTTTCTGTATCAGTGAGGACATCATAAATCTCATGGATAGAGTAAATAAAAACAATCACCACTTTAAAAATGCTTCTAATAGCCAATGGGACAGGAACATCAGGGAATGGGAAACCACTGCTACTCCTGCTCTGGAGTGAGTCTGTTAAGGAAGAGACGCAGGCCAAGCTCTCGGCACTTCAGGTTGCCCTGAACACTTCCCTGACTGGACAAACCAGCTGTCCAGCACATGGCAGGTGTCAGGGACTAGCCTTTGCTGCAGCTTTAGAGAGGCTGAGGCCTCGAGCCCTGTGGGGAACGTGGTTGGCCTCTTTCACTCTGTCTTTGGGTCCAAAGCCCTTCCCCATCCTCAGGGCCATGCTTTGCAGGTCAGCGCCGGGGGAGCCCAGGTCATGTGCAGGCCCTGGGCAGTATGGCCTGATTTTAACCACCAGCACCAGGCTGCTCCCTCTCTCCCTGATGGAACATTTTTAGATGGATTCCTGGAACTAATGTTTTCTTTACCCAGCCCATGAAATAAAACCCTAAAATGCCAAAAATAAATAAATAACCAAGCCTCTTAACATCCCCGTGTGCAGCTTGTCTGGAGCTGAGTGAGTTCAGCTCTGCCTCTTGTTGGCTTGTTTGGCCTCTGTGCTTCCCTCCTGCCTGGCGCTCTGTCTGCTGCTTTTCTCTGTTTCCCAGCTCCACTCTAGTTTTCATTCTCAACTTCCCAACACTTTCGTGGAAACCTGGAATTCTGCTAGTCTCCCCTCACCCACATCTTCCAGGTCCTTCTTAGAGCTTTCCTGTGGCCAGTGCCAGGGGTTTTTAAACATTGTGTGTGACCTTTCTGTAAAACATTAATCATACATTTTACGTCTCATTGAACTTTCACAATGTGAAGCGTCCTTACAACGAGCATCCAGAACAAGAAACAGACCGTTTATTAAAGCCCAAATCCTCCTCCGTCCTCAGACGCCTCACCATAACCCCTGCGTAAGGGCGACCACTTTCTTTATTGCTAATACTGTAGATTAATTTTAGGTGACTTTAAACTTTGCATAACTGAGTCCCACATCATGGACTTATTTGCATGGTGATTCTCTTGCTTAGTATCACGTCTGCGATGTCTGTTCCAGCTGTTACATGCAGCGCAGTAGGTGTCTCCTCATAGCTGCATGCTGTAGGCTCTATTAAATCAGATTTATTTATTTACCCTGCTGTTGATGGACATTTAGTATGTCAGGTAAAACAAGCACCCTCAGTCCTTGCTGTTTGTACACTCAGGCCGCTTGTTTCACACGGTACGTGGCTTCCAGTGGGTCTTCTTGCAAGCAGAGTTAAACTGACGCCATCAGACATCACATGGGCTCGTGGTGACTTGGTGAGGCAGTGATTATCAATTATATTGGTAATCGCAATGTTGGGATTCAATATTATTTAGCAGTTGGGCAAGCATCCTCATTTGATCAGTAAGAGACATTCACCCCTCTGGATACCTCACACATTGCCTAATCAGCCTCCATCTCATCCCACATCTGCAGCCCCGAGGTGGGAGGGACAAAGCTCACTTTCTATTTTCCTATCAATTATTTTTCAAAATAGAAGTAAATATAGTCTCCTATCTATGATTATTTTTTTAAGCCCAGCATGGCTTCTACACCAGGTTGATCCCTGATGTATTTCTCAAAAGAAAACAAACCCCCCAAAAAGAAAAATTATGAATGAAGGAAGATTTTTCAATGAAAAGTGGACAGACGATCACTTTTTTGAGGCAAATAGTAAGGCATTCTGATTAATTTATAGGGAAACTGTGCAGTTTTTCAAAACCTATACCTTGAGAAGCCATCGTATGAAAGTGTGCTGCCCAATGTGATGTATATGAAGGACTGTGTTGTCAGGATAGAATAGTAGAACCGAAAAGACATCTGTCTTCTCAATTAAAAAAAATGTAAAAGTCACAACTGAAATGATTCCTTTGTAAAAGCTGGTTATGTGGTAGCATACTTCACGGTAAAAAAATCAAAACCCTTTACTACAGTGAGTTTTATTAAAAAATATGGAAACCATAGCAAATATAATGTGCCCCCCATAAAAGGGGGGACATTTGTAAAATCAGTTTGTCTCACCAGACAATAGAAAGGCAAATTGACAAAACTGAAAAGTACGTTGAAAGAAATTTGTAAAGCTTGTAATTTAAAATTGTATGCTTAATGGGGTAGTGCCTGTGGCTCAAGGAGTAGGGCACCAGCCCCATATACTGGAGGTAGTGGGTTCAAACCTGGCCCCGGCCCAAATCTGCAAAATAAATAAATAAATAAAATTTTATGCTTAAATGATGGATGACAACTCTGATGCTACAAATATGGCTCAGCTTGCCATTTTTATTAGAGGTTTGATGATTAATATAATGTCACTGAAGATATGCCTTCTTTATGCCATTAAAGGGCACAATTAAATCGAGATTTATACAAAGCAGTAAAAATATTTTTGACTGACCTTTATCCATTGTCAACATATCTGGTATAGTTATTGTTGGTGCCCAGGCAATGGTAGGTAAAAGAAAGGACAGTATAAAATTAGTAGAAGATGATGTGATTTCTGATGCAGTAACATTGCACAGTACAACAAGAAAATTTATGCACAAAAGCTTTAACAATGGATAATGTCATGAAAATTGTCATCAAGACTGTGAATTTCATAAGGGCCAAGGGACTGAATCACCACCAATTCCAGGAATTCCTTAAAAGCACTCATGCTGCCTGTGCGGATGTCATTTACTTCTCAGAAGTAAGACAGCTAAGTCAAGGCCCACGTGGAAAAGGTTTTATGACTTGCAGCATCACATAGCACCAAGCTATTCGTGGTAGCAAAAACCAAATTTGTGCCAGAACTTGATGAAAACTGGTTTACAGATTTAGCATTTTTAGTGGATGTAACCATTCATTTAAATGAGTTAAACATGTGTTGTAAAGGTGAAAACCAACTTACCAATACAATGTTTCAAACCATAGCAGCATTACAAATGAAATTGAAATTAAGGCAAGCTCAAATTAAGACAAACCATTTTATGCATTTTGACACATTGGCTAAATATAGTCCTGTGAATGACAAAAAATATGCAGCCTTATTATTTGATTTGATACAAGAATTTGATAATAAATTTCTGGGAAAATAAACTTTGTTGCATTTGCAATTCCATTTTTAGTCACTATAAATATGCTACCTGCTATTTTCACCTGGAATCCCCAGAGCTGCAGTCTGGCATCCAGTGTTGCTGTGTAAGATGTGGGGTGGGCTCAGTCTCTGGCAATTTCAAGCTAAGTATCCTTGGACAATGCTTCTTAATTATCAAATTAAGGCTTTAGGTTATAAAATCTCATGCATAAATAGGAACACTACCAAGTAGTGACTCTAAAAAGAGGTTATCCATCCCAGAATGTATGTGATCACTGATTTTGATTAGAATCTTTAACATGAAGGGATTTTGAGATTTTCTTTTCTCAGTTACAAAACATGGTGGACTTGGTCATTTGAAAACATTCTTCTCCACAAAACTCCTAAAAAGAATATTTAGAATTTTTTCTTTTCACACAAAAATCCATTTAAAGGAATTCTAAGGTAAGTGGTGATATATATCTATTTGTATCTCATACCCCAAAGGGGGTTGTATTGACTATGAATTATTCAGAAAATTCTTCCTAAGAAAATAACGGTAAGCCAGTTTAAGTGATTGGATCTGACTAAGGAAGAAAGGGTGGGCTGAGGCTGGAGAGATCCTTCCATAATACGTGTGACCCCACGATGTACGTGAAAGACAGATATATACTTCTTACTGGAAATTGGAGAGTTATGAAGAGGGGAATTGGTTCTGAGGTGGAGGCAATCTATTACCTACCATTTAATTGCAGAGAGAAAATAAGTATTAATTGCATCAGTAGTTGGAACTGTAGTTAAGTTTTTGGTTGATGCATTGTTATGAAGTGACACTGTTGATTCTCTTTCATGACCCAACCACCCTCTCTCCTTTCCTCTTTCCCAATCCCATTCTCCTCCCTTCTTCCCTCCCTATGTCTTACCCCTCCGTCCTTCCCTCCCTTTCTGCTTTCTCCCTCTGTCTACCCTGCTCCGCTTGGTTTCTTCCTCTGACTTTCCTTCTCTAAACGCGCAGTGGCCTAAGCGTCAGGCCCGCGCTGGCCTTTCCTGGCCGCGGCAGGAGCAGCGCGCTCTGGGCGGCGCCCCCATCCTCACCAGCTCACCTCGCTTCCTTCAGGGACACCCACCACGCTGTGTGAGACCATGGGCAAGGCGGAGATGTGGCTGATCCGGACGTACTGGGACTTCGAGTTTCCTCGCCCGTACCTGCCCAACTTCGAGTTTGTTGGCGGGCTGCACTGCAAACCCGCCAGACCCCTGCCCGAGGTGGGTCTGGGACCCGGCAAGACGCTGGGAGGCTTGCAGCCTTCGGGGCAGATGAACGCGGCTGGAAATCTGCAGTTTGCCCCTCCACACCTATTTTCATAATCATTGGAGTTTACCATGAGTAATATTTGCTCTTTTGGAATTTAAATTGAGAATTTAAGCTGAAAAATGAAAAGATTCAAGTGGAGTGTCACAAATACCAGTGTGTCTGTAGTGTGGACACTGGACAGGAGGACGGAAGACCTTCTCTGTCAGAGAACAACTGCTGGAAAACCGTCCTTGAGTTTACAGTGATGAGTCTCATTTTAACCTGTTTCCTTTAAGAAGCCAAAAGAATTTTTAGATGGTTTCTAGAAATCATTTCAGTAGTACAAGGTCTCAATCTTAGCAGAGAGCATTAGGAATAAGTTCGAGTCACCAGCATAAAGTGGAATCATGAAACTGAGAGACTCAAATATTTTACTGCTTCCAGTTTAAGAGCATAATGCCAAGTTTTTCTTTTTGAGTTAAAAATATTGTATATGAGGTCTGACAATTAAGATCATGAACTCATCCTAGAAAAGGTGCTTTGAAAGGTGGACTGGGCCCTGGCATCAGTGTACAGCTCCCCAAGGTGAGTACTTGGAAGGTGCCTATAGTGATATTTATTCAGCATTGAGGCATGTAGCATTTTCTCTAGGATGAGTGTGGAACTATAATTGTCAAACCTATATACCACATACCAAAGTCTTTAGAGAATAAATGGAATAAGTGGAATGCCAGAAGTTTTAGACAGAAAAGTATTGAAAGCAAAAGAGAATAATCAATAAACATAGTAAACATTGTAAATAAACATAGTAAAAAGCATTGCATTTAACCATTCATGAGGAGACAATTATTTATTTTATTTACAGGCAACAATAATGTCTCTAGAAAGTTGCAGGTTAAATAGTGTTCTCAGGAGAGTGCTTTTTTTTTCTTCAAAATATTAAGAGGATATGAATGTTTTAGGTTACATGGATCAATTTTGTAATGCTTGCGTCCTGACAGCAGGTGGGCCCATCACACAAATAGTGCTCTCTGTGCCTGTTAGGTAGGTTTTTGCTCTTTCCATCCACCCCTTTTTCTCGCTGGTTGATTTCCACTGAGTTTTACTTCCCTCTGTGAATCTTGATTTCTGTTTAGGGGAAAAGGCACATGTCAGTTTAAAATTTTATTTTAGGGTTCTTAGTATGCTTGTCTTGCCATCAAATTATTACTGCAAGCAAACTCTATAGAGTTGTCTTCAGAGGAGAAAATTTACTAATATCTAAATAAAAATACATAGAAATGACATATCCATGAAATCTATGGCCCAATATGATTATCCCAGCCATACTGTTACATTTATATTCCCACACCAACTTCTCTCTCTCTCACACACACACACATACACACACACAATTGCAAAAAAAAAAACAACTCGGTCATATTTTATAAGAGGGAGAAGTTATTTCATTCCAAACTCAAGTTATCTATTGTTACAGACTTTGGGAAATCTTAATACTATTCTTGAATTATATTTATAATGAAAGAATTATGCCAGTCATTGGATATAAAGAGTGAAAACAATAAGAGACAGTCAAATCAAAACTCTAAATCAGCATGGTAGGTGTGTATGTCTGGAGTGTGCGTTATCATATTCCATCAGTATCTGATTGGAAGGTGAGTCGGAATGATTAAACACCAATTCCCGGGACTTTAGAGATGTTCTCTTCACATTAACTCAGCTAAAAATAGCAGCAACTTTCACTTAAGATACCATCCTCCTCTGATAATTTCACTAGTCATAAACTGAGAAATGCAGTGATTCCAGGGTGGTCACAAACAGTATCCAGGGAGGCAGAGTGCACCTCTACAAAGCAGTGTAGATTGTCATGTGAAAGGCCCCAGCCCCAGACTTTGCAGTGCTCTAAACTCTAAGTGATGACCCAGGGGCTTTGATTTGCAGAGGAATTCATGTTGTTCTCATCCCCAAAGACTGACATTAAGGGCATGTGGCTACTATCACACACATATGGAGTTTATACATCAGGAAGGCAGAGAAGCACATAAATGTCATTATGATTATAGTTGAAGATTGTGTTATTTTCTTCTATCATACAATATGTTACTATTTTTATATAGACATACATATATATATACGCACACACACATATTTATCACATTTCTAAAAAGTTTTCTCTTAACACTACTAATTGCAGAAGGCATAAACTGGAGAAAATGACCTGTAATGCTTATCTAACAGGAATAGACAAATCAATTTATTAATACAGTATTGGCTATAAGTGGCATGCTAATGATTTTAAGAGCCTGGCTCAGTCCTTTCTTGGGCTTCTTTTAAAAATGTTTTTATGAATTTGTAAACAACTCTGTCAGTTATGAAATCAGGCCGTGGTAGTAGCAGTTCTGCGAGGAGAAGTACTGTACATTTTGGGTATTCATTTCAATAGGGGTTTTGGTTCCATGCTGTATTTGCAATTACTGATTATATATTTAAGCCATGAATTTCAGAAATGTGTTGAGACTAGATGGTTCTCCATGTCAGAAGACAGCCTAGTCTAACAATTTCTCTGCTGTTCTCTTAACTTTACCTATCTAAAAGCATAAGATTTCCCCCTGTGATGCTGTGCTGATAGTTGTGTATTATATGTGCAGGAAATGGAAGAATTTGTCCAGAGCTCAGGAGAAGATGGTGTTGTCGTGTTTTCTCTGGGATCAATGGTCAAAAACCTCACAGAAGAAAAGGCCAATCTCATTGCCTCCGCCCTTGCCCAGATTCCACAGAAGGTCGGTGCAGCCTGTCCCCTGGTGGGCAGCGTCTTACTGGGGGAAGGGGCAGCATGGCTCACCGTGCTCTTTCCATTTGAAAGGTGAAACTCAGTATACCCTGAGTACCACTGGCACCAGCTTTAAAAAAATCTGTGAAACATTAGAATAGTGTGTATAAGCACATTAAGTCCTTTGCTGATGGAAACTTGGGAACACTATGAACACACGTGCTTTTGTGGTCATTTAATTATATCAGGATGGAGATGAAGACTTCAGCCCCTACTCACCTTACACTGTTTGAATCTTTTGCTGTGCACTGACTCTTCCCAAAAGTTCTGAAATACGCTGACTACATGGTCTTGAAAAAGAGAGACGTTATACACAGAGTACAGATAAATTATGTGTAAAAATACCTCACACAAGTAGGTTGTATTAGTATCCTCTCAGAGACCAGCCTGAGCAAAAGCAAGACCCCACCTCTAATAATAGTGGGGGTTGTGGCAGGCGCCTATAGTCCCAGCTACTTGGGAGGTTGAGGGAAGAGACTCACTTGAGTCCAAGGCTTTGAGGTTGCTGTGAGCTCTGACGCCACGGCACTCTACCCAGGGCCACAAAGTGAGACTCTGTCTCAGAAAAAAAAAAAAAGACTCTCTCAGAGTATAGTTGGTTTAGAAGTAGATGGCTAGGTTCATTTAGTCTTTCCAAATTGAATATTCTTCAGATAAAAGCAATTAAAATTCTGATAATATGGATTTTTTAGTTTATGAAATTCAGTATTTGATTATCTTTACTTTCATCACTATAATTCCATGTTTTAATATCCTACTTCTACTCTTATATTTTCCTATTCGTGAATTATCTGAAGACCCCCTACATGTTGGTTAAAGTTCATAAATCTTACAATGATTTTTTACACCTACATTCTGATTGATTAAAGTGGTATTGTTTATTTTTTTCTCCTTCACTTATAACCTCATTTCTAAAAGCTTTTAAGTGATAAACACCAAAATAACAACACTCTAGATAATAGATTATTAGTATGAGCCATTGCAGGAAGGCTGATGGGGTCAGGCCTCCCGTGTGTGTCAGTGCCTGCAGAAGCCATGGACGGGCCTCTCACCTGGCACCTGAGTGGCTGGGTGGTGTCTCCCCAATGCTGTGGCCTTAAAATGTCCACACTGTGTGCCTATGGAAGCACATGTTTTTTGTAGTTATTTATTTTACCTGAAAAATTAAAGCAGCATCTTCCACAGGTTTTATGGAGATACAAAGGAAAGAAACCAGATGCGCTAGGGAACAACACTCGGCTCTACGACTGGATACCCCAGAATGACCTTCTAGGTAAGACCCAAGGGAAGATGAGCTGTGCACTGGCCCAGGAGGCGAGTTAAGCTTCTGTTTAACAGCAAATAAATTCAACACTTTTTAAATAATCTAAATATATAATAATATAATATATAATATAATGTATATAATATATAATAATATAATAATCTAAAATATTCACATTTGAGACGCTGTTTTAAAGCAGATATAATTAAATAATTATCCATCAGTTATATAGTTTTATGCTGTCACTGGTATATAACAGAGCATCTTCATGAAGACCACACCACTCTTCAAGTTTTAGTCTCAGCCCAGATGTCACCTCCTCATTCCCCCAAAGCACATGGTGCTTATTCCCAATTTCCCTGGGATCATAGTTTTCTGAGATGGCAATGTCCCATGTGCTCAGCTTGTGTAGAAAATGTTTCCATCTGTAGTGATTATGCCATAGTTTCTCCCCTCTGTCTCTGAAATTCTGCTAATGTCTGATAACTAAATCTACACTTATTATTCTATCCCCAAACTAGGTCATCCCAAAACCAAAGCTTTTATCACTCATGGTGGAACTAATGGGATCTATGAAGCTATTTATCACGGGGTCCCCATGGTGGGGGTTCCCATGTTTGCCGATCAGCCTGATAACATTGCTCACATGAAGGCCAAAGGCGCAGCGGTGGAGGTGAACTTGAACACAATGACCAGTGCAGATTTGCTCAGGGCCTTGAGAACAGTCATTAATGACCCTTCATAAGTACTACCATTGCTTTTAAAGGCTTACCTAACACTGAGTATGTTATCCATCATACTGGAAAATGTCCAGTGTTTTATAACTTTGTAAATGGTTTATTTTCAAATAACAGTTACAACATGTCCAATATAAAAATCATTTATTTCATTTGCCAAACTGCTGAAGTGATTTGCTAAAATTGTAAAAACAACCTAAGGCTTCAAATCTTCTTACCATATTTTGTAAAATAAATAATGGTATAATTGCATAAATTCTTAGATTTTGTGCATAATCTTTTTAATATTATGAATAAATAAGTGAATAAAAATGAATGTATATTTAAATGTTATAAACCATTCAGTTAGTACTAAATGGAAGTGAAAGTGTGCCCAGTATCAATAATTCAAAAGTAACTGTCACCAGTCCTGAGAACAGATTGCTCGTGAGTCTGTGTGCACAGAGAGGAGGGGCCTCAATACAGTCGATGCTGTGTGAATTTTTAAATAAAATTTTAAAATTCTGGTTGAAAGACAGTTTGAAATAAAAGTATGAACTACATTGAACTTCAGATCTAAGCCACATGCCCTAATTTTTTCTCTGAAAGACCTCATGAAGGAGAGAGCATTAACACAGGAGATGTACATGCAATTTTGAGTCTTTGTTTTTAACAAATGCATTTTAATTTTAGCTACTTAAAGTTGAACTCCTGCTTTGAAGTCATCTCAATTTGTATTATTTGTAGTGTTGATTTAACTTATCAATAATAATGCCATTTATTTTCCTCCTATTTATTTAGCCTTTTTGCTATATTTTAAGTGCATTGATGTTCATTATTAAATCAGGCATTATTTATTACAAAATATTTTGTAATATTTCTTGACAAACTGTTGAATTTTTTTTTCAGTAAAAACTCTTGGATGTTGAATTTGCTAAGAGTGTGTTTAGAAATAGTTGTTTATCGTATTGATATGAGAATGACTTTTATCTGAATATAATATACTCAGGTCTCACTTTTTTCTTTCAGCCCTATGCAAATAGTACTCCTTTAAATGGTACTGCAGGATTTCTGAGTCCTGCCTTGTTGTGGTAGTTAATCTAGGATAAAAGTTTCTCTTTTGTTTCAGAAAGTAACTTCTGGCTTATTATTAGACTGCCTTCTCCCATTTTTGATTTCTTCTTTAAAATGTCAGTTTCAGTACCCCCTGTGTTAATATTTTTTGTATTCTGGTTTGTTCTTATTTGTGTGACAGTATAGTTGTTCTAAGCTGTTTTCACTATTAATTCGTTGAGATTACGTCAGCAAAGCCACCAACTCATACATTCACTTTCTGATGTGAGCATTGCTTGCTGATTCTGATTTCTTTACCATTTGTTTAAATTGGTATTTTTAACAGTTCATATCCTCTTCCTGTCACCTCCTGCTGCTTTATAATTTTCTTTTCAGCATCATATTTATTATGCTTTCATTCTCATTAGACACATTCCAGTAATCCTAGCTTTGGACTATATGTCACGCCTGATTGCATTCTTAGTCTTTCATTGCTATTTATTTTTCAACGTGTGTAAGTGACTACCAGACCAGAGTTTTGATCTTGCTCTCTCACTATCTTCTCTGAACTTGTGTAGGGGTCATAAATTTGTTTTCATAGAATTTTAGACTCTGTCATAATATAGACCCAAAGCTTGAAAGGTAGACATAACATCCTACTCATGATGGAATATTCTGCAACTTTTTTTTTTCTTAATGGAACTAGCCTGCTTAAAGCCAGCTGCTCAAAATCCTTGCACCAGAGAAAGACCCGTATGTCTGTTTCTAAAAGAGACTCGTTCAACAGTTGGCTTGTGTTCATACTAGAGAGTCAGCCAAAATTGTCCACTTTTGCTTCCTATCCATAGTCTAATCAACTGACTTTTATTATTACATTCACTTTAGGTCATAATTTTCAGAATGTTATAGAAATCACACATCAGGAGTGAGTAGAGGGTCAGAAGCGTCAGCAAGGCTCCATACTATGTTTTGCTTTGGTAAATGTTGACTTCAATGTCTAGTCAGTTAGACTATTCCCAGATCATGAGTTACTAATAACTTATTTAATTTAGTTAAATATCATAGTAAGTCCTGTGATTCTTTTAACTCTAATGCATATAATGTTTATTAAATTTTCTTATGATTTGAAAACTATTGGCATGAAAAGACAAAATCATAAGTACCCTTAGAAATTTATAAGTAAATACCTAAAATTACTTAATTGAAAACACCTTCATATTAATGCTAAACCCAGTACTACCTCCGAAATTATCCAGGAACATTAGGTAGAGTGTATAATATCCAAGGATGACAATGACATTTGAGAACCCATCCTGGAGAAAGGGCTGCACAGCTTGTTGCTCAGTATCCCTGCAGTCACCGTCGCAGCACTCCCTGAGGGAGCTGAGCACCACACCAGCAAAACGCTTTTTCTAGAATGAGTTCTCAAATTAACCGTAATGTCTTTCGTGTGATGAAAAGTGCCTATGGCCATTTCAGAAAAAGAGTCCTTAAGTTGCTTTCACGAGTGGACTCGGCACTGGCGTCAGGACGTAGCTACTCAAGGGCACCACTTTGAAGGTGGTCATGGTGGTATTCAGCAATGAGGTGTGTACACTTTTTCTAGACGGGTTCATGAACTTAATTACCAGACCTCCTATGATGACAACTTGATGGCCATTCTTGAAAAAGAGTTCCAAACTGTGTTTAAGAATGGAGTAGGTTTTGGCATCAGTGCATAGCTTCCCAAGGGGAGTACTTCAAAGGTGACCATAGAGATATTCATCAGTGAGGTACATAGCACTTCTTCTACGATGAGTTTACAGA
>NW_003852586.1:2077810-2081065 GCF_000181295.1 Otolemur garnettii
ATGCTGGAAGAAGTGGATAATGACATGTAAAAAACTAAAAATGGACCTACACTTCTCATCACTTCCAAAAATTGATTCAAGATGGATAAAAGATTTAAACCCGAGGCATGAAGCAATAAAAATCCTCAAATAAAGTGTGAGGAAAACCCTTGAAGATATTAGCCTGGGGAAAGATTTCATGAAGAAGACTTCCATGGCAATTGCAGCAACATCAAAAAAATAAATAAATGGTACTTAATTAAACTGAGTAGCTAAGGAGACAACAACCAAAGCAAACAGACAACCTTCAGAATGGGAAAAGATATTCACATATTATGAATCAGACAAAAGCTTGATAACAAGTACCTATAGAGAACTGAAATTAATCAACAAAAAAAGAACCAACACGGTGGTGCCTGTGGCTCAAAGGAGTGGGGTGTGGGCCACATATACTAGAGGTGGTGGATTCAAACCCAGCCCAGCCAAAAAAAAAAAACTGCAAGGAAAAAAAACCCCAACAATCCTATATATCACTGGGCAAGAGGTATGACTAGAACCTTCTTCTCTAAAGAAGACAGATGAATCATTAACAAATATATGAAAAAAATGATCATCATCCCTAATTATTAGAGAAGTGAAAATCATCCTTTAGATATCATCACCAGCCTGAATGACCCACATCATGAAATCTCAAAACTGCAGCTGATGATGTGGATGTGGAGAGAAGGAAATGCTTTTACACTGCTGGTGGGCATACTGCTTGGTACAATCCTGAACCCCCAGAGCAAACTGAATTTTCTATGTGGTATACTCATATCCCTAGAAAGATAATAACCCGAAGGAATATTTACACAAGTAAAATAAATGAATAGATAAATAAATACCATTAGTAACAATTTTGCAATAAAAAAACAATAATTTGAAATTAGAAATATAAGTTTGAATCAAAGGTGAATCCCTTTTACCATTTACAAACTTCCAGTAAAAATAATACTTTGTGATGATCCCACAGAAGATGAGATGGATCTTACATGGCTTCAAGTGTCTGCGATCTTGTTTTAAAGCAGTTAATGCTCCTATATTTTGGCCAAGTTTTTACTTATGAGTAACATCCAGTGAACCATCTATTTGGAAAAAGCCAAAAGAGGCAACTCTGAGATATTTCACTGTGTTTAGAGTAAATCTCATCTTTGAACCATCTTTAAATGATTTCCTTCTATAAATACACATACATGGGGAGATGACGGTCAAAGGATACAAAGCTCCAATGGAGAAACAAGAATTTTTGACATTGAGATATATTGCACAGCATGGCAAATATAATAATGTACATTTCAAAATTACTAAGAACTTCAAAAGCATTTCAAATATTCTCACAAAAAAGTATTTCAAGTGATGGATATATTAACTAATTTGATTTAATTATTGTACATTGTACTTATAAATCATATTATCAGTTTGTACCCTAAAATACATACAACTATAATTTGTGAATTTATAATTAAAAATTAACAAAAAGAAAACAGTCAAAAAAAAAAGTCTGTCTCAAGTCATATAGATCTCCACCCACTGTTTTTTGAGAAACCACCAGAGATGTTAATGCCATAACTATGGCTGCTGCAGTGCCATTAGCATCACACTGGATTGGGGCTCTACTTCTAGTGAAGTTTCTATCTACCATAAAATCTCAAAGATCATATATTTGGATATGGCACTTCTTAAATTACCATAGTATCTTCCAATCTTGATCTTGCTGATAGAGTCTCATCACAAACATACCAATGCAAAGTGGGAATTATCACAATAAAAAGATCTTGTAAACAGATACTACCCTGTGTGTGCCATCAAGATCCAGCCAGACACAAGAGGCTTGTGTACAGACTTTGTAATGGATCTTTTCCCATAATATTAGATAATTCTCAATCTTGGTCTTGAAGCAATTGTAGAAAATGTAGTTCATCTATATCAAAAATTCTTCTTACAAAAATTAGGCTATACATTCACAACCAGTTCATTCCTTATTTTTTGCCTATACCTTGCATTATGAAGATTATTGCTTCAACACCATCTCCCTTTCAACTCCTAAAATTTTATGGAACTAACAAAGTACGGAACAGTCTAAACCAGTGGTTCTCAACCAGTGGATTACAACCCCTTTGGACTGTATTAAAAGTTTGCAGCATAGGAAGGTTGAGAACCACTGAACTAAACATTTTCTTAACATACCTATGACCTTTGGCTTGTTAACATATGGAAGCCACTATGAAAGTTTTGAGACAGAATGTGTTATGGTCCACTATTCCATATCTAAGAAACACAGTTGACAGCGTCCTGTCTGATCCACCCATGCAAGTTTCAACTTACTTGTCTTATTAGTATTGCTGGCAGGGCTTTGTTTATTTCTGTCTGTGTGGATTTTATATTTCTTGATTTTTGTGTATCTCAGAACTTTCTTAATAACCATAGGCAGGACAGTAATGTCCTTTCTGATCAAATCCTGCAACAAAAGAGTTAAAATAATTAAGGAGCTCTTACAGCTTCCAATCTAAGTAAATTATGCCTCTCTCCCCTGGTGAAAGCATTTCCTTCTTGGGATCTACATCCTCCAAACTGCTGCCTCCACACTGCAACAATGAAACCAAATTATGCCTAAAAATGAAGCCTATTTGCTAGAGCCCATTCTCACTTTCTACTGTTTAATTTCTGGAACCATATATTCAAACAAAAATATAGAAGAAATCAAATATCAGACTCTGATTAAAAGCATACACTACATACCTTTATGATGCACCTAAAATATGTCTTCCAGCTAACACCTTAAAAATCTATGGTAGCTAATGGGGAATTTTCTAAAATTAATGAATTCCATGGATATTAGATCTTGTTGTATTTGCTCTGTTGTAATACATTTCATGGTCATACTTAATGTTGAGATTAATATGATTTTGACTAAGACTCTGTGTCTGCAGATTTTGATGCCAGCAGAAATAATTCAGAAAAGGTGGGGAAAATTCGGTTGTTTTAAAACAATGTCTGCTTAGTGAAGGAAAGACAATGCACCCTCTAGGATGAAAGGTGATCAATGTGATCTGCTACCTTATGTCCAGCTACAACCCTGGGGATTAATTCAACATTGAAAAGGATGTGAGGAGATATCAGCTGTTAACATGCTGAGCACACATAGTTGCAGTAGTCAGATCATGCTTGGTGAGCTCCATGCAGGACACTAGGTATAATTTCTATCCTAGCTACCAGGGTCTGGAGGGTTTGGAGAAA
>NW_003852586.1:2081464-2084569 GCF_000181295.1 Otolemur garnettii
AAATAAATAAATAAATAAAATAAATAAATAAAATGAAAAAGAAGTCATCCAGATGTACTGCTTAATGTTCTGCCCAGTGGAAAGATTTTGTTTCACCACTATCTTTAAGAGATACTCCAGAGGGGGGCTGTAGCAAAAACCACATCCTACCACTGTGACACACAATGCTTATGCATATGTGAACTTGTTCTGGGAGTATTTCATCTTTTCAGTGGGAAAACCCCATTAATCTCTAGGCAGGGTTTAATGAGATCGGTTTAAAGCCATTGGTAGGTCTCTTGGCAGCCTAACTAACATGCTAAAATTATTTAATTGTTTTTCTGAAATTGCTCAGTCCTGTCTCATATTCTATTCACAACTTTCATACAGGCTTTTGTTCTTCTTTCATGAGTTGTAAGTCCAAAGCCTTAAGCTACTCTTTCCTTTTAATTTCTGAGTTTTCCAACTAAGAAGTACTCATTTCCTTTCTACACTTCCATTACTATCACACTGAAGAAATACTAAAATTTATCTCACACTTTGTAACACATCACAATCAATTATAATTTGAAGAATCATAACCGTTGCAAGAAACACATTACTAGTGTTCCATTTACTTCTGCCAAGAAAAGTATGCATATATGTTGGGGTTCCCATGGATCCCAACCTGGCACAGTGGTTGACAAGAAAGATACAGCTGGAAAAATCTAGGGACTTCACACCAAACTTAAAGCATAAAGTCTGCAATCCTAAAGATGAGACCAGTCTCCTTGGCAACTGGCTAACATGCCACATGGCCACCTGAAACAAGGCAGCCACAGTCCTACTTCTCATGGGTCTTTTACTGAGTACAGCAAAAGAATAAACATGCAAGAAACCAAAGTTAAAAAAAGAGAAAGGGGAGATTATGGGTCCCAGAAAGATTGGGTAAGTGGTAATGGTAGGATAAACAGGGATTCATCCTAAGTGGCCAGATAATGCATGCAAGGAAGAAACGGGGAAGTTAAGCAAGTTTTGTATCTTCAAGCAGACATCATAGCTTCTGTAAACTAAACTGCTAATTATAGGTTTCAGCCCAGTGGTACTGCTGATTCTTTCATGCAAGGATAGTCACACTGACATTGTCCTGACTAGGCAACCTCCAGACTCCTTTCTTCTTGATAAAGAGTACAGGGATGGCCCACCTTTATGCTTTACCCTGAGTTAGAGGTCCTTTGGGTACTCTGCCTTTCTAGCTCCCACACATATATGAGCCAAATATAATACCAATCAGACACTCAGCCAGAGTCTGAGCCATTTGAAATCTGTGACGTATAGATGCAGAACAAGATGTCAGACTAGAAACATCTCTTTAGCAGCCCCTCATGGTGAGACTAGGAAGAGAGGACTCCAGCTACCTCTGGCTGGGGTATCCTGCCCAGAAACGTCACTCCAGGGCCACAGAGAGGCAGGGAGGACTTCAGGAGATAATGAGGAGGTCAGAAGTGGAAGACTGGTACAGAAAGAAAGTGCCTGGGGGCAGGCAGATGCCATCCAGCCCTCTGATGAAGGGCTAGAGACAGAGAAGGCCTGTCCTGCAGTTACTTGTTTGTTTATTTGTTTGTTTTATTTTTTTTTAATTTGGGTTCTCACTTGAACTGCCTTGGAAGGGCTTAAGTGAGGAAGTGAACTTGAATGCTGCCTGACATCCAGGAATGAGCCACCAGATGGGATGGATCTCTCATCAGTTCTGTTACTAGCAGGATGACACCACTCTGGGAGAGCTGCCTGAGAGGAACAGTTGCAGGGTCCAAGTGTGCAGCCACCTCTGGTATACCTGCTGAGATTGGGCAGCTGCCTTGGGGGGAATTGAATTTCCCCAGCACTCCCAGGAAAGCCAATTTGTTGTCAGGTGTTACTGTTTGGAAGATCATGGCATATTTCCTAAGTAATCTGGCAAGAGCTTCAGGATATCAACATTGCGGGAATTGAACTCTAGTGAAGTGACTAAGCTTTGATTGAGGGCGAATAAATAAGGAAAATGGGACCAGTGTCCTGGCAAATAGACTGGTTTCTGGCCCCCATCTTATACAACAAAACCAGAGAGTGTTCTCCATCTCCAAACAAAATAGTGAAAACTGGTTTCCAGGAAATATATTACATTATAGATCTTTTTTCTCTTTTGTCCTGTCTTCTTGGAGCACCAACAGGTGTCTAGGCAGTATATTGCTTTATATCTATATAAATTGAAAATATTATGTATATATAAAAATTGTTGCTTTGCTTTGCTGCATTTTTACTTTTTCAGTTTTACTTTCCTTTCCTCAATATGAAGGGCTCCATTTGTCCTACGGGTTTTTTTGCTTTTGTTTTTCTTTTCTATTTTGTTCCCTTTTTTAGCTGCCTTGGTAAAGATTTTTTTTTACTTTTCTCATTTTTCCACATAAATTCTTCAGAAAACAACTAAGATATCCCCTTTTTATATATTACATAATTTTCTTCTTAATTTTAAATTTATTTTAATTATTATATATTTTTCTGATATACTTTACTCTATTTCACACTATATTATATTTATGGGACAGAACCTCACTCTGAGACTTGGACTGGGATGCCATGACATTGGGCTGGCTCAAGGAGGCCTTGAGCTGCTGTTTTAGGCATCTTTCCAGCTTTGGCTTTGGAAAGACAGTATTGGTAGTTCCCCACTGTGACATACTGCTATGCTTTTCTATATTTGGCAAAGGAGAGGTCTTTCTTTTGCTCAGACAGGTAAGGACCTCCGGATTTCAAAGACCTAGTCAGCCCTGTCTGCCACAGTCCTGAAATTTTGGGTATGGGTCAAAAACCTTGCAGAAGACCACTATTATTCCCACATCTGTCTTTCTGCCTTCTTCTCTCTCTTTTTTTCTTAAAATTATTTCTTCCTTTGGTGTATGTGGCTGGTGCTATAACCACTGTGCTATGGTGCTGAGTCAGTCTCAACACTTTTAATTTTATTTTTCTTCCATTGATCCCCACCAATTCCACAGGTGTTATAGGACTCTGGCCCTGGGGTATGGGAACCTGGAAAAACAATGAAGGGAATGAAAGGCAAAGTGAAAAACAACCAAAAGGAAATCCAAAAGCTGAGCCAAATAATGAATG
>NW_003852586.1:2084589-2085947 GCF_000181295.1 Otolemur garnettii
ACATGCCACATGGCCACCTGAAACAATGCAGCCACAGTCCTGCTTCTCATGGGTCTTTTATTGAGTACTAGAATAAACATGCAAGAATGCACAGCAACCAAAGTTAAAAAAAGAGAAAGGGGAGATTATGGGTCCCAGGAAGATTGGGTAAATGGTAATGGTAGGATAAACAGGGATTCATCCTACGTGGCTAGATAATGCATGCAAGGAAGAAACAAGGAAGTTAAGCAAGTTTTGTATCTTCAAGCAGACATCTTAGCTTCCATAAACTAAACTGCTAATTATAGGTTTCAGCCCAGTGGTACTGCTGATTCTTTCATGCAAGGATAGTCACACTGACATTGTCCTGACTGGGCAACCTCCAGACTCCTTTCTTCTTGATAAAGAATATAGGGATGGCCCACCTTTATGCTTTACCCTGAGTTAGAGGTCCTTTGGGTACTCTGCCTTTCTAGCTCCCACACATATATGAGCCAAATATGACACTGATCAGACACTCAGCCAGGGTCTGAGCCATTTCAAATCTATGACGTACAGATGCAGAATAAGATGTCAGACTAGAAACATCTCTTTAACAGCCCCTTATGGTGAGACTAGGAAGAAAGGACTCCAGCTACCTCTGGCTGGGGTATCCTGCCCAGAAACGTCACTCCAGGGCCACAGAGAGGCAGAGGGGACTTCAGGAGATAATGAGGAGGTCAGAAGCAGTGGAAGACTGGCACAGAAGGAAAGTGCCTGGGGGCAGGTAGATGCCATCCAGCCCTCTGATGAAGGGCTAGAGACAGGGAAGGCCTGTCCTGTAGTTACTTGTTTATTTGTTTGTTTTATTTTTTTAATTTGGGTTCTCACTTGAACTGTCTTGGAAGGGCTTAAGTGAGGAAGTGAACTTGAATGCTGCCTGGCATCCAGGAATGAGCCACCAGATGGGATGGAGCTCTCATCAGTTCTGTTACTAGCAGGATGACACCACTGTGGGAGAGCTGCCTGGGAGGAACAGTTGCAGGGTCCAAGTGTGCAGCCACCTCTGGTATACCTGCTGAGATTGGGCAGCTGCCTTGAGGGAAATTGAATGGCCCCAACACTCCCAGGAAAGCCAATATGTTGTCAGGGGTTACTGTTTGGAAGATCATGGCATATCTCCTAAGAAATCTGGCAAGAGCTTCAGGATCCCAACATTGTGGGAATTGAACGCTAGTGAAGTGACCAAGCTTTGATTGAGAGTGAATAAATAAGGAAGATGGGACCAGTGTCCTGGCAAATAGACAGTGGTTTCTGGCCCCCATCTTATACAACAAAACCAGTGAGTGTTCTCCATCTCCAAACAAAATAGTGAAAACTGGTTTCCAGGAAATATATTA
>NW_003852586.1:2087184-2089033 GCF_000181295.1 Otolemur garnettii
GTACTACACAAAGCATTCAAATTATACAAAGTATAGGAATCCCTTAAGAGGAAGAATAACTTTCCAAAGGAGTGGAAGCCCTACTGGAGGATATCACAAATGGAAATTTCCCAAGCATCACCAAAGATTCTCACAAGCTCCTTTTAGAGGGATATTAAATCCTGGGTTATCTCAAGAAAAACCAGAACATCTCTGTGCAGTGCCTGTGGATCAAAGGAATAGGGTGCTGGCTATATATATATATATATACCCCCCAAACCCAGCCCTGGCCATAAACAGAAAAAAAAAAAAAAAAACCCAGAACATCTCCAAAATACATTGTAACGAATCTGTCCAAAGTCAAGACAAAAGAGAAAATTCTACAAGCAGCCATGAGGAAGTGCCAATTGACTGAAAGGGGAAGATTCATCAGAGTGATGGCAGAGTTTTCCGTTGACACTTTTCAAGACAGTAAAAAGTTTAACTTTCATAAACACAACAATCAAAAGAATTTTTATACCAGAATTCTATATTCTGCTAAACTAAACTTTAATTTTATTGGAGAATTTAATTCTTTTACTGATATTGAAACATTAAGTAAATTCACCACTATATGACCACCTCTATAGGAAGTACTCTGACCTGTTCTCTACATTGATGATCACAAAACACCACTAGCAAAGTGGTCAGGAACTAAAGGACAAAATCTATTTTGTGTGAGAGCACAAAGGATAAAACTAAGCAATGGATTTTCACAAATTGAGATGAAAGGAACTGCACCATACTTATCAGTTCTCCCAATAAATGTAAATTGCTTGAATTCCCCACTGACGAGGTATAGACTAGTTGACTGGGGAAAAAAGCACAAGTCATCCATATGTTCTCTCCAGGAAATGCACCTGGCTTTGAAGAACAAATCAAGACTCAGGGTAAAGGGATGGAAAACAGTATTATTAGCTCAAGATGGATAAGAGATTTAAATCTAAGACATGAAATAATAAAAATCCTGGGGAAAAAAGCATGGTGAAAACTCTGAAGAAAGTAGAACTGAGGAAAGATTTTTATGAAGAAGACTTCTGTGGCAATTGCAGCAAAAACAAAATAAAAAAATGGGACATAATTAAGCTGAGAACCTTCTTCATGGCTAAGGACACAACAATTCAAGCAAGTAGACAAACTTTAGAAAGAATAGGAATAGATATTTGCATGTTATGAATCTGACAAAGGGTTGATAAAAAGAATCTATAGAGAAATTCAAAGTAACCAAAAAAATGAGTAAGTAATCCCATCCATTACTGGACAAGAGACATGAACAGAACCTTCTCTGAGGAAGATAGATGAATGGCTAATGAATATAAGAAAATATGGAGGTGGGGGCAAAATGGCCAACTGGAGCCAGCTTTCCACAGAGGCTCCTATCCATAAAGAGAGTTAAAGAACAAAAGTTTCTCAAGTAAGCCGATGGTTCAGAGCTGAACCAAGAGAGAAGATTGAAGAGTGCACATCACCCATGCTGAGGCAAGCTACTATCCCAAGGAAACAAACAATAAGTAGACAACCCGTCACCAGTCCCCTCCCCCATGAGAAGGACTTGCAGAGAACTTTCTACAAACAAGCAAGCAGAGTTCAGATCTTCTCTTATTTTATGCCATGGGAGAGAGCCACCAAAAACCGGATCTCCTTTCCCAGGGAGAACCCACCTGGATGCCTTAGCATTCTCCAGCCAGACATAAAACTGAACATATATTCTACCCAAAATTCTGAACTGCCAGCACTCCCATTCACCCACACCCTGAGGTGTGGAAGCCTGCCTCCCACAGCGTCCAGATTCCTGGGCAATTTCTCAAGAGGTATGAGCAAGGTGTGAGCT
>NW_003852586.1:2089218-2089974 GCF_000181295.1 Otolemur garnettii
TGGGCAGTCATGGGTGGAGCAGACCTGGGATGGAAACGCAGGCCCAGTGAGAAAGGTACCTGCCTAGGTGAAGTATGGTGGGGAATGAGGGGGGAATATGCACACCCAGAGGCAGAATTCTCCCAAGGTGGAGTTGAATTATAATTGCTGCTTTTGAGAGCCCAAGATGCACCCAGCCCCCAGTACAGCATAGCCAGGACAAGGGTGTGCTCAGCAGCAGCACCAGCCCAGGGTGGGACAGGAACTGAGAGCCTTTTGTGAGCTCCCATTTCACCCGCCCCAACACAGTGTGCAGGGGTGAAAGACACACCAGCTCCAGGAGAATAGACTGGTGGTGGGTGGCAAAGGGTAGGGCTGAGTCTCAGCTTCTATGAACTCTCGCAGTGGAGCACAGCCAAGACAGAATTACAAATTCTGTGAGAATACAAGTGGCTGCAACATCACCCGTGGTGGGGCCAGAACTGAGTGCCACTCCCCAGCTTCCATTAAGCACCCACAGTAGTCAAGCTTTAACTCCACATGCCAGCTGATGGCAGAGTGGGGTTGCCTGGCTGAGGAGGCATTAATCACCCTGTGACTCTGGCAGGTGCAAATTCCTGGCACATTTGCTCATTTGCCCACAGCCCCATAGGGTTACCAGGGACTGGGTGTGGCAGAGGTGCAAGGTGGAGAAAGAGACACCAGACTCCCCAGACTAACTCATTTGCTGGGCGAGCCTTTCAGGCTCAACAGAGCACCCTAGTGAGCCACAATTGA
>NW_003852586.1:2090885-2092675 GCF_000181295.1 Otolemur garnettii
ACATTATAATTAACTTTGCGAAAGTTAATAGAAGGAGAAAATTATGCAAGCAGCCAGACATAAGAAAACCATAACCTACAAGGGGAAGAATATTAGAATGACTATAGATCTCTCTGATGAAACTTTTCAAGACAGAAGAGGATGGTCATCGACTTTCAACCTCCTAAAACAAAACAACTTTCAACCCAGGATCCTGTATCCAGCTAAACTGAGTTTCACTTATGATGGAGAAATTAAATGCTTTAATGACATCCACATAGTAAATAAATTTGCCATAGCTAAACCAGGTCTCCAAGAAATTCTCAGACCCATCCAACACAATGACCAACACAATGTTCTACCACCAAAGTAAACGTACTCAGAAACTTTTGCCCAAATCCCAACTTCCACAGTGGCAAAAGGATTAAAAATGTCCACTGGACTTTCAAAAAACTCAATACCCCTGTATTTAACCACAAATACTACCAGGCTTATCAATACTCTCAATTAATGTGAATGGCTTAAATTGTCCGCTATAGAGGCACAGGTGAGCTGACTGGATATGAAAACTCAAGTCAGATATCTGTTGTATACAAGAATCTCATCTTTCCTTAAAAGATAAATATAGACTCAGGTTAAAGGGATGGACATCTATAATTCATGCAAATGGAAAGCAGAAAAAAAGATGGTATTGTAATTTTATTTGCAGATACAATAGGCTTTCAATCAACAAAAGTAAGGAAAGATAATGATGGTCACCTCATTTATTTGTTAAGGGCAACACTCAACATGATGAGATTTCAATTATTAACATTTATGCACCCAACCAGAATGCACCTCAATTTATAAGAGAAACCATAACAGACATGAGCAACTTGATTTCCTCCAGTATCATAACAGTCAGAGATTTTAACATCCCTTTGGCAGTGTTGGATAGATCCTCCAATAAGAAGCTAAGCAAAGAAATTTTAGTCTTAAACTTACCTATTCAACATTTGGGTTTAACAGAAATCTACAGAGCATTTCATCCTCACAAAAGTGAATACACATTCTTCTCATCAGCTTGTGGAACATCCTCCAAAATTGATCACATCTTAGGTCACAAGTCTAACTTCAGCAAATTTAAAACAATAGAAATTATTCCTTGCATCTTCTAGGACCATCATGGAATAAAAGTTGAACTCAGTAACAACAGGAATCTGCATACTCATATGTAAATACAGAAACTGAAAACACTTATGCTGAATGATATCTGGGTCATAGATGAGATTTGAAGGAAATTACCAAATTTTTTGAACAAAATGATAATGAAGACACGAATTACTGGAACCTCTGGGATACTGCAAAGGCAATCCTAAGAGGGATATTTATAGCATTGCAAGCCTTCCTCAAGAGAATGAAAAGAGAGGAAGTCAAAAACTTAGTGGAACATTTCAAGTAACTGGAAAAGGAAGAATATTCCAACCCCAAACCCAGCAGAAGAAAAGAAATAACCAAAATTAGAGCAGAATTAAATGAAATTGAAAACAAAGGAATTATACAACAGATCAATGAATCAAAAAGTTGGTTTCTTGAAAAAGCCAATAAAATAAATAAACTTTTGGCTCACCTAACCAGAATAAAAAAGAGAAAAATTTCTAATTTCATCAATCATAAATGATAGAGGGGAAACAACAACAGACTCCTCAGAAATTTAAGAAATCCTTAATGTATGTTATTAAAAAAATTTATTCTCAGAAATATGAAAATCTGAAGGAAATAGACCAATACTTGGAAGCACACAACCTTCCTACACTTAGCAAGAATGAAGT
>NW_003852586.1:2092922-2094083 GCF_000181295.1 Otolemur garnettii
TATGAAGCAAGCATCACCTTGATCCCTAAACCAGGAAAAGACCCAACAAGAAAAGAAAATTATAGACCAATATCTCTAATGAATATTGATGTAAAAATATTCAATAAGATCCTAGCAAACAGAATCCAGCAATACATCAAACAAATTATGCATCATGAACAAGTGGGTTTTATCCCAGGGTATCAACGCTGGTTCAATATACATAAATCTAGAAATATAATACATCACATAAACAAAATAAGAAACAAACACATAGGATTCTCTCAATTGATGCAGAAAAAGCTTTTGATAACATCCAACATACTTTCATGATCAGAACACTTAAGAAAATAGGTATAGAAGGGGACATTTCTTAAACTGATAGAGGGCGTTTACCACAAACCCACATCCACTATCATATTGAATGGAGTAAAATTGAAAACATTTCCACTCAGATAAGAAACAAGGCAAAATTCCCCACTATCTCCACTACTTTTTAACATTGTAATGAAAGTCTTAGCTATTGCAATCAGGCAAGAAAAGGCGATCAAGGGTATCCATATAGGTTCAGAGGAGATCAAACTTTCACTCTTCACAGATGATATGACTGTATACCTGGAAAACCCCAGGGACTTAACTAGAAACCTCTTACAAGTGATCAAGGAATACAGCAGCATCTCAGGATACAAAATCAATACTCACAGATCAGTAGCATTTATATATAGCAACAATAGTCAAGCTGAAAAAACAGTCAAGGACTCTATTTCTTTTGCAGTAGTGCCAAATAAGATGAAATGTCTGGGAGTGTGCTTAATAAAGGACATGAAAGATCTCTATAAAGTGAACCTTGAAAATCTGAGAATAGAAATAGTGAAGATGTCAACAAATGGAAAAACACAGCATGCTCATGGCTGGCAAGAATCAAAATTGTTAAAATGTTCCTACTACCCAAAGCAACCTACAGATTTAATGCAATCCCTATTAAAGCACCTCTCTCATACATTAAAGATCTGGAAAAATTAGTGCTTCATTTTATATGGAAAAAGAAAAAAATTCAAATAGCCAAGACATTACTCAGAAATAAAAACAAATCAGGAGAAATCATGCTATCAGCCTTCAGACTATATGATAAATCTATAGTGATCAAAGCAGCATGGTACTGGCACAAAAATAGAGAAGGGG
>NW_003852586.1:2095538-2096023 GCF_000181295.1 Otolemur garnettii
ATGGTAGGGCCACATCCACGGAGCATATTGCAAGGGTACAAGTCAAATCTATCAATAGAAGAGAAATGTCTTAACACAATAATTAAGTAAATGAGGTGAATGCTATGTTGATTAGTTTGATGTAAGCACTCCAAATTGTATAAAAAATCAACACATTGTGCCCCACAAATGCATAAATGTATTCATGATCTATGTGTATATGACTTAATAAAAGGAAAAAAAATAGAAAATATGCTCACTGTTCTTAATCATCAGAGAAATGACCAGTGAGTCCCCGGTCTGTTAGGTTTTCTCCTCTGGATTCACAGTGGGTGAGTCTCCAGTCTGTTAAGTTTTCTCCTCTGGACTCACAGAGGGTGAGTTCCCAGTCTGTTAAGTTTTCTCCTTTGAACTCACAGGGGGATGAGTCCCTGGTCTGTCAGGTTTTCTTCTTTGGACTCACAGGGGGTGAGTTCCCGGTCTGTTAAGTTTTCTCCTCTGGACTC
>NW_003852586.1:2096131-2100120 GCF_000181295.1 Otolemur garnettii
CTCTGGACTCACAGGGGGTGAGTCCCTAGTCTGTTAAATTTTCTCCTCTGGACTCACAGCGGGTGAGTCCCTGGTCTGTCAGGTTTTCTTTTTTAGACTCACAGCGGCTGGGTCCCTGGTAGGTTCCTGTTCCCCATGTTCACCCCTTCCTATGTTGGTGACATTGTTTGAAACCTGTCAGTCATTTTTATATTTGACTTGTTGATTCCAGTGTTTTATTCAGTGTCTCCTCAAGGGCTGGACAAGGCCCCAGTCCACTGACCCTGAACTTGAGTGGATCATGGATCAATTCTTTCAGGGAGCTCTCTTAGGTTTCAATCCAGGAGAGGCCTGTGTGTTTTACTTCCTCCTCCTTTTTCTGGTAAACTGATCATTTTCTATCTCTGAGACTGGTCATCACTTTTGTTTGTATGTGTCCAATATCACTTGCTTCCTGCTGCGCTCTCGACTTGTCAAATTTGTGTTTGTTCTGCTGTTTCCAATAGTTTGTTGGAATTCCTTTTGAGGATTAGTGAATTCTGAATTTGGGTGTCAACATTTCTGTTATCTTGTCTGTCAGCATGACAATGTACAATTTGTTTTAACCCAGGCTACCGCCACTGGTTGTGGCTAGGGCACAAGAGCTGCTTTTCACTCAGGGGACAGCTGCTGAGAATTTCTCAGCCCCTGGTGAAAGACTGACTCTGTCTCCCTGCCTGACCCTGCCAAATTATTTGATTAAATTACTAGCCTTCACTTCTCTCTCTTATATCCCTTATGTCTCTCCTGCCCTCAACATCGCTTTCCGTGTGGGAGTTAAACTTTACTGTACAGTGTTGCTCTGAAATCTTGGTCTGTTTGGCAGCATACTACACTGACTGACTCCTATCTTTCTTACATGGCCCTTTTGTACTTCCTCATTTTATTTTGACACTGTAGTGTAAATAACCCACTTGTGTTTGAGACCCTCTCTTTCCAGCAATTAAAGAGTTACTACAAAGTTTTTTAAAACTGTTCCTATTTTTGGCTGCTAAAAACTATGGTTGTTATGTTACAAATATTATTAGACATTGTTCATGTCCAGCCCCATCAGCTCTGTCATTTTATGTCATTTGTTCAGTGTTTATTAAAGGATTGGTCTTGGCCTGAAACAGTCTCGTATTGAACTGAAGAGAAAAGGAAAACAATTACAAAAGAATTTGGAAAAAAGTTCCCTAGAATTCAGCATTTTATGCCTTGAGACACCTGAGTTCTAGTTCTTGCCAGCAATTAGAGGTACCTTCTTCTATATTGTTAGTATACATGTCTGTCTATTTTAATTTACTGTTTCCCTGCAACATTCTGGTTCTCTGATGGGAGTGTTCCCCAGTACCCTAACTGATGCCATTCCCTAAGAGCCCTCCCATACTAATTACATGGTGAGGAGGGCTCTGGCAGAGTGAACGAAAGGTCCCATGGTGGTCCTCTGTGACAGCAGTTGACCAATAGAGGAATGAACATGCAGGGGAAGAGCAGGCTCTGACAATGAACCTGCTTCTGTAACTCCATCTCTGAAGTAAAAGGTAAAATATAAACCCCTGTGTATTCCACAACTTCCTCACCTCTGGAAAATGAAGGTTAACTACCCTACCCACCTGTTTGTATAGAATCTTAAGGCTAAGTTAAACACCTAACTCCTTTTCTATTACACACTTTTAGAGAAACTTTACTGAAACTTTGAATACAATTTTCCTTTTCTAAGCTTGGAATTAAAAATAAAAGTAACCAGTAAATGTGGGAGAGAGAGATGTGTAGAAAGACTTGAGTAGAAAGATGTAGTTTTAGTCAGGAAGGATTATAGGAAAAAGGGCTATATTCCTCTGGCCAAAAAAGCTGTTTGAGAGAGAGCAGTGAAAAGACTTTCTGCAGGCATACTTGTGAAAAACTGAGGCAGAATCCCATATGGCTAGATTGGTTGTGGGCCTAAAACCCCCCAACCTAAGTTTGGCCTGATTGATTGCAGGCATAAAAAAACCCTGACTTAAGGCCCACATGGGAACAGAGGTTTGCAAACAAATTTCTGTATGCCCTAGAATGCCTTGTTTAAAGATCGAAGTAACTGCCTCCAAACGGTGAGGTCAATAGGACAAATTTTCAAACCATCTCAGTCCTCCATAACCTCAGACTTCATCAGATAAGAACAAAGAAGTAATGACTAACGTGTTCTCCACAACATATTTTCCATTAAGTTATATTAAACCAGGTTATGTTGAAAGGGTTATGTTAAAAGGTGTATGTTGGGTGCACTATCAGATTACTAGGGAGGAGCTACTCACAAAGTAGTCACAAGATGTTTAAATGGATTAATGAAGTCATTGATGTCCAATGCGCATGTGCAGAGGGATTGTAATGAATATTAATGAGGTCATTAATGTATAGTGAGCATGTGCAAAACTGACTATATAAACCTACAGTAAATAAAGAGGCTCGCCATTTTGCCTGAGCAAGCAAATTGTCACCTTTATTTAAAATACAATTTCAATAAGTGTACTTATTCTCCATGACATGGCTTTTCCATGAGACCCCAATGGCAACAAAGGATAACAGAAAAGAGAATAATTTTGTATAAAAAATCTTGTGTGAAAAATTTTTATCTTAAAGTAACTGGCAGTTTTAAAAGGAAAATTCAGACAAAAGTAAAGGATTTTAAATGGTTGAAAAATGGTGTGTATAAGTTGTAAATGTTTATGAAAAATTTAAAAGAATTTCAAAATGTAATAATTTAGCTGAACTAAGCTGATTTGTTATAGTTTGAAATATTGCTGATTCTTTGTGTTTTGTTTTCTAGAAATCAAGAAAACTATTTTCTATCTTTTAAGCTATTTATAGCTTTTAAAGTATGAATTATGAGCAGAATCTGAAACATGTATTTTTTCTCTCTCCTTAATTTCTCTAAAATTTAAAAGCCATTTGTAACTATTCTTAATTCCTGACAATACAGTTATTTGCATAAGTTTAATAAGAATCTGTTTCATTCTATAGAATAATAAAAACACTGGTTAATTTACCAAAGCTTTGTCTGGAATAGCATTTCCAGAGGTGTCCAGACTGCACTAAGAGATTAAAGTAGACTTTATAAAGCCAATAAAAAAGCCCTTTAAAAAAGGAACTGGCTGGATACCCATCAATAATGTTTCCTGATCTGTGGTATGTAACAAAGGTAACTTCCTGACAGGTCTGAGAATCGAAATGTGCTTGGGAACTTCAAGAGAAAAAGAATTTACCCAATGCATACAGGTATCTAATGGCATAGATGAAACCTGGGCTCGTGAAAGGCTTCAAGTCTAACTAAAATCCCTTATAAAAGATTCCAGCAAAGCCAATTTTAAAAGAGAAGCCTAAATGAATAAAAATTAATTATTCTTACTACAGTCTATGCAAATAGTCAGACCCAGTATACTGAAGGTACAGTTTAGGACAACTAATTTGATTGAAAGGAAAATTGGAGAGAGAAAAATAGTTCAAGGAAAAAAAAAAAGAGAAAGGCTATGACCCACCTGTATTAAATCCCAGCCTATAATGTCAACTCATAAAATGAAACATAATTGTTTTACTAAAGTGATTTGTTAAATGAAAGACTGACCAAAGAGTATAGAATTATATACAGTAGTTATAGTTGCTCTAAAGCCTTAAGACTCAACAAAGGTCACCTGTTAGCTACACTGGGAAAACTTGTGCAGTTTTAAATGTTATCCGCTGAATCTATTAACCAGAAAAATCATCCCATAGTTTATGTTGCTACTTTGGTTTAAATTTAACAATGAACTAGCCTTCATAACAGAAAGAATGCAAATAATAACTAAAACTTTGAGTATCATACCTGGAAACTATATGTAACTTACAGGCCCCAACAGTTAAATAAAGTAAAATGTGTAAACAGAACTATAAAAGCAGAAATTGGCAAACTGCCAGGGAGCAAAGCTTAAGTAAATATGGGCCTTGCCACTAATGTTGTTCAAAGTGGCCTCTGC
>NW_003852586.1:2100776-2102886 GCF_000181295.1 Otolemur garnettii
CCCTGGGTTAGACACTCAGTGGAAATTTCCACGGAGCACCTGAAGCAGGTTGAGCTTACTCACAATAACCACCAAGTTCCACTTCTGTAAACAAGCTTGCTCAGCTTGCTAGATACCTAGAAAGTCCTGAATCCTTGAATTCACTCCCCCCTTGCACCTCTACCCCCTTTAACACCTCCAACCGCTAAAGCTGGGAAAGCTTGGCTGCTGTCTGTCTTGGCAGTGGGTCAATCTATCTAAGTAAAGGACTGTGTCACTTTTAAATTTATCTCAAGTGTTCTTCCTTTATGACTTGCAATTTAGGCACAGCAGTAAAATATCACAAGAATGGAAAAGCAACTGTCCACTATACTCCATACTAATGGAAAGCCAGTAGATGATCTAGTACACACCCCCATAAGAGAAAAATTCAATTCAATTGAAGTTAGTAGGGAGGGGAAGCAGGGGAATTGGTGCTCTCTCAGCTAGGGGGCACAATGTGGGTGTGTATGGCACACCTTCTGGGTGAGGGGCACAACTAGGAAAAGGACTCCACATAACAAATGCAAAAATTGTAACCTATTGTTTGTACCCTTGTATTAATCTGAAATTTAAAAAAAGAAAAAGAAAATGCTGTATGATACATTTACAAATGTAATACATTTCGGTTAAGCATTGATGAGATTAAATCTATTGCCTACAATTAAAAAAAAGAAACCTTGTAACTTTTACCATTCTGATAGCCAGCAGTTGAATATTAATCTTTGTTTTCCCAAGTCCAGGTAGCTCAATATCAGGTGATCACTCTGTAACTCTCGCCATTCCTATGGTAAATAAACTCTTTCTTTTATTAATCTGTCTGAACTGTGATTCGATCTCACAACTAACTTTTGGGGGACAGGGCAAGTTTCCCCTCCCCTTAAGGTGTCCAGTGTGTTACCATTAAAGCAGCACATGGTCCTTGAGGGTGTGGGATAGGGAATGCGTATTCTCCTAACACTTCTGGCACTTTGCACTTAGTGTAGACTGGATGTATGTTAGTGTGTGTATGTTTCTGTGTGTGAAATATTAACTATAATTTTTTTTAATTCTTTCATCACTTATATAGGTAATAAATGTGTTTTATTACTAAGTTCTAGAATGCTGAATCAACACTTTACTGAGACATTGCATATGTTTGATTCCTTTCAATGAATATTTAACTTGCAAAGAACCTATGACCTTTAATCTTAAAAATTAATTTTTAACTTCCATGCCTAAAGTTCCTCTCAACTCTGCTCAGTGGACACTCAGACCTGCAGACCCCGCGAGGAGTCATGGTCATGGCTTCCCGGCGCTGTGTGCTGGCAGTCCTGCTGCTGCAGCTCTGCTGCTCTGGTGGGCTCGGCGGGAAGGTCCTCGTGTGGCCCTGTGACATGAGCCACTGGCTCAACACCAAGTGCATCCTGGAGGAGCTCACCAGGAGGGGCCATGAAGTGACGGTGCTGACCCAGCCCCAGACCACTCTCCTTGATTACCAGGCACCTTCTCCACTAAAATTTGAGGTGGTCCCTATGCCATCTGACAAAATGTACTTTGAAAATCCAAAAAAAAAATTTCCAGACCTAGTTGCTAATGTTTTGCCAGCCTTACCTTCCTGGCAATCAGTAATAAAAACGAATGATTTCCTTATTGAAATGAAGGGACATTTTAAACTTGTGTGTGAGAGTGTTGTCTACAATCAGACACTGATGAAAAAGCTGCAGGAATCCAACTACAATGTAATGGTGATCGACCCCACGCTGCCATGTGGGGACCTGGTGGCTGAATTGCTTGGAGTGCCCTTTGTGCTCACACTTAGAGCGTCTTTGGGAGGCAATATGGAGAGAGTGTGTGGAAAACTCCCAGTTCCACTTTCCTATGTGCCTGTCCCTATGATAGGACTAACTGACAGAATGACTTTTCTGGAAAGAGTGAAAAATACAATGCTTTCGGTTTTCTTCGACTTCTGGATCCAGGATTATGACTTTCATTTTTGGAAACAGTTTTACAGTGAAGTATTAGGTAAGTGACTCTTCCTTTCACTTTAATTTAAATTTACAAAGAAAAATAGAAAAAATCATAATATATATGACATTGCATATGAGTCCAC
>NW_003852586.1:2111218-2114326 GCF_000181295.1 Otolemur garnettii
AAGGTGTATAAAACCACATTCTCCTCGCCGTCTGTTCACAGACACGGAGGCGGATTCCTCTTGGCGGCTGCTGAGCCAGCGCAGCGTCCTGCCCAGGCGGACAGAGCCCGGCTCGCTCGGATCTGCGCCTTAGGACGCGGGCAGCGCACCAGGAGAGCTGGGCCAGGGAGGGTTCTATTATTAATGCTTTGAGGAAACGCCTTACTATTTGCCATAATGGGTACAGCATTCGCGTACTAACTTACATGTCTACCAGCAGTATATAAAAGGTCCTCTTTCTCCACATTCTTCTTGGCATTTCTTTTTATGCCACTGTAACTGGAGTAAGGTGACATCTCCTTGTGGTTCCGCCAGCATCTCTCTAATGAGTCGGTACGGTGAGCATTTGTCATCAAGTTTTTGGCCATTTCTTCTCTCTAGAAATGCCTAATTGCATGAAACTGAAGGTTAAAAAAGGAGTATCTATTCAGACCTTTTGTCCATTTTTAAATTACATTGTATCTTTTTTCAATCGAGTTATTTGACTTCCTAACAAACTAGAGAACTTTGGAACAATTGCATAGTCTGCAATATCTGGTCCCATGTTGCAGGTCACCCCTTCAGTTTGTTGATTTTTCATTGCTCTGCAGATGGTCAATACTTCTGTGTAATCTCATGTGTCTATATTTCTTTTCTTGACTGTGCTTTTGAGGTTCTATTCAAAAAACCTTTGTCCAGACCAATGTCTGAGTTAGTAAATTCTGTCTTTAGAATTTGATGTCAACGAAACATGAGAAAAACTGTACTCTCATCACGTTTAGTACAATGATTCTACTGTGTGCATTTCTGAGCAATTAATTACTGTGTATGTAAGCCCTTCAGTTCACCCACAGACGACTTCTTAAACAGACGAGGTGGTAATACAGGTGGGAGCATACAAACAGTGTAACTGTATACCTGATAACTCCCCAGAACTTTATTTTACAGTGTAAGTAAATTCTTTTTTACTCTTCATGATATTGTACCTCTGTAATGCCAAAATCATTTTTTCTCTGCAGGAAATGGAAGAATTTGTCCAGAGCTCAGGTGAACATGGTATTGTGGTGTTTTCTCTGGGGTCAATTGTCCAAAATCTTACAGAAGAAAAAAGTAATCTCATTGCTTCAGCCTTGGCCCAGATTCCACAGAAGGTCAGTACAACCTCCAGTTCTGACAGGTGGCTATTCAAACTCTGGAAGAAGTGTGAGTTCCATCTGAACTTGAATCTCATTTTCCATTTAGGATGACAGGTTAGGTAAAAATCAGTGTTAGGTAAACATTTTACAAAACATTATAATAGGGTATTTGGGTGCAATTTATCATTAGCCTACTGAGCCTTGCTGTTGCTATGAAAACAACGCACTTTTTTGACATTTGTCTGTAATAGAAATGAAACACAGAGTTGTCACTTCACATTTTAGGATTTGAAATTTTATGGCCTTTGCTGACTACTCCAGGAAAAGTCCTAAACTGTCTTGGCTCTAAGAACTGCATCCTCCCAAAATGGGGATACTGATACAGCAAAGATAGAGAGGAATTGTGTTCTAGAACATTTTCCACATATTCATTTGTATCAGAACTTTATCCAGTAGGGTTAGGGATAAGAGTAGAAGCTTAAATTTATGTACTCTTTCTTTCTTTTTTTGAGACAGAATCCCAAGCTGTCACCTTGGGCAGAGTGCTATGACATCACAGCTCACAGCAACCTCCAACTCTTGTGCTTAAGTGATTCTCTGGCCTCAGCCTCCCTAGTAGCTGGGACTACAGGCTCCTGCCAGCTATTTTGTTGTTGTTGTTGTTGTTGTTATAGTTGTCATTGTTTGTCTGGCCTGGGCTGGATTTGAACCTACCAGCTCTGGTGTATGTGTCTGGTGACCGAGCCTCTGAGCTACAGGCAATAAGCCTATGTACTCTTTCTAATGAAGTAGAGCTTTCTAGAGTTAAAAGTCTATTACAATTTTAATATTTTCATGTTACAATCTGCATGTTATAATTTATAATACTCAATTAATTTTAACTTTGTTTTTACTACAACTGTATGTTTCTACTCTTCAGATAGTGGTGTTATGTAATATCTAAAACAGCAGTTCTCAATCTGTGGGTGGTGACCCCGTTGGACCATTGGAGAACACATCCTTCATATCAGATATTTACATTACAATTCATAACAGTAGCAACATTACAGTTCTGAAGTGGCAACGAAAATAATTTTATGGTTGGGGGCACCACAACATGAGGAACTGTATTAAAGGGTCATGGCATTAGAAAGATTGAGAACCACTGATCTAAAAGATCTTTTTACTTTTTATTTGGTTACATTACTCAAAACTCACTAATGCTGTTATTCTGTCATTTAACTTGTGAAATACATATATTTTCTTCCACAGGTTTTGTGGCGACACAAAGGGAAGAAGCCAGCCACATTAGGAGCCAATACTCAGCTCTATGATTGGATACCCCAGAATGACCTTCTCGGTGAGACTATAAGACAGTGACAACAGCATTTGAAGAGGGACAAACTGAATCACTGTTGGACAGCTAGTATATTCAACAAACATTTAAACATTGTAGATGTATTTCCTTTTACCTCCAATTTTATGCTAGATACAATTAAACAACGGGCCACTTATTTTATAGATTCACATTTTCTATTGTTAAGGCAAAATTGTCATACAATTCAGTGAGGACTAATGTCTTTGGCAGCAGTGACCTATGTGCTCATCTTTACAGAGAATGCTGAATGCTGCTGCCTTCCCTGACTCTTCTCAGTGTCTTCCCCTTAGATTCTGAATTTCTTTTAACACTTTATAATAAGAATCTCCAATTTCTCATCCAATTCTCAACTAGGTCATCCAAAAACCAAAGCTTTCATCACCCATGGTGGAATGAATGGGGTCTATGAAGCTATTTATCATGGGGTCCCCATGGTGGGAATTCCACTATGTGTTGATCAGCCTGATAACATTGCTCGCATGAAGGCCAAAGGTGCAGCCGTGGAGGTGAACTTGAACACAATGACGAGTGCAGATTTGCTCAGGGCTTTGCGAACAGTCATTAATGACCCTTCGTAAGTATTCCTGCTTTTAAAGG
>NW_003852586.1:2114550-2117546 GCF_000181295.1 Otolemur garnettii
TTCATTTCAACCCACTTTGTTAAGCATAAATGTTTCTCAGCCTTCATCCTATACAAATATCTGTTAAATGCTATGCAACCAACAAAGTTCATGCCACAAGAACTAATATTTTTGCAACAATTTTTTGACTTGAATAACATACATATACCATATTTTACCTACTTGTTTTTAACAAAAACCAAACTTTCTAATTTTTATAAGTGTTTTTGCCTTTCAGTTATAAGGAGAATGCTATGAAATTATCAGAAATTCACCATGACCAGCCAGTGAAGCCCCTGGATCGAGCGGTCTTCTGGATCGAGTTCGTCATGCGCCACGGAGGAGCCCAGCACCTGCGGGCTGCAGTCCACGACCTCAGCTGGGCCCAGTACCACTCCCTGGATGTGATTGGCTTCCTGCTGGCCTTCATGGCAGCTGTGATGCTCATCCTCACAAAGTGCTGTCTGTTCTGTTGCCGGAAGTTTGCTACCCCAAGGAAGAAGGGGAAGCAGGAGTAGCTGGGTCCTGGAACTGGAGCTGGGATCCATAAAACACCTTTTCCTTCGCAGCAGGGAAGCAATTACAATCAAATTGGTCCAGGTTAACACAGAACTGATTGTCTTTCTTGGTAACAAGCGTCACCATCAATCAAGTCCCACAACAAATATTCTCCAGTTTAAGAAATGATTTCAAAAAAAAAAAAAAAGGTTTCATATATATAGGAGAGTGCGTGTGTGTGTGTGTATTAAAATGTGGCTGTTAAGTGAATTATAGGAATTGTTTGTAATAGAATATTCCTTACCAGTGTTTGACACATATTTAAAGGGAAACAGAACCAATGCAGTGCCAGAGTCAATAATGTTGTTTTATGCTTAGAAACTTGAATGAATTTACATTAGAGCTATCCTACAATACTTGACAAAAGATTGGGATCCATTCTGTAGTGCAAACTACTACAAATAACAAACAAAAAAAGACAAATAGTACAATGTGATAACTTATAGAGAATATTAACAGACAATTCAAAGTAAAAATGGTCAGTACATATAAAAGATGATAAGATCATTGATGCTTAGGAAGACAGAAATTATGTCCATAATTTGTTATTCTAGAGAAGATGTGTAACCTATTACAACTTGAGAAAACTATTTTTGAGAGAGTATAATTGGAATTATTTTTTCGTATGAAATTTGAATACACAGTCTGATGCTGAATTTCTGTATCTAGAAATCCTGGGCTTCTGAGCACTTTTGTAAACAGGATGAGCCATCCATGAACACACATGCCTCAGATGGCTGAGGCCTACATTCGAAAATCAGAAAGTGAGCGTATCAACAAACTCATAGGCCATTTGATGGAATTGGAAAAAGAACAATCTAAGCCTAAATCTAGCAGAAGAAAAGAAATATCCAAAATTAAATCAGAGATTAATGAAATTGAAAACAAAAGAGTTATTCAGAAAATTAACGAAACAAGGCATTGCTTTTGTGAAAAAATTAATAAAATAGATAAACCTTTGTCCAGACTAACTTAGAAATAAAAAAGTAAAATCTCTAGTAACCTCAATCAGAAATGATAAAGGGGAAATAACAACTGATGCCACAGAGATAGAAGAGATTATCTCTGAATACTACCAGAAACTTTATGCCCAGAAATTTGACAATGTGAAGGAAATGGATCAATATTTGAAATCATACCCTCTCCCTAGACTTACCCCGGATGAAATAGATCTCCTGAATAGACCAATTTCAAGCACTGAGATTAAAGAAACAATAAAAAATCTTCCAACAAAAAAATGCCCTGGTCCAGATGGCTTCACACCTGAATTCTATCAAACTTTCAAGGAAGAGCTTACTCCTATACTGCAGAAATTATTCCAAAAGATTGAAAAGGAAGGAATCTTCCCCAACACGTTCTATGAAGCAAACATCACCTTGATTCCAAAACCAGGTAAAGACCCAACTAAAAAGGAGAATTTCAAACCAATTTCACTTATGAATACAGATGCAAAAATTCTCAATAAAATTTTAGCCAATAGATTACAGCTTATCATCAAAAAGTTATACATTAAGATCAAGTAGGCTTCATCCCTGGGATGCAAGGCTGGTTTAATATACGCAAATCTGTAAATGTTATCCACCATATCAACAGAAGTAAAACAAAAGACTACATGATCATTTCAATAAATGCTGAAAAAGCATTTGACAAAATTCAGCATCATTTTTTAATTATAACATTGAGGATTATAGGCATAGGTGGTACATTTCTTAAATTGATCGAAGCTGTTTATGACAAACCCACAGTGAGTATTTTACTGAACAGAGTAAAACTGAAAGCTTTTCCTCTTAGAACTGGAACCAGACAAGATTGTCCTCTGTCATCATTACTATTTAATATTGTGCTGGAAGTTTTAGCCAATACAAATAGACAAGACAAGAAAATAAAGGGTATCCAAATGGGAGCAGATGAGGTTAAACTCTCCCTTTTTGCTGACGATATGATCTTATACCTGTAGGACCCCAAAGACTCAACCACTAGACTCTTGGAAGTCATCAAAAAATACAGTAATGTTGCAGGATATAAAATCAACATCCACAAGTCACTTGCCTTTGTATACGCCAACAATAGCCAAGAGAAGAGGTTAATTAAGGATACAACTCCCTTCACCATAGTCTCAAAGAAAATGAAATACTTAGGAGTATACCTTATAAAAGAGGTGAAGGACCTCTATAAAGAAAATTATGAAACTATAAGAAAGGAAATAGCAGAGGACATCAATAAATGGAGAAACATACCATGTTCATGGCTGGGAAGAATCAACATTTTAAAATGTCTATACTTCCCAGAATAATTTACCGATTCAATGCCATCCCTATTAAAATACCAACATCTTACTTTCAAGATTTAGAAAAAATGATTCTGTGTTTCATATGGAATCAGAAAAAACCCCATATAGCTAAGGCAGTCCTTAGTAATAAAAACAAAGCTGGGGGTATTGCTTTACCAGATTTTAGGCT
>NW_003852586.1:2117988-2125600 GCF_000181295.1 Otolemur garnettii
CAATAACCAGAGCAAATAGACAACCTCCTCAGTGGGAAAGGATATTTGCATATTTTGAATCTGAGAAAAGTCTAATAACCAGGATCTATGCAGAACTTCAATTAATCTACAAGACTTTTTTGATGTATTCAATGATAATAGCACAAATTGTATTTTGCTACATACATGATTGATTTTAGCTTTTTTCCAAATGAATTAGTTTTCTCAGAAACCCCATGAGGCAAGCCATGCTGTGACCATCACTGTTACCCATCTGAGGAAGCTGAGGCACAGGGAAGTGGCAACCCACCCGCCCCCACTACTCTGCAGGGTCTTGCAGGGACGGCTCAGGGCCACAAGGGTCCGGGATGAAAGCTCTCAGATGCGTGGGCCGCACTGTGCTGACCCCCCCTCCGGGATTTAGTTATTTTCAGACTAGAACATTTGAAGCTCCCCATTCTTATATCTACATATTAATTGTAATTTTATTATAAACATGTAATTTAACCCATGAGATATGTTGTTGCAGTCTGTGTCCTGCATAACGAACCCACCTAACCTGAGTGCAGCTCTCACTCGCGTGCCTGGGATTGCGCGTGTCCCCTCCACGGCCTTTCTCCCATGGTTATTTTCCCCGGAGCCAGTGTCCGCAGTGATCCCGAGATCTCTCACTCATGCACCTGGGAATGGGTATCACAACCCAAACTGCCAGTAGACTGGACCAGGATTTCTCAGGCCTTTGTGTCTCAGGCCACCTCGCACGAGCCTCCAAACGTAGTTAAGGAGGTGTGGGCGCAGTGAGAGCCACAGACTAAAGATAGAGACCGGGACAGAGGCAAACACAGGGACAACGTCCTGCCCATGCGGGCAGGGCCTTGGAAGTCCAGCCACGTCGTGTCCACTGCATCCTCTGTATTGGGACAGCCAGGCGTGGGCCAAAACAAACATTGAGGGACAGGCTGATGACCAGATGGAAGGATGACACATTTACACTTGCGCTTCTAAGTCACCACAAATGTAACCTTTCTAAGAAGGCAGCAAAGGTCACTAAGTAATCATAAAACTCATTAAGTATTAAAAACATTAAAACAATCATAAAAATTGTCTAAATTTTTACATCTATGACCGTTGAAATGTTTAAAGGCATTGTAACATTTGTTCATAAATACTTTGAATATGAAATAGATGTCCTAAAGTAAGGCCCTGGGTGAATAAAATAGAGGTTATGCCAGAAATCTAATCAATCAAAGATTTTTGAATTATATTAATGAATTGACACATTATATCAAATCTTAGAACTTCCTACCTTGAATCAATACGGCCATTTTACTGATTAATTTTAAGCCACACATTTTTTTTTTCTTGTTTCTTTTTTTGTTTTATTGTTTTGAGACAGACTCTCAAGCTGTCACCCTGGGGAGAGTGCTGTGGTGTCCCAGCTCACAGCAACCTCACACTCTTGGGCTTAAGCAATTCTCTTGCCTCAGCCTCCCAAGTAGATGGGACTACAGGTGCCTGGCACAACAACCAGCTATTTTTTTTGTTGTTGTTGTTGCAATTATCATTGTTGGTTTAGCTGGCCTGGTTTGAACCCACCAGCCTCCATGTATGTGGCCAGCACCTTACCCACTGAGCTACAGGTGCTGCCAAGCCACATAATTTTTATTTGAAAACATTTTGAAAAGTCAAGCAAGCAAGCAAAAAAAAAAAAAAGAAAGAAAGAAAGAAAGAAAGAAAGAAAGAAAAGAAAAGTCAAGCACTGTAGAAATGTACAGGATAAAATTTTTAATGTCCATACTTTGAATTCTATGTATTGTTCCAAATTGGTGGCACCATGGTAATACAAATTTGCATATGGTTTACATTATTTCAAAGAAGACTTATTGTGTGTTTTCTCAGAATGTGCTTTCTTATTTAGCAATGTGACCCAGACAATGTTGAATGATGATCCCTGTGATTAATTTTAATCAAAATTAAATCCAGTTTGTATGAGAATTAAACATTATTATTTATATATATAAATATATTTTTTGCCCACACCCCCTCACTCCTTCTCAGTCTGATCTCCACTTCCCCCATGCCCCACCATGTCATTAATTGTCATTAATTGTCTTCACATCAAAGTTGAATACATAGGATTCTTACTTCTCCATTCCTGTGATGCTTCACTAAGAATAATGTGTTCCACCTCCATCCAGATTATTACATATGCTGTAAAATCTTCATTTTTTTGATGGCTGAATAATACTCCATAGTGTACATATACCACAGCTTACCAATCGATTCCTGTGTTGAAGGACATTTAGGCTGTTTCCACATTTTAGCGATTGTAAATTGGGCTGCAATAAACAGCCTAGTACAAGTGTCTTTATAGTAAAAGTTATTTTTTTCTTCTGCGTAGATGCCCAATAGCGGGATTGCAGGATCAAATAGGAGATCTAGGTTGAGTTCTTTAAGGTTTCTCCATACTTCCTTCCAAAAAGGTTGTATTAGTTTGCAGTCCCACCAGCAGTGCAAGAGTGTCCCTTTCTTTCCACATCCACGCCAGCATCTACAATTTTCATATTTTGTGATATAGGCCATTCTCGCTGGGGTTAGATGATATCTCAGGTTGGTTTTAATTTGTATTTCTCTAGTAATTAGAGATGAAGAGCATTTTTTCAAATAGTTAATAGCCATTCGCCTATAGGCTTTAGAGAAGATTTTGTTCATCTCTCTTCCCCATTCACCATAAAGGAGTTAGGCAGATAAAGGAGCCCTGGTCTAAGGAATGAAACCCCTGGAACCTGAATCACAAGAAAAAAAAAAAAGATAATCAGAAATGGTAAAAAGTTTCATAACAAATTCTATAAAAATATATTTGCTCTTCAATTTATCCATTTCCAAAAAGATACAGATTTATAATTCTAAAATGTAGAATTTGTAACATATATAAATGTAATGTGTATAACCAAATAGCCCAAAAGGAAGGAGGAAATTAAGCTATATGTGGGTAATGTCTCTAGAGACAAATAAATTTAGTGTAAGTCTGAAGTTGTCTGTAATAATTTAACATGTATATGTGGTAAGTACTAGTAACTGCTAAGAAAATAGCTACAAAAATAGTAAAGAGACATTAAAGATATTAAAGTTTATTTCTCACAATTCTGGAGCTGGGAAGTCTAAGATCAGGGTGCAGGCATCTACTGAGAACTGACTTGCTGCATTCATCTCTGGTGGAAGGTAGAAGGGGAAAAAAGTTAATGCTGTATCCTCATGTGACAGAAGAGCAATCTGCTGAACTCGGCAGGAAGGCTCACTTATAAACATGTCCATCCCACTCACGAGGGAGGAGTTCTCATGGACTGATCTCCTCTTAAAGACTCCTCTTAATCTGTGACCCTGTAAACACCTGAGTTTTGGAGAGTTCACATTTAAACCGTAGATGTGTCAAAGTAAATACATTATAAGAAAAAACATAGTATCTCAATGACAAATGGCTTTAAAATGTAGACAGTATTGTACTTATGAATGTGTTAATCCATTTTACCATACTTTATTTTCAAGTTATAAAAAGTAGACACATCTCTATCTTGATGAACAAAGAAACACAGCATGAGGACTTACACACACATATTGCTAACACAACTATCTATAAAACATTGAGGAAAATGTTTTCTCTGTGTCAATTAGTTCTCTATTTAAAATAGAAATGTTTCTCTCATATTACCTAAAGATTCCCTTGGATTTTAGAAATACATTTTCTTTATTCCAACTTCAAAAACCTATAATTTGAATATTGTAATGATTCCACGTTCCATTACTAAGTCCTAACAAATCTGTGTTAGAGGCATAAAACCTTGTGGTAGTATGGACATACCTGTAATTACTCTGTATTTTTCTTAAACCTATGTTCTATTTTTTAAAAAAGAACCTAAACTAACAATGAATAGAAATGTCTATTTCTATAATATTTGAAAAATTTTCAGTCAATGTTTGCAAATGTGTCCAACTGATAAACAAATATTATTAACTTTTTCCATAACCAAAAGCAGTAGTAGGCACAGGAATTCAGCTACACTAACACAAACCTCACACATGTACCTGAAAACCTAAATCAGGGACAAGCTTACTAATTTGTGAAAGCTAAACTGAGCATGCCTAGGGAAGCTGTTTCCATGTATGTGGTAGGAGCACTTGATTATAAAGCTATAATACATTTTACGTTTACAGACATTATTTTTGCAGCTTTGGAGAGAAAACAAATACATATTTATTTCTATGATGTTTTGTATAGTAACTATGATTGTGACTACACTGAGACAATATGAGAGACATAATCTCCCATTTTGCCTTTCATGCATACATATAACATGTGACAACACAAATTGTATATGTAAGATATATTATGCATCAATAAATACACTTGTTTTATCAGTGCACAGACATTTTCTATATAGTTATTTGCATTATTGAGACTCTGTTAAAAATCACATAGAATAGTAATATGAAAATTCTCTCATGAAGTAGAGCATCTGTGCCTTTCAAAGCAACCTCGTCATCTTCAGGAATTACTATGAGGTGAATATTAGTTTTCTTTGAATTATCCCAGAGCTCTTTGAGAGAAAGATTTATTTTTGCTCTCCACTTCTCTTCCTCTTTGAGATTTTGGGAATGTTCAAAAACTTTGTCTATGATGTCAGAAATCCTTTCTTCTGACTACTCCATTCTGTTACTGAGGGATTCTACTGTATTTCTCAGATCTTTGAGGGCTGCAATTTCTGTCTCAATGTGTCAAAATCTTTGGTGATTTTGTACTTAAATTCATTGAATTCTTAAGACAACTTTTGAAATGCTCCTTGAATTTCTAATTCCAACTTTACTTTCATTCTATTAATCTTATTTGCAATCCAAATTCTGAATTTGATTTCTGACATCTCAGCCATTTGTTTATGAATGGGGTCTTCTGTTGTGTCCACCATGTAGTTCCTTGGAGGAGTTGATCCACTCTGGTTATTCATGTTACCAGAATATTTCTGCTGATTCCACCCCATGATTATTTTACACCATTTGGCTAGATGAGCAGATAAGGTGAAGTTGCATTTTGGGCTCCTAGAGTAGTGATTAACCAGCCTTTTGCCCAAGAGCTGGACTGGTGTCTGTACCTTTTCCCCTACCTCTTTGCAAAGGACCCGTACAGTGCTATGGCCTGAGACACCAGGGACCTACTTGGTGTGGTGGGGATGAGTGGCTCTGTCTTGTTTTCAGCTGGTCTTTGTCCTAACCTAGTGAATCAGTTACTCTGGGTTGAAGTCTCAGCTGTGGAGAAATACCAGTAATTAAGACACCCTGTCCCCCATGGGAACAGCTAGAAAAGGAAAATCAAACCTTCCCATAACCACACACCCAGGGTACCACTGGATAGTCCTCAGGTGATTGGCACAGTTCAAGAGATCCAAATCAATTGTCCCAGTCAGCAACTGTTCTCAAGTGGGAAAGTTCAAAAGGTCTCTGGCAACTAGATAGCAGGGGTCTGCTGGCAGCTCAAGTATGACTCATTCTTGTGCTCCATGGAGTCAGAAGGACTCACCCAGCAAATGAATTAGTCTGGGAAGATTTATGCCTCCTTCACCACCTTGAACCTCTGTCACACCCAGTCACTGGTAACCCTGCAAGACTGTGACCCAGTTCTCTACAATGAGCAGATGCTCCAAGGGTTTGTGCCTGCCTGAGTCACAGGGAGATCTATGTCTCCTCTGCCAGGCCGGCACACTCTGCCACCATCCGGCAGGGGGAGCTGATGCCTGATAACCTTGGGTACTTAATGGAAGCTGGGGAAGTTCACTCATGTCCAGCCCTGCCCCTGATTGATGTTGCTGACACTTATATTTTTGTAGAATTTGTGTTTCTGTCTCAACTATATTCCCCTGTGTACCAGGCACTGTTTGAGTTCACAGAAACTGCTACTCAGTCCCAGTCTGTGCCAATGCCCACAGCTGGCATGTCTGTCTCTGCTGCACTCTGTGTTGGGGCAGGGGTGGTAAGAGCTCACACTGAGCTCTCAGTTCCTGTCTCTCCTGCCTTTTTTTGTCCCAGCTATGATCCTCTGGGGGCCAGGTGCTACTTAGGCTCACTAAAGCAGTCCTTCTGACTCAGCTCCACCCTGGGAATATGCCCTCTCTGCATGCATATATTCTAGTCTCTGTCCCAGCCATGTGCTGCACAGGCAAGTACCATCTCAGGCATGCTCTTTGCTCATGGGGCCTGCATTTCTATCACAGATCTGTTTTGCCAGAGGCTGCCACTGGAGAAGATGCCCAGCTTTCTCTGGTTGCCCAGAGAGGCAGGGCGTGTCTCCCTAAAATATACCCAGAGGTATGAGCCCTATAGTTCCTGCCACTACTGCTGCTCTGTGCCACAGGGCACCACCACTCCCTCTCCCATATGGTTCTGAAGCAGTCCACTGTATTCTCCTTACCCCATGCCTCAGAATCAGCACAGACACGCAACACCTGACGCCTTGTCCAAACCTCTCGAGAAAATGCCCAAGAATCTGGACTCCATGGGAGACAGGCTTACAGACCTGGATGAGAGTGGAGGGGAGTGCTGAGAGTTCATAATTGCAGATAAAGAATATATTCAGTTTTGTACAGTTTTATGCCTGCCAGAAGAGTGCCATGGAACACTATGAGGGGAAGGAGCTCCAGTTTTAAAGGGTTTCTCCTGTGGGATAAAAGAGGAGATTATCTGAACCCTTCTTGCTTGTTTTTAGAAAGTATCGTATGAGCTGTTCTTATGGGGGAGGGGACTCCCTGTTCACTTGGCAATGGATTTTGTACCTATTGTCTGTTTCCTTGGGGCTGCAGCTCACCTCAGCAGGGTTGATATGTGCTGTTCAAACTTCTCTCTTGAAGAGAAAGGGTAACACTCGACATGATGAGATTTCAATTATTAACATTTATGCACCCAATGAGAATGCACCTCAATTTATAAGACAGACTCCAACAGACATGAGAAACTTGATTTCCTCCAGCTCCATAATAGTCAGAGATTTTACCACTCTTTTGGCAGTGTTGGATAGATCCTCCAATAAGAAGCTAAGCAAAGAAATTTTAGACTTAAACTTAGCCATTCAACAATTGGGTTTTACAGACATCTACAGAACATTTCATACTAACTAAACATTCTTCACATCATACACATTCTTCATGTCAGCCCATGGAACATACTCCAAAATTGATCACATCTTAGGTCCCAAGTTTAACCTTAGCAAATTTAAAAGAATAGAAATTATTCCTTGCATCTTCTCAGACCATTATGGAATAAAAGTTGAAATCAGTAACAATAGAAACCTGCTTACTCATATAAAAACATGGAAACTAAATAACCTTATACTAAATGAGAGCTGGGTCATAGATGAAATTAAGAAGGAAATTACCAAATTTTTGGAAGAACAATAATGAAGACATGAATTATCAGAACCTCTGGGATACTACAAAGGCAGTCCTAAGAGGGAAATTTATAGCACTGAAAGCCTTCCTGAAGAGAACAAAAAGAAAGGAAGGTAACATCTTAATGGGACATCCCAAGCAACTGGAAAAGGAAGAACATTCCAATCCCAAACCCAGCAGAAGAAAATAAATAACCAAAATTA